>NC_068325.1:16757826-17087752 GCF_025860055.1 Xyrauchen texanus
AGCTGGAAGTGTTGTTGAACATATGGGCACAATTGAGCTTCAGTTGCAGTGGCATCAAAAGCAAGTTGTATTTTTAGTAAAATGTAGTGCAGTCAACAGAAATGCATATTTTATTAGCTCTACCCTCTAACCCAAACCCCAACCCTAAAACAAACTGTCACTCGAGTAAAAATGTAATTTTAAAGTAAAAATGCAACCTCAGAATCATGCTTATGCTTTGAATTCATATCAAATGTATTTATTTTTAATGCAGACTTTGGTGGTTTGGCATTACTGAGCACTTCGGCGCTATTAGAGATTTATTTGAGATCTCTTCTGCAACTCTAGAGGAGACATGAGAGATTACTGGGGCATTTTTCACTGGAGTTTAAGCAGAAGTCTTTATTTGATATTAAAAAAATCTCTTTTGTGTTATGATTATTATTATTATAATTTTTTTTTTTATCTAACCCAGTTTTTTCAAGTTTGAAAAATATATAAATATGATTTATAAATATTAATAAATAAATAAAATTAAAAATAATAATAATAATGGTGTCTGGGACTGTCTGTCCCCAACATTCTGACTTTTTGGTACATTTTTCCTTTAAAAAAATTTTTACATAAGAAAATTACACACTTCAGCTTTACTCAGGTTGCAGTGCAACAAATTGATTAAATCAAGATTTAGTTTTTTCACTGTTAATGCATCAGATATTATGTATGGAGTGATACATTGCTAAAAAATATATAATTCAATATTTCAGTAAATTATTAAATACATAATAAAATATTTAAAACACTATAAAACCATTAACTTATTAGTTAAATCACTAAATAAATAAATTGTGCCCACTGTCACTGATTAACATGTCAAAACCATTAAAAACACTGAAAATTAAAAGACATGAAGCTCATGCTTAATATATATATATATATATATATATATATATATATATATATATATATATATATATATATATATATATATATATATATATATATATATTGTATATATATATATTTGTATCTGTTCATATGACGCAGAAGTGCATCAAAACTAAATGAAATGCTAATTTTTAAGTGTTACACTTACATGTATAGTTTCTTTTAATAAAATATGTCTTGTGTATGCCTTTTCAAAATAATAGCCTAATAATAATAATTATTATTATTGTCATTAAAAATATATATTTCTAACCAGATGAAGCTAAATTTGTAAGCTACATTAACTGTTGAATATGTTGTTAACTGAGTTTTCTCCGGGTATTTCAGATATTAATATATTTATGAAACAGAATTTGTCTGTTCGTGTATAACAACATTATTCTGAAGGCAGGATGTGTCAAGCAAAATGTGAAATGTTACACACATATTTGCAGTGAATAATAAATACAAATTCAAACATTAAAATAAATTTAAATAAAATCAATATAGCCTAAACACAGGTGAAAGTCTCGAAAGTCTATCAGGAATTTTTACGATAGGACACCATAATATAGTTAATAATATTAATAATGTTACATTTATAAAGCGCCTTACCAGAGTTCAAGAACATTTAACATTTTCAAATTTAGCACAGTTTAAAGACGAAGAAGAAATAAGATGGAGCATGTTTCAGTTACTTCATTTTAAATAAGGAGGAATATTCCTAATAGATGAATACTCTATGGAGCATTTAAACCTTCATGAAGCAATTAAATAATATTTATATATTTTTTTGGAATATAGTGTTAACCAGTTAATAACCTTAATCGCTGATGTGTATATAAATGTGGTCAACGGATAGACGAGCTCCGACGTGAAATTATCTCTTCAGGTCAGGAATTTAACATCGCGCTCAGGTTTAGGCTATAAATGAAACATGAGAATCACGTTTGAATCATGTGATACATTAACACAGAAATTTCAAGAAGTGGAAAGTGTATATGATGACGTATCTAAATTAATGTTACACTTGACCAGCTCCAGACACAAACAATTAACAGAGACCGCAAATGGTGTCGAGACACTTTCATTCATAAGGTTTACACTTTAGAAATATTGGCTGCACAGATTCATAAATTTGTTTTAATTGTGGATATGTTCATTTAAAATGCCACTTTATCCATGTACTTTTTAGATAATCAGTCATACAAATACTTTTTATATTATTCAGATGAATCCGTTATTCGTTTTGAATTCAATATATGTGCCTTTCTGAATAAGGTATTCGGCTACGAGCACATCTCTAATACTCACATTAAGCAATTGTCAACCCAAAAAACCATTTTTCTAAGAGTGTGTAAACAACGTGTTTGGTAAAAAATGGATTAGTATTTGTAAGAATTAACATTTTATGAACTAACCAAAATGAACGAGTTTATTGTTAGTTTATGTTAACTATTGCGTAACTAATGTCAGCTAGTATTGGGTAAGTTACTTAAAAAAGTAATCCATTACAAATTTCTAGTTAATCCTCTAAAAGGTTATAATAAGATTACTTTATTGATTAATTAATGAGAAAAATAATCATATTATAAATTACTGAACTTTTTTTCCAAGTTACTTTTTAAATACATTTTCACAGAAAGGTTTATTTTTCCACTCTACGAATTCAAAAAAGGCTCTAAATTTACTTTTTGATAATTATTGCTTTCCTTTCATTTGTCAAAGATGCACAAACATAAGTACATATGAACATAGTTGTTTATATGTTTAAACTGTATAAATATAATATTTTTTGAATATGAGTTAACCTTGTAATGTAGCTAAATAGCTAATTACTTTATCAGATTACACCCATCACTTAATGAATACAACCTTATTTTAAATTATTTCAATGTTTCAAATTGTAAACATCAATTAAATAAACAATGTTATATATGTGGTTTTAAGTGGCATTCCTAGTCTTCCACATATCTCTTTTCACCTGAAAAACTGTACGATGCATGTTAACATTTTCAATAATAAGAAAACACTTCTGTGGTTTCAGTGAAGTGTTGAAAAGGTGTCTTTTAAAATGGTGTCGATTTGTTATTGACACATTTCCACAACACAGCTTGACCTTTCCTGAAACCCTGTTTTTCACATTGATTATCTGTCTGGCTTGTCTTACATCTGAATCACTTTTAAAGGAACCTGTGGAGGTTGTTGCCTGCAGTACAGTTTTATGGTCTTTTGATGAACTGGTTGTAATTGTTTGAACTTCAGTGCTTTTTTAGTTCTGAAATCATTTGCCGTCAAGAAAAGAAAAAAAGCACCATACAATTATCATAAAAAATGGTCCTAAAAACTTGGATTGGGCTATATTCCAAATCTTCTGAAGTAATACAATAGCTTTGTGTGAGGAACAGACCAAAATTTAAGTCATTATTTATGATCATCTTCACCTCCAGTGAGCTGTTAAATGTTGCGACCATGTCATTGAGTCAGTTCAATATCACAGTTGACTTGAAACGCACAGTAGACGCAAACAGTTCACACTAATGTCCACAATAGCATCCCTTGTGGCAGTGCTGAGAATGCAATATGTTCTGTTGTTTTATAAATTGCGGTCTGACACATTTCCAAACACAACAACGCATGATATCCAGCCTGAAGATTGAGAACCACAAAGGACTGAGGGCCACATTTGGCACCGGACCATTGTTGACCTTGTCTCCCCTTCTGTAGATGTTGGTTCTGTGGAGGGACTGGCGTACCACAGAGGCTGGGATGTTCTCTATTGGACAAGCTCTACCACGGCAACCATCACCCGCCACAACATCGACCAGACCAGACCAAATGCCTTCAACAGAGACACTGTGGTGGTCTTGTCTGAAGAAGACCATCCACACGTCCTCACTCTGGATGAGTGTCAAAGGTGAGACAAGAAGTTTCTCTTAAAGGATCAGTTCACCCAAATATTTTGATTCATTAATTTTTTTTACTCATCCCTGTGTTGTTATAACCCTATATGACTTTCTTTCTTTTTCTTAACACAAAGGGAGAAATTGTGAAAAAATGCTGTGCTCAGTGATTTCATACAATGGCAGTTTATAGTACCACCTCCTCTTCAAGCTTCAAAAGAATGCAAAAGTATAATTCAGAAGTCTAATAAATTATTCCATGAGACTCATGATTGTTATGAAAGTATGCGATAAGGTTAGGTTAGAAACAAACCAAATTCTAATGTATTGTTTAGTGACAATTTTCACATGTTCATGTAAGGGCACGAGAGCAACAATTCATGCAGCCTCCTCGTGGCATTGTGGCGTTCAAGTGAAAACTTGTTTTGTTTATCTAAAAACAGGTCCTCCACATTTATAAAGACAACAGAACACAACACACCTGCACACAAAACAGAGAACAGAACTTCTATCAGGAAGACTCACAGGCTTGAGTGAAATTGAAGATTACATTTATTTGATGAATATAAAACAGAAAAGTAATGTCTCTCTTTGGCGTAGGCCCGTCTGGCGGTCCAAAGTTGTAGTACTCGGAACCGTCATATCCTGCCGGAGATAGGAGGCGGGGCGAGGTGCCTACCCCTGTGCAGGACAGGAATCAACTGGTGGTGGTGGGGTGGTGGAGGTTGCCACGTTAGCACACTGAAACAGGAATGTGATAGATTGTGAGCAGACTTATAAAGCAATGCTTACATGTGATTGGCTGGGAATTACCCAGCTAATAGTGCAATGATGTACAGCTGCTAGTCTTCCCGCTAGAACTACGCTGCGCTTACATTTACTAAACATGTCTGAAGAGTTTGTGGTCGAAGAATTGATGCATTTCTATGCCCAGACTTATTTTTATTTAACAGAGTACTCGGAAATCAAACAGAAACATAGAAAAGGCTACAGGCAGCTACATGATATAATGTATCTTTTCTATATTAATCAGAGTTTTTGTCCTAACCAGCTGTGACGAGTGACGGTACATTCTATCGATCGCTTGTTTTCTATTTTCAGCATCGTGCTGGTAACTCCATTCGCGGTGAACTGGCACCGGTCCAAAAAAAAATAAAATAAATAATAAGGCTGGGCATAGAAATGCATCAATTCTGCAACAACATACTCTTCAGATATGTTTAGTAAGTTCTGTTCTCTGTTTTGTGTGCAGCTGTGTTGTGTTCTGTTGTAGCTATTGCTGTGGAGGACCTGTTTTTAGATAAACAAAAAGAGTTTTCGCTTGAACGTCCCAATGTTGCGAGGAGACTGCATGAACTGTTGCACTCGTCATATAGGGTTATATAAACACTGACTGAAATTTCATTTTTGGGTGAACTATCTCTTTAGGTTTACCTTAGATACTTAGTACAGATGCCTGTTTTCACCTAAATGTTGCTGGTCTGTGGGATATGTTTTATAATTTGTAACTTTTTAAAATTTGTAACTCAAAAATAAGCATGCTAAATCATGGTGTAAAAGTTTGAGAACATATTTAACTTCAAAGATACAATTTAATTAAAATGTTCCCAATTTGATTCAGTCTCTATATGCCTGCATGGGCTACTTTTGAGGTAACTGTCAGAATACAATTCATGTCTAAGCTAATCTCATGAAAGTACATGGCAAATTATTAGCAAAATTATTTTTCGTGGCTTCTTATGTGTATCACGAGGCGTAATGTCAACTGTATGGCAAAAAGCGAGTTACATGTTCTCCCAAACAAATGTGGATTTTAAGGTTAATGCTTTTAAACAACAAAACCATTCTCCCTACCCTAAACCTTCAACCTAAACCTGACAAATAGTTTCATAAAAAACAAATGTGAGATGAAAAGCACAATTGCTAAAGCAACCATGCCATTTTGTGGTGCATCTATTGCGCTTTCGGGTTAAGTGTCGACTCACATGTTCTTCAGGACTTGTGCCTCTTTCTCCTTTTTATCACAAGTGCAATGCTCTTTCAGTTGAGCCACCCTGCAATTTTATTGTGTGCAAACAAGCTTATAAATATTGTTGGTTATATAATGCAGACACTTAACTTAAAATGTATTGCCTTAAACATTATTTGCTATAGTAAAATTGTTCAAATGTCATAGGACGGCATCATGTGAGGAACAGTGTGGGAAGTAAGTGTTTATGAACTGATAATGAGCACTGTAACATGTGATTTGTATGAAAGGGAATAAAAGTCGTTGTGGTTTTAGCCCTTCTGCTGTTCATTTCACCAGGAAACCTCTGTGATATGAACAACAGGCCACGTAAAAATCATTTCACAAAGATGTATGTGTATTAACAGGATTCTGTGAGACTAGGTGTATCATTTCACTTAGTGGTGGAAAATTGGCTAGAGATTTGTGCAAATAAGCAAGTACAAATAATGTAATTTTAAACCATCATTAAGTAGCAGATGTTATTTAGTTGAATTTCGAAGAATAAAGCCAGACATTGCCTAGAGATAAATTAATCCTTATTGTAACATTTTAAGCTTGTTTCTCTGGGTAATTTTCTTGTGATGTTTTTTCTTGCAAATCCTTCTCACATTCATTTATTTTGTAACTGAGTGCTTGTGCAATTCAATTTCTGCTTTGTTTAGTGATGTAGTAGAGCCACAGTGCTTCAGTTTGAACAGGGAAATCTCATCTCTCTCAGGCTGTAAAAATGTATTGAAATAGTATTTTCATTCAAATGAAATAACTCTCAAAATGTCTAAAGTGACTCCACCTAATCTCATAATAACCCCTGTTAAAATGTTTGTTTTGATAGCTATCTTTCAAAAAGGTCAATGAAAGGAGCGAGGGATTATTTTGGGAGTAATTAGGCACCGGACCACATACAGTGTATTCATTTGACATCAGTGAGTTGTGTGCTTAACAAAGTTTAAAATGTGAAAACAGGGTGACCTGTGCTATCTTATTCATGACAAAGACGGCATTAAAATCCAAACGAGTTTGCACCTCTTGATCTCCGCCAGCCATTTCCCTTCATTAACAACTTTTAAACCATTTATTAAGTTGCAGTTTTGTTCATTTATTTATTATTTATCCTCCGATTTAATTGTGTGGAGGTGGGTTAAAAGGAATGACGCTACTAATTTAACACAATTTTTCCATAGCGTGACAAAAGCTCAGCTAGTTTCACAGTAGTGTAGCATTTCCAGTAACGAGTAGGACTGAAGCGCCACTAAACGCTACTTTTGTCACATTGTAATGTGATCACAGCAATGGAGATGAGGGAGTAATCAAACATGCTCACCTATACCATCTTCTGTCTCTCATGTAGTGCTGGGAAAACCAAATCATTTAAGTGATTTACTCCGTTGTTAATGAACTGGTAAAATACCCTAATAATTTAGCTTTGGGAACTAAAGTATGTTGGTTCTTTCGGACAATTCGTGTAAATGAACTATTTTACATACATGATTCACTTGAGCCCCGCCCAGCCTTAAAGTGACTTTGCCTTCTTTTTTTTTTAAGTATTTAGATAATTGCTGCTGTTTATCACTATATGTTGATTCAGATTTATAAAACAGGATGTTTTCTAATATTATTCGTGTTTTTTAAGTATAAATTTACATTGTCACTCGGTTTGTTTATTATTGTTATATTATTATCTAAAAATACTTTGTTTATATAGTAACTTCAATATATTTAGCTACTTTTTGTTACTAGCGTGTAATGTAGCTAACTACTTTTTTTTAAAGTTGCTTGACTGTAGTTTAACTACTTTAAGCAATGTGTAGATTGTAGCTTGGGAAGCTACCGTTTCGATGTAGCTTCCCCAAAACTGGTGGTCAGCAATGAAAGGAAAATTTGGCTGCTTTGACAACATTAGTCAGGCTGTAGCAGCCATAGCTAGCATGTTAGAGCATTAGCATGGGAGTAAGTGGCTGTTTTAGTTAGCAAGAAGCCTCAGCAATCCAAAAGCTGCCAAAAATCACAACTAGAACTTAGTGGCTGACATTGCAATGTGCTTTCACATGCCAAACAAACACACTCATCTTAAACACATGGACATGCTTATGCTTTGAAAGACTAGGTTATTGTCTACTATTACACTGCAGACTTTTTGATTATAATTGCAGATGAAGCTGTTGTGTGTTTGTGTGTGTGTATATATATATATATATATATATATATATATATATATATATATATATATATATATATATATATATATATATATATATATACACATACACACTCACCTAAAGGATTATTAGGAACACCATACTAATACTGTGTTTGACCCCTTTCGCCTTCAGAACTGCCTTAATTCTACGTGGCATTGATTCAACAAGGTGCTGAAAGCATTCTTTAGAAATGTTGGCCCATATTGATAGGATAGCATCTTGCAGTTGATGGAGATTTGTGGGATGCACATCCAGGGCACGAAGCTCCTGTTCCACCACATCCCAAAGATGCTCTATTGGGTTGAGATCTGGTGACTGTGGGGGGCATTTTAGTACAGTGAACTCATTGTCATGTTCAAGAAACCAATTTGAAATGATTCGAGCTTTGTGACATGGTGCATTATCCTGCTGGAAGTAGCCATCAGAGGATGGGTACATGGTGGCCATAAAGGGATGGACATGGTCAGAAACAATGCTCAGGTAGGCTGTGGCATTTAAACGATACCCAGTTGGCACTAAGGGGCCTAAAGTGTGCCAAGAAAACATCCCACACACCATTACACCACCACCACCACCACCAGCCTGCACAGTGGTAACAAGGCATGATGGATCCATGTTCTCATTCTGTTTACGCCAAATTCTGACTCTACCATCTAATAATAATAATAATACATTTTATTTAAAGGCGCCTTTCTCGGCACTCTAGGACACCGTACAGGAATACATAAGACATTTAAAAGCACCAAAATTAAATAAACAACAACATTAAAAACAAAAAGAGGTAGAGCAATTGATATCATGTGAGATAGGCATTTTTGAACAGATGTGTTTTGAGTTGCGATTTGAAGTGGAAAAATGAATCGATGTTTCTAAGTTCGGGTGGTAAGGAGTTCAGAGACAGGGAGCAGAGCTGCTAAATGCTCTGCTCCCCATAGTGGTGAGATGGGCAGGGGGACAGACAGGTGTATGAAGGAAGAGGATCTAAGGGAGCGGGTGGATGTAGGACCATGGAGAAGATCAGACAGATATGGGGGGCAAGTTTGTGGATGGCCTTGAATGTTAACAGAAGGATTTTGTATTGAATACTGAACTGGACCGGAGCCAGTGAAGCTGTTGAAGAACAGGAGTGATGTGGTGAATAGAGGGGGTTCGAAGTTATGATGCGGGCAGCTGAATTCTGGACCAGTTGAAGCTTATGAAGGGATTTGTGAGGGAGGCAGAAAAGGAGAGAGTTGCAGTAGTCCAAACGGGAAGTGACAAGACTATGGACAAGAATGGCGGCAGTGTGTGGTGTAAGGGAGGGCTAAGGCGATTAATGTTTCGTAAATGGAAGTAGGCAGACCGGGTAATGTTATTGATGTGGGACTGAAAAGATAATGTGGTGTCAAGGATGACACCCAAACTCCTAACCTGGGGGGAGGGTGAAACGGAGGAATTATCAATAGTGAGTGAAAAACTGTCTGTTTTGGATAAATTAGATTCAGTGCCAATGAGGAGAACCTCAGTTTTATCACTGTTTAATTTGAGAAAATTTTGGGAAAACCAGGTTTTTATTTCTGTAATACAATCATTGAGGGAGGTGGGCGGGGAAGTGAATGAAGGTTTGGTTGAGAGGTAGAGCTGGGTGTCATCAGCATAACAGTGGAATTGAATGTTAAATTTGCGGAATATATTGCCCAGGGAAGGAGATAAATGATGAAAGTATGGGCCCCAGGACAGAGCCCTGGGGCACACCTGAAGTGACAGTAGAGGAACTGGATTTGAAAGACTTAAGTTGAACAAACTGAGTGCGGCCAGAGAGATAAGATGTGAACCAGTCTAACGGAGTGTGGGTGATGCCAATGGAAGATAATCTGTTGAGAAGGATGGTGTGAGAGATGGTATCAAAGGCTGCACTTAAGTCGAGGAGGATGAGGATGGTAAGGAGTCCAGAATCAGCTGCCATGAGAAGGTCATTGGTGATTTTGATAAGTGCTGTTTCAGTGCTATGAAGTGGACGGAAACCAGACTGGAACTGTTCATACAGGTTATTGTGGGATAGATGAAAATGGAGTTGAGAGGCAACTGTTTTGACATCTGAATGTCTCAACAGAAATCGAGACTCATCAGACCAGGCAACATTTTTCCAGTCTTCAACTGTCCAATTTTGGTGAGCTCTTGCAAATTGTAGCCTCTTTTTCCTATTTGTAGTGGAGATGAGTGGTACCCGGTGGGTTCTTCTGCTGTTGTAGCCCATCCGCCTCAAGGTTGTGCGTGTTGTGGCTTCACAAATGCTTTGCTGCATAACTCGGTTGTAACGAGTGGTTATTTCAGGCAAAGTTGCTCTTCTATCAGCTTGAATCAGTCGGCCCATTCTCCTCTGACCTCTAGCATCAACAAGGCATTTTCAGCCCACAGAACTGCCGCGATACTGGATGTTTTTCCCTTTTCACACCATTCTTTGTAAACCCTAGAAATGGTTGTGTGTGAAAATCCCAGTAACTGAGCAGATTGTGAAATACTCAGACCGGCCCGTCTGGCACCAACAACCATGCCATGCTCAAAATTGCTTAAATCACCTTTCTTTCCCATTCTGACATTCAGATTGGAGTTCAGGAGATTGTCTTGACCAGGACCACACCCCTAAATGCATTGAAGCAACTGCCATGTGATTGGTTGATTAGATAATTGCATTAATAAGAAATTGAACAGGTGTTCCTAATAATCCTTTAGGTGAGTGTGTATATATATATATATATATATATATATATATATATATATATATATATAATATTTTAAGGGCTCTGATTCAGTTTCTAGAAGACGCTAATGCAAAGTTTCAATACGGCATTTGAAGAAAATGTTTGAAATGTAAGAATCAATCAACTACAAAGCGTGCATTTGTGTCGATATTTGAGACCAAAATGTATTTGGACACTTAAGCCACATTTAATATGACATAAAGTTAATGTGCAAATGTCTTTGAATTAGGGTTTATCCCTTTAAGTGTTTAAATACTTTGTAAGAAATGTTTGGGGAGCCTAAACTATACTGATGGCATTTTCTCCCATCTCCTCAGCCTGATGTTTTGGACTAACTGGAACGAACAGAGGCCGAGCATCATGAGATCGACCCTGACAGGCCGAAACCTCCGAGTCATTGTTAGCGTTGACGTCATCACTCCTAATGGACTCACGATTGACCACAAAGCCGAAAAGCTCTACTTTTCTGACGGCAGCCTCGGCCACATTGAGAGGTGTGATTACGATGGCTTGCACAGATACGTGAGTATATAGATATTTTGTGTTGCTTTTTAAAAATGCATGGGTCTGGTTGAGGATGCATTAGCTGTATCTGGAGCAGAGTGGTTGTGTTAGGACCTAAATAGTGCAGGAAATGTCTTTTGGCCTTTTGTAAAAATTGTCTTTTTTTGCTGAGGCTTTAATAAACTCAGAAGATGACCATTGAATGCTAGGCACCATAAGAGGTGTTTTTTGAACTGTGCCTTTGGTTTGCTAGATTCTCACCTGATGTTCTACAAAAAAAGGTACCAAAATATTATTTCTGTTGCCTTGATGATCAAATAATAGACCACTAAACAATCATGGTACATTTTACTAATTGCTTTTTTTACTAGGTCTCTCGTTGCTTGACTTTACAGCATAGAGTTTGGTACTCAGTGTAGCTTATTCCTGCCATGAACCACCCATTTAGACAGGAAGATGCAATCTGACTGAAATATAAAGCTACAAACTAGATTGTTTTGTTTTTATGTGCAATTAAGGGGTGACATTTTATTAGATAAAATGTATGAGTGTGATCAGAATTTCTCTCCATCCAGAGGTATCAAATATGTTTTGACGCTCCTCGTCGGGGTCATCATCAATCTGTTGGGGTTTATTTTGCGATAAAGATTGGCCTATTGGCCTTTCACGCTCATTACATTGCTACTTAGGAAATAAATAATTAAATTGGCATGAAATATTGATTTGACTTCTCAAAGTTTTTTTTAAAGTTTTTTTTGTGAAGAAAGAGACTCTAGAAACCACTGAATTCCACCTCCATTCTGTTGGTGTTTATATAGCAAATATGACTGTAAATGACTGAATACTTATTGTCTCTTTTAAAACATGACTACTTCTCAAATAAATATATTGTAGTTAAAAAAAAATTATGTGAGAAGAAAAATACCACTGAGTGTCCAGAAACATCTGAATTCCACCTCAGGCTTGTGTTGGAGTTCTGTAAGGTGTTTTTTTTTTTTGGCAGCAAACTTGGCTGCTGATAATATTCATATGCAAATGAGCTTTGTGGAAAACTAGCGGGAAATTGTCCTTTGTTGCTAAAGGTTTGCCGGAGGTTCACTACTACTGGCGAAGAGCTGCAAACTTCTGGCAAACGCTTGCTTGTGAAAATAACGAGTGGCAAATTTGCCACAAAAAATTGCGCGGCTTATTTCGATTTTTTGTAGGGGTTGCCAAGTAAATAAATAAATGGACATAAAAATGTATTGAATGAAAATTAATTTATTGTATGAAAAGAAAGAGCTGAATTTCCCCTCTGGTTTGCGTCAGAGTTCTGTTGGGGTTTATATTGCGAAAAAGACCGTCTGACTGCTCATTATCCCACTTAGTACAACACCAATTGCCAAATAAATTAATAAATGGACATGAAAAAATGATTTTTTGTTGAAATTGCATTATTTTGTGAGAAGAAAAAGACGGTGGCTCCAGAAATGGACAGAGTTGTGTCGGAGTTGATCCTGTTTGCAGAATCGAATATTCCAGTGAGCCGTAAAATAGAAATATAGATATTTTTACAGACTTAGCCCAGAAAACAAAGTGGAATGTACAATTTTGCTCATGGGTAATTTACTTAAGCAATATCACACGAGCAAGAGTGCTATATGGCCCTACATCAGCACAAATGTGATTCGGTCGTAGGTAATTACAGCAGTGCTAATGTAGGGCCATATAGCACAATTGCGAGTGTGATATTGCTTGTATACAACAGTTCAATGAACAAGTAAATTAAAAAAAATTAGGAAAAACTGAGTACGGTCATAAAAACGCATTTGTGTATGGAACTACTTTATTACGCTATGGATCAGAATCTGTCGTTGCTGGTTCAAACCAAATGATGCATCCAAGCCTTTGTTAGTAATTCAAAATGTTCACTTCAGAAATAGTATCACGACTTGTGCTGTTTCTAACATGTCATTGGATAAACAAGGATAGACGGATGGATGTGTGTGTGTGTGAGAGAGAGAGAGAGAGAGATGGAGCTGGAGCGTGTGCGATCACCTGTTGCCACACCCAATCAGTGATCCTTACAGCTTTCCGAAGGTCATCTTTCTCAGTGGAATATAGACGTCCAAGTGGGGTATTCCTCTCTATTTCAGGGTAGCCAGTGCGCAAATTTCATTCACTATAGAAACATGTCCTCCGCCATTTTACACAGTATGTATCCAATGTGGAAACTCACAAAGCGCTGTTATATGTAAACAATGACTAACAGATTCACTATACGTCACCAACTGGCTCATATTACACACAAAAATGATCTTTTGCCCCCACCTGTTGGCTAACATATGTAATTTCAAAAATAAAGACAGTAATTCCTAACAGATATGCACTGCTCTTACACTTTAGTTTAGAACAGCACGAACACAAGCAGAGTGATACACACAGTGAAGCGTCTGAGTGCTGATGCTGTCACACCATCAGTGCTCATGGAACGTCTCGTCCAATCAGATTCGAGGACCGGAACTAAATGTGATATATTTGGTTCACACCAAGAACGATAACTATTATGATAACTATAACCATCAAGTTTTAAGAGAACTCTTTAATTCTAAGAGAATAGTCCTCACCACAGCTTTAACGATAACGCCACTGAGGAACAATTTCATTGGGATCACTTTGAGAGCAATTATTTCTCCAGCTGTTGAACGATTAAAACATTGACAGCCAATCAAAATCCATCCAACTTAAAAGGACTCAAGAAGCAATCTTCAAAATAACACATTCCAGCTCTGGATCGCCACTTGTAGAACACATAAACAAATTGGAAACTCCAGCTCAAGAACTGGCTATGTTTCTTGTGCATTCTTCTTCAGAATTAACAGACATGGGAGCTAGTTGCATACAATTATCTCAGGTATTCAGCACTTATGTCAACAACATTGTCTTGTCTCCTTTGAAGTTGGGTCCGTTTTTCTTTTGGGTTCTTTGAAAAACGTTGAGCAGAAGCAGGTCATCTACATACATTTTCTTGACTGTGAAGATAACTGCAGCGCATGTTTAGAATAAACAGATTGTTATCGTTTGTTGGGGTGGACGCTAATAGAGTTATCGTTAAAGTTATCATTCTTAGCGTGAACAGGCCTTAAGTCTTGAAAGAATTGATGCCTCTAACCTGGCAAATGTTGTCAAACTAGAACTGGCAATTTCAGATAGCACTTACCTTTTTGGTGTGCAATATGCATCAGGTGGTCAATGAACAGACTATGGGTGGTCCTTGGACTGAGACTTGACAACAGTCAACAATGCCATGGTGCGCTAAAAGACTCCTAGCTAGCTAACAAAATGGTCTGCCCGCCAGGCTAATAAAAGGTGAAAATTGAGCTGGGCAGACAAGGGAACATTTGTTTTCTCTTGTGTGAGACAGAGACCAAGTATAGAGAGGAAAGATACTGACAGACCACACTGTAGGAGGTAAATGCCATCTAGGTCTGCTGGTAACAGATCCATACTGTGGCCTTTTCAAACTTATACAGAGGAAAACAGCATGTAGTGGAACCTTGAAAATAAAATGGTTTTGGCCACAGATTAAAGAGAATTGTTTAAAATGATCAGTGCTTTCCATTTGATTTTAACTGATGAAACCTTTTTAAAGACATCATGTAATCAAAATGCTGGTTGCATTCTTAAAGGAATAGTTTGTCCAAAAGTGAAAATTCTGTGATTATTTGCTTACAAATGCCACCGGTATGATTTTCTTTCTTTGATGGCACAGAGAAGGAGATTTTTTTGCAGATAGTCTGAGATGATCTTTCCAATACAATAAAAGTAAGTGCTGATTTGACTTTCAAGCTCAAAAGGACCATGAAAAGTGCCGCCCAAACCGATCTAGGTCCCTTCACATGGTTATGGTTTCTTTTTCCATTGCGGTGCTGCAAAATCAGTATATGAATGGACTTCTAATTGGTAAGCAAGTGACCAATCGTGTGTCACCACGTCACTAAAATTGCCACGTTTGAAGTTCTACCAAAACAGTTCTCAGTCCTGTGGATGGTTAGCTAACCTTGCTGAGAAGTCGCCACTGGGAACGGTTTGTAATTCTACCAAATATTGCTTAAGTGGAAATGTTAGTGGAACCACTTGACTCAATGCTGAGAATGCGCTTATTGTTTAAGGAACAGGCATTTTTCCAATAATAGTAATATATATTTTTTAAACATCCCCTTTAGATGTGTCGCAACGCAGTCAAAAGAATGCTTGGAGATTCTGTCTAAGATATCCCTTTTGTGTTTTTACTGTATAAAGAAAATAATACAGGGTTCAAATGACATGGTGATTGATTGATTACAGTTTTTTTTTTCAACTAATAATATCATAGTCTTAAATGTCATGATTAAATCCCAGTAGATAAAATACCTGATTTGTGTCCCACCGAATATCATGTTTCACTTGGAAATATGTCTTGTACACCAAGTTACATTGCGAATACTTTTTCATGTTGTCTTTGGCCTTATCCACACTAATCCATTTTCATTTGAAAATGTTTCGTTTCTAACGTCATAACAATATGCAGTAATTGAGAGCTTTTTCGAAAGATTACATTTACGGTGGAGGATATATTGTTAAAAACCAAAAACAATTTTCCACACGTCCTCAACAGAAAGATTGTGTTATCTTACTGTTGTCAATAAACTGCCAGAGAATTCAGCTTTCTGCGCTTTTCTTAGTTGATGCTTTATGTTTGAGTTACCCTTTATCACATTAGTGGCATGAAAACACCAACAAAATCCCTTCTTAGAAGCTACTTCAAATGTAAGCCTGAACTCGAACTAGGAATGTCATGTCCTTGTCCACTGGTTCGTAGTTTAATGCTAAAAAGTTTAGATCTTAACAGAGTGTGCAGAGGTTTTCACCTGTCAAGGCGACAGCTTTGATATTAAAACGTTGTGCAGATGTCTGCCTACATCTCTGCATTTTCATCCGTCACCTTTAGAAACGCTCATAGAAGCACATGCAGGGACGACGACTGGGAATACACTTGGGAATAAAGACGCCTCGAATGGAAGAGGGCGAGAACATGTTTGACATGTTGTCATCACAGATTAAAGCGTGAGTCTTGCTCTCCGTGCATCAAGCTTCCTATTATTACAGAAAGACTCTGACATTCATACGGACAGCCTTTCAGAGACATCTGTGAAGAGGAGTTAATACCACTCTTCGAAACAGATGTGTGTGGTGCACAAACCTTCGGAAACAAATGGCAAAAGACCATGAAATGCACTTGAAGCTTACAAAATATGTGAAAACCTTTTTTGAGGGGCTTCTGTACTAAAGTTTGCAATGAATGGCTTGTTTTTTGCACAGACAAGTGGCACTGTTATCTAACAGGAAGTATGTCAGATTTATTCAGATGTAATCTATCCAGCACTGATTCTAGTTGACTAAAAGCGGTGCTTAAAATGTAAAGTTCTTTTTTTTTTTTTTTTTTGTCTTACACCACTGACATTTATTTTTTATTTTTTCATTTAATTTAAGCTCAATTGACAGCATTTGTGGCTTAAAGCTGATTACCACATCAACTAATTTTCGACTCATCCCTCCTTTCCTTAAAAAAAGCAAAAATCGATGTTACAGAAAAGCACTTACAATCGAAGTGAATGGGGTAGTTTTTTGGATGGTTTACATTTACATTTACATTTATGCATTTGGCAGACGCTTTTATCCAAAACGACTTACAGTGCCCTTATTACAGGGACAATCCCCAGGAGCAACCTGCCTTGCTCAAGGACACAATGGTGGTGGCTGTGTGGAACGAACCAACAACCTTCTGCTTAGCAGTGCAGTGCATTAGCCCACTACGCCACCACCACTCCATAATTTGTTTCAATCGTCATTTTTACGGTTGTTTTAGGGTTTATGGTGTTAAGTCAGTCTTTAAAGACTTACTTAAGTCATTGTCATGCCTTTCCACATAAATACACTCCATTTCTATGCAAATAAGGCTCGTTATAGATTGTACTTTATTCACAAAACTTGCCTGGTGCATTAAACATCATGCTATTACCGCCCGAGGAAAGCAGGCGGTAAACTGAATGTTATTCAAAAGAGATGTTCATGAACATTTTCTTTTGATCATGGCAATATAGCTAATATATTAAAATTATGATGAAATATTGGAGAAGAGTGTTCAAATATGACAATTATTCATATGTGCAGTGTAGTCAAGTTTAAATATTTTGTTTTGCTGTGGAGCATTTGGCGAGTTGTTATTTTAACCCCTGACCATTCCTCTCATGTCAGCATTTCTGAGTGAAAGGTAGCAAATTAATTTCTGAATGTCACCCTACACCAACTTCTGGCACAGGAAAATACAAATACCTCGCTCCTCGACTAACCATCCTCGCAGAGGCCATGCGTGATGTATCCCTAATCCCTTTGCATCTGGGTTAATCATTTATAATGTCTGGGATAATGGAGTTGGGCTGTCCTTTGAGTGTCACTGTGGTTTCCCCCTCCAGCTTTGGACAGGGCTGTGGATCTCTTTTGAATTATACAGGCACTTGCTGTGGTTTATTTTGGTCTGGGCATCTTTGCTGTAAAATGCACACAATAAATTGCTTGATGTAACTGTCCTATAAAGCATGAGATATGTATTTTAATGAGAGAGTTTGGTTTATGCATTACCTGTGTTAAAAATGACTGAACTATTGAATGATTTACAAAATAATTGCTAGCATTTATAAAGTAAATTAACAAAATAAAGCATGTTTCACAAAGTAACTATCAAATGTGTAGACACTCTAACTAATCCTTTTTTATTACTTTGTCCAATTAAAACTTTGAAATCTTATGTAGGCACATTTATGTTTGTTTACAAATCTTATTTCAACACAAACACAAGGTGTAAAGTATATTATATTATATTTCTAATAATTATATATAATTGTTTCTTAATATTAACAGAGGTTACACAGTTTCTTTATCAACTAGTTCTTTTTTTCACTATTCTAAATTTTGCTTTTGAAATTTATAGGTCATTGTGAAATCAGGGCCCGGAACATTCTTTGGCTTGGCAATTTACAGAGACTTCCTCTTCTGGTCCGACTGGGTGCAGCGTGCCGTGATCCGCTCTGATAAGTTTACTGGAGCCAATATGAAAGTTATCCGGGCCAACATCCCTCATGAACCAATGGGAATCGTCGCCGTTTCCAATGACACCGACAGCTGTACGTAACTTCTTTTCTTTGTTCCTTGTCGCATTCACATTCCCCACAGTATTTTAAAGGGATAATTTCCCCCTGTTTATTTTCTGTTTATTGGAAATTGAATTTTTAACCGATTGGCTGATGAATCATGTAGACCAATTTGTAAACAATTTGACTAATTGATTAAAAAGAACCGGCTCAAAAAAACGATTCGCTCACAATTAGAATATCACTGTGTCTTGCATGAAAGTTTTACTTTGCACAAGCTCTACTCAAGCACAATATCTTGGGTATTTAATGTTTTAGAGCGAAGCAAAACCAGAAAAATGTATATTCACTATAGAGATTTCCATGACGTTTGAAATTGTATCAATTTACCAACTTTTCCAGGCCTCGGAGAAAAAAAAAAGAATTCAAATTCCTTGATATTTCCAGGTTTTCAAAGACCGTGGGAACCCTGATATGTTTTAACTTTGAATCCAAACCTAATGTTTTAACACAAACGTTTCCTGAATTGTTTCAGAAATGTTCTGACAACAAACCTTTATTGTTTTTTTTCTTATCCACATTCAACTGAATCAAAGAAAGTTCTAAAACCAAAAAGTTCTGAAAAACTACCAGATAAAAGAGTGTTTTTGTTTGTCGCTTTGTGTATTGATCGCAGTAGACACACAGAGATTGTTTGTATTATTCACACAAGGTGTCTGACAGCAACACAATGGAAAGTCAGTGGTATTTGATGTGTCAGAAGTCACTTGGGGGGCTTAAATTTTGTAACTGCGAGATGAAGCCAAAACAAAATCAACACATTCTGACTTGGGGTCAGATAAAAGTTTAATTTGTTTACGTTAATGTTCTCTGCTGACTCTCTCGGTATTGAAGGGAAAGCCAGGCTTATATCAGCATGATATGACAAATACGTAAACATATTTTATTCTCTGGCGACTCGACATCATCAGTTGAGACTTTTCTATTTACCATAATTCTGCCATTTAAAGGAAATTCAAAAGAAGCTAAACATTTCGAGTATACTGTTAACATATTATGCAAAGAAACCAATTCAGGTCTAAAACTACAACATGAAATGTATAGACTTATCAGAATTTATAGAATGTTACGTATTTATAGAATAAGCAGATTTCCATCTGCTTCTTTCTTGGCTTCAATAGCAATATTTCTTTGTTTGTGGTTCAAGCCTCAACGTTTCAAAGGATTCTAATGGAAAGCAGCTTGGAGTCTTGGCATCTTTAAACACAAATGGAGATTTTCTCATCCTGAGTCTTTCTTAGGAGATTTGGCCCTCAGTGGCCACCATCCATCCTATCTATATGGTGCAGATGACGCTATTAAGGGAATTCGTTCAGACAGTGCAGTAACATGCTCAATCTTGGAAATGTGGGAGAATGACAAACGCATACAAAGCCATTTTTATTATTAAATACTGCTGAATATTATTGGAAAAAAAAAAAAAATTTGGTACATTCCAAAAGCTGTATGTATGAACACATTATTTGGCAAATTGCAATCTGCCTTTAAGAATTCTCTATTCTGATTGTGTCTCCAGGCATCTGATGCCTTTTAACAGAACACATTCTGTCTGCCACTGTACACTCAATGTTTCAGTTAAAACACACACACACACACACACACACATTTTCTCAAGGCTTGAAGGGCACTCGTGCAGTGCCAGTCAGAGGGTTGGACTCCTCAGCGGGTGTGAGTTTGAACTGTGTTTGGCACAGACATTGGCGTGGAGCGCGGGGCTCTGAAGCATGCCCTATCTCCATACACACGGCTGCCAGACTCAACGCCCTGGGCCGAGTGTATTTCCCTGCACAAATGGCGAGGATTCAGATGAGTGCATTGGGCCAACGTCTTTCATTGTGGCAACATGGGGCTCGAGTCCTGGGAGTCTTTTGCTTATTATGGAAATGGGGCTTTAAATAGCTTGAATTCTTCAATGGTTGATTTCAGTTGGCCGGCGATTATAAAGGAATGTTTGTACATTTGAATAAAAGCCATTGCAGATGGTTCTACTCCTAAAATAAAGCAGTAAGCTTGTCTTAGTAGTGGTTAATCGAAACAAGGACATGTGTTGGTGAGTAACAAACTGAAGAAGCGACGTTACTAACATAATTAGCAGCATTTGAGTCATAATGTTGATTACCATAAAAAATTATTCCGACTCGCCCCTCGTTTATTTAAAAAAGGCATGTAAGGGGGTTAAAGGGAAGGGAGCAGGCGAGAACCGGCTTAACAAAATAAATAATATTTAATTCAATAAAAAGACATGTCTCAAACATAATTCTCTCTCTCTAGAACTGTCGTCACTGGCCGCCTTTATCCCTTGCGTGCCCCATCAGGCTGATTGGGGACCTGGCACGTGTTGTTAAAAGCCCGGCCCCGCCCTCCTCCGCTATTCAATGCACTTACAATAGAAATGAATAGGGAAAGTCCGTAAATGCTAAAATACACCAAGTCCCATTCAATCAAGCCAGTCCACTCAGCGGTCACCTCGGGAACACTAATGGGCTGCTCTTTTTTAATGATACAAATGGCATAATAGTACATTATCTCAAATAAGGTGACAATATTTAACTTTTTTTTTATTTAACAATAAATAACTTGAACAAAATACATTTACACTAAATAAAACTACAATTATTTTGTTAACCCTTGTTAAATACAAGTCTGATCCCTTAGAAATATGATAGCAAACCTCTCCTAAAAATGCTGCATGATTCATGCCCACAGCATAAATGTTGCAGGCAGAGTTATGTGCCAAAATTTAATATAAATCCCTAACCCTCCACATGACACTTGCCCTAGCAAACACCACTAAAACATCTATGTCTTGTAAAGCATTTGGAAAATGTTCCCTCTTAGTGTGAGAACTTTACTGTTTTTACATGATTTGTTTAGAAAAGAAAAGATGATGTATTTGAAGTGTTATCTAAGACTTCTCTTTGAACTTCCAGGTGAGTTGTCCCCCTGCAGCCTGAATAATGGAGGGTGCCATGACCTCTGCCTTTTGACCCCGATTGGTGCGGTAAACTGTAGTTGCCGTGGGGAACGCATATTACTGGATGATAACAGATGTGTATGTAAGTCCTGTACCCTCTCTCTGTCTCTCTCTTTCTCTCTCTCTCTCTGTCTTTTTATCAGACTTTCTTTCTACTTGCTCTAAATTTTCCAACCTCTCCATCCTGTATCAAGTGAGCACTGTCCTAAAATACTTCTTTATTTACAAATAAATAAACACTTTAACTTGGAAATAAATGTGTACTGTGTAAGGTATGCAAATAATATTTTCTTCCACTTTCGAAAGGAGAATTAAAGATATTAAAGTTGACTCAACCATTTTATTTACTTAGAATATGCTAATAATACAATTACGAGTTCTGTGAAGGAAAACCGTGGAGGCTGACTGACTCTGGATTAAAATTCCAAGTGTATGTTCAGGTCTGTGGAGCCGCAGGGCTGGAGACAGAGAGCCGATGATCAGGAGAAAAGTGGGACAAAACGGCAACTTTTAGTTGAGCGAGAGTAACATGCTGCAAATCCAGGAAGAGTTTGCACAAGAAATATAGCAGGGAAGTTCTGCCTGAACAACCTCTTGTACCATACCTTCCCCCTTATTTCATCAAACAATTACAATGTTCTTAGTAAGAATCAGATTGTGAGCTAAAAATATATCTAGAATTATTTGACATCTAGATAAACACCTGTATGGAATCTATATTCTAGATCCATGTTTGAATCCATATTTCTTATACTAGATTTCTAGAATCTAGATTTCACATCCAGTTTGTGGCCTAGATTCTAGATCTGATTGATATTCATATTCCTTTTACTATGGATCTAGATTTCAAATTGTTATCTTCATCCAGGATGAGATTATCCAGATATTCCATTTACTCTTAATCTAGATTCTATATCCAGATTGTAATCTTCATCCAGGATGAGATAATCCAGATTATTTTTAATCTGAATATAAACTCTAGATCCAGGTTGTGGTGAAGATTCTAGATCAGATTGTTATCTTCATTCAGGATCAGACAGTTATCCTTATACCATTTACATTGAATCCAAATTCAAGATCCAGATTGTGGTCTAGTTTCTAGATCAGATTTTTATCCATATAGATTTTACTCTTAAACTAGATTCTAGATCCAGATTGTGATCTTCATTCAGGACAAGATTATCCAGATTCATTTCAATCTAGGGTCTAGATCCAGATTATGATCTTCATTCAGGTAGAGATTATCCAGATTCCTTTCACTCTTAATTTAGAATCTAATTTAGATTCTAGATCAAGACTGTGATCTTCATCCAGGAAGAGTTTATTCAGATTTATATTATTTTAAATCTAAATACTAGATCCAAGTTGTGGTGAAGATTCAAGATCAGATTGTTATCTTCATTCAGGATCAGACTGTTATCCTGACACCTTTTACTTTGAATCTAAATTCTAGATACAGATTGGGGTCTAGATACAAGATCAGATTGACATCCAGATTGCTTTTACTCTTAAACTAGATTCTAGATCCAGATTGTGATCTTCATTCAGGACAAGATTATCCAGATTCCTTTCAATCTAGGGTCTAGATCCAGATTGTGATCTTTATCCAGGATGAGATTATCTAGATTCCTTCTAATCTGAATCTAAATTGTCAATCCAGGTTGTGGTGAAGAGTCTAGATCAGATTGTTATCTTCATTCAGGATCAGACTGTTATCCTGACACCTTTTATTTTGAATCAAATTTCTAGATCCAGATCGGGGCCTAGATACAAGATCAGATTGATATCCAGATTGTTTTGTTTTTAGACTTTAAATGTAACTTTGTATTTATGTAAATAAACCTGCTCTGATTTTAGATTTTAGGGCTAAATCCTCATGCTACTGTTTTCATTTGTTTTCTGAAAGAATGCATTACTAGAGACCATTTTCAAAAGTCTCTGTTTGTAGTGGCTGTACTGGAAAATGTTGTTCCAGTGTGGACAGAGTTTTTTTTTTTATCTGTCCCATGTATCACAAAGAAAGTTGAACAAATTCAGGATTCCCGGCTTTAGTATTAGTTTGACAAATTGGCCACCAAAACCAATCAGGCTTAATTAGGGTTAAGTGGTATCAAGATGTTATCAACTTTCTTTATCAACTTAGAGTTTGATCCTTTGTTTATGATTAGTTCAAGAGTGTGTTCACATAAATGAATCGAACAGCCAATCACATGCAACATCGAGAGACTTCACTTCATTCTAGAGAGTCAGCACAATTTACTTCTCCACTGAATATCTTTTTGAACACAGTTACACATTACAAGAGGACATTATAAAAATATGATAAATGAAAACACATTTACACAATACAAATGATCACCATGAAATCATGAATAATTCAAACACATTTACACAGCACAAAGGATCATATTTAAATGATAAAGCTAGCAAAAATAAATATTTCTGCTGCTCCGAGAGCTCGAGAGAAATGCTGAAAACAATCTGAATGTGAAAAATTCTGATTTATCGCTAAGTGACTTTGTATAGGTCCACAACAAGAATATACATATTCATTTTAAAAGTTTAAAATCTTTAATATAATTTAAATGTTTAAATATGAATTTAACTTGAGCTTAATATCCTTTAATACTATTAAAAAGTAATACACTATTAAACAAAAAGTGAGCAATTGGAATACGAAAAGAATGTATGCTCGACTTATTTATTCTTTCTTTCTAGCTACATGACACACAATAAAGACAATTTAGTGTGCCAGTTACTTTTATTTAACTTCAAGTGAAATTATGGGTGTTCGTGGCATCTCTACCAGCAAACTCATGAAAGAATGGGTTTGGGTGGCAAAACACACTTTTCTAAAATATTATCTATAATGGGGAGTGATTAAGCTTTTAATGTTTTAAAATCGATCATTATTGATATGCATTGTATTAATCCATCTTTTTAGCCATTTTCATAGATTTATTATGTCAAGTGATTTTGTGGATTTCTAAAATAGTTTATTTGAAGAAACGGGGAGAGCTACACTTTACTTACAGATGATTGGTCCCGTACCTGTATGAGATCTCTTTTCGGGAATTTAACCTGCCCTGGAGCAGGTTAGCCATTTAGCATATGTTACTATGGCGATAAATCCAGATGAAAACCAATCCACCTGACTTATTTCGCAAGTTCAAAGATTGTTCAAGCGAAATATAATCTTACCAAGCTAGCCCCTTGATCCTGCTTTGTGATATAGGCCTGGAATCTAGGTTCTCATTTTGAGAGATTTCTTCTCTCTCATCATAGCCATGAACTCCTCCTGTAACATCCACTCTGAGTTCCAGTGTGGGAATGGTGAATGCATCGACTACCAGCTGACATGTGATGGCATCCCTCACTGTAAAGACAGGTCTGATGAGAAAATGCAGTACTGCGGTAAGAACCCAATCAAAGAGGATGTTGTGTTTGAGCCCTCAGGTACATTTATGAGTGGAATGAAGGAACTTACAGAAGATCTTACTGTTCTCTTTTGACATGAGCTAATAAGGCAAGTTTCCAGTGGCCTGCCAAAAACGTAATAAATACCAGTGACACACTGACTGTTGCTCTCTTTCTAGCTGTCTTTACTTTTCAAACAGAGTGCCTATTAAATCAGTGCTTCTCAGCTGGTTCTGCTTCAGAGCCCAGAAGTGGTGACCAACTCGGTACAAAATAGTACATAATTGGTCGCCGATAATTCACAATAGTTCTTGTTTCAAGTGAACCTGTATATCATGTACTCTGGTTCGTTTATTATTTTTCATAGTATAGTTTTTTAATGGTTTTTGTGGGTTTGGACATGTCATGCAACCCTTCTATTTTGGAACCGAATTATGGATGAATACGTCAATTGTGACGTCAATAAAGTATATGGAAAGAATTTAGTGTTTTTTCAAAGTCATATGCCTAATTCTCACCTGCTTGTCATTTCTTAGAAAACCGGAACTGCAGACATGGTTTTAAATCGTGCTATAACCAGCGCTGTGTGGCCAACCATCGCTTTTGTGATGGGGTGAATGACTGCGGAGATAACTCTGATGAAGTTTACTGTAACAGTGAGTATTTTCCTCTTTTTCTTGACTGAAAATGAAATATATATATATATATTGTTAGTGTGTTGGTCAGTCCAGGGATCTTCGGTTTTCCATTTTTCTGGCCATCTCTCTAGAGAAATTCACTCAATCAATCAATAAACCCTTGAATTCTCACCTCACTTGAACATCTAAATAACAACATTAAGCTTTAATGCAGTAACACATCTATAATGCAGACAATACAAACCACAGATCTTGGCATCTCTTCAGCTCACGTTGAAGACCATTAAAAATGGTATTCTCACCAGCAATGCAGTGATCTAAATAACTTCCAAAAACCTGAATACATTTTACAATTTATGTGAACTTCTTAAAAGATGAGTGAAATCTAATTTGAACCTCCTGAGACCCTGCGTCCACCTGCGTGGACATTATGTTTTTGCTTTGCTATATGCAACGCATAATTTAATTTCAATGAAACCGACTGATCTCAGTTAAGGAGACTCTGGGCTGTCAGTAAAGGGTTAAACTTTCGGCACTCAGAGTCATGTGACCAAACAATATGGCGTTGATCACAGAGGAATTTGTGTTTGGGAGAAACACCAACAAAACTAAATATGGTAAGAAAACTAATTAAGTTTTTACATTGAAACCTATTTGAGTCAAAAGATTAGAGTCTCTAGTTTCATACTATGTGCCGTTGTTTAAATTTGAGTGATTCAATGCAAAATGGCCGGCTGTTAAACAGAATGACCACATTTGTGGACTGTATGCTCAGTTTCACTTAAAATATCTATATTACTTTGCATTATCACATTGAGAATCAATGGGTTCATCCAAAACCAGAAATAATGTTGCTTTCTGAGGTTTTATATATAGTTCGGATGAAAATAAGGTGCATTTCAAACTGTTCTGAGACCAGTGCAGACAGACAGCTCGCTAAAGGTTAAGACAGAAAGGGAGCAAGGGAGCATCCTATAGCTCTCTTTGCAGCTAAGTGCATTCAATCCAAACTTCCTATTTAAAGTTCAGTTTCTGGCTGCAGATGATGTTTGGACCACTCAACATGTGTGGCAGTCATGGGACAATTATAATCAGTACATAGATTCAGAATTTATAATGTATAATTTTATTTTAACAAGGCGGGCAGTGATTGGATGATGTTGGCCATTACTTTCAATCAGAATTATTTATGCCTATTTCTGATGTAACTTCTGTAACGTCTCAAAAACATGAATAACCAACACTCCTGGAAACATAACTGCAGAGGCTGGAAAATAAAAAAGAGCTGACTTTCTATAGTGTGAAATTAATAAATTTCACAACTTAGTCCCACTGTCCACAAATGAGGACAAATGCTACATTATTCTTGTGGTGCATTCTTTAAAATAATAACATTTAGATTACTTTAAATGGACCAGTTCTTTGCCTCAACTCTGTCCTTGGACTTGATCCACTTTTTTTGGTAACTGGGTATCTGTTCACTTTATTCATTTTACATTTTTGGAACCGCGTTTACTTGGCTATTACATTAAATATACATTACAGAGTTCTGGGCTCTCTATCAGCATCTGTGCTCGAAAATAAAATTTCAAGTTACTTGCAGAGGAACATTTGCAGTTGTGCTTTGGCACTGCTCTTCTGTACGAAAGAATCTGATGGTTTGTGATATGCTCATGATTACCTATGATCAGCATTTCAGAGTGGATCTGACTAGCTACTCCAAGAGTCACTGATAATAAGACGAAAGCGCTTCAAGACGTACATCCCAAAAATATGTTGTCTGAGCAAGTAGGAGATCTGTAATTTTCCCATAGTAACTCGTGGTAAGGCAAAAAATGTGTCCATTTGTTTATTTCTAATGAAAAATTAAACAAGAACATCTGTAGTGTTTCTAAAATCCGTAGTGAGCCCTAAAATGTTGTTTGAAAAGGTTGATGTAGTGGTCTTTGTAACATTATAGTCTATTCTTACCCTAATTAAAATAATAAAGACTTGTTCAAATCATAATGTGGAACAAAGTGTGTCATCTATCTTGTTATGGTTCCAGATTCCTCGTGTTTATCCTCGGAACGATGTTGCGCAGATGGTTCTTGTGTTCCCTTGTCGTCCTGGTGTAATCAGATCATCGATTGTGCTGACGCATCGGACGAGAAAAGCTGCAGTAAGATAAGCTTACTTCTAACCATCCTTTGTGCGTGTGTTAGCATCTTTTACTTGCCTTGTGAACACTCATCTCGTTTTCTCCGTTGTTAAAGATAGCACAGACTGTGTGGAATACTACAGACTGGGTACTCGCGCCAGCAAGAGTGGGCCGTTTCTAAGCTGCAATTCCACATCACTGTGTGTTCATCCCTCCTGGATCTGTGACGGAGCCAACGATTGTGGGGATTATGCAGATGAAATACACTGCCATGGTAAAAATGCACATTTTATTTCTCTTGTTTGTTGTCAAAGTACAGTGTTTTCACACTGAGAACAGAAAATACTGCTGAGGACAAAACCACATTTTTGAGTTTGAATATATCCATTATATTACAGAAAAAGAAAAAAACCTACGTCGAAGTTTGACGCTCATGTTGCTTTTTTGACATTCTGAAACAGGGAGTTCTCAAATGTTTCCTGTCAGTAACTAAAAAAGAGAAAGTCGTCCAATGTGACAATTTTATTCTGACCAAAGCTACTTGATCACACATCATTTCCAAATTACGAATTTGTAGAAACTTCTTAGGAGGAACTGAGGGCAGCAATAATATTTGTGGTGATTGGCAAAAGATGTTAGCATGGATTACTCATCATGTCTTTGTCATTAAATGAAAAAGAGAATATTGCCCAACATGACTACATGTTTCTTACCAAAAGTACTTGAATGCACATCATTTCGAAATTGCGATTTACAAACACTTTCCAGGAGGACCTGAAGGCAGAAATAAATGTTTTGATGATTATCTTAAGTTGCAAACATGGATAACTCATCCTGTTTTTTGTCAGTAATGGAAAAAGAGAAAATTGCCAAACACATCCATATTTTTATGACCAAGAGTTCTTGAACGTACATCATGTCGAAATTACGATTTCCAAAATTGTAAGCACTTGAAGGCAGTGATACTTTTTGTGATGATTAGCTAAAGTTGCTAGCATGGATTCAGTAACTGAAAAAGAAAGAATTGCCCAATAAGTCCATATTATTCGGACCAAAACCTCTTGAACACATATCACGGACCCATAAGCAGGCACTTCCTAGGAGGAACTGAAGGCAGCAATACTATTTGTGATTCTTGGCTAAAGTTACTAGCATGTATTATGGTATTTACCCTGTCTGTCTCAGTAACTAAAAAAAAAGAGTAAATTGCCCAACCTGTCCATATTATTCTGACCAAAAGTATAAAATGCACATCATTTTGAAATTCCGATTTCCAAACACTTCCCAGGAGGACCTGAAGGTAGCAGTTCTATTTGTTATGGTTAACAAAAATTACTAGCATGGATTTTCTCTTTGCCCTGTCTTTGGGCTTCTTTCATTAACTGAAAAAGACATAATGGCTCAACACATCCATATTTTTCTTAATAAAAGTACTTGAACGCACATCAGGTCGAAATTACAATTTCCAAACAATTCTGAGGATACTATTTATGATGGTTAGCTTAATTTGTTAGCATGGATTACTCATCCTGTCTTTGTCAGTAACCAAAAAAGAGAAAATTGTCTAAAACATCCATATTTTGCTGACTAAAAGGACATGAACGCAAATCGGGTCGAAATTACGATTTCCAAACTTTAAAGAAGGAATTATCCAGATGGACTTGAAGGCAGCTCTACTTTTTGAGAAGGTTAGCTAAAGTTGCTAGCATGGATTCAGTAACTGAAAAAGAAAGAATTGACTAGCAAGTCCATATTATTCTGACCAAACCCTACTTTCGAGTTCCGAGCCCTTAAGTAGGTGCTTCCCAGAAGGACCTGAAGGCAGAAATACTATTTGTGATTTTTATCATTTTTATAATATTCAGGTCGTCACGTATGTGTATAATCCAGATGTACATACATTCCCAGTTCTTGAGTAGGAGTTTCCATTTCATTTGTGTGTGTTTTGACTGGCGATCCGGCAATGGAATGTTTTATTTGGAATGTTATGATAAGTGTTAGCTGCTGTTATCAGTGTCGGGTAGCATCAACATCAGCAGTTTTGCCGCAGTTTTCGCTCTTTTCCGTGTCCCTATTCCGATGGCCTTCGTGGCCGTCTTGTTTGTGTGTATGTAGTGTGTGTGTGTGTGTGTGTGTGTGTGTGTGTGTGTTGTCTTTCTCACTTTCTCTCCCTCTCTCTTAATCACTCTCAGGTGTGTGATAACCAGGTGAGCTGATTGTTGATTGGGTGCACCGGTGCACTGTGTGTTTCCTCCCTATATAAACTGAGTGTTTCAAGGCTGGGTTGTGCGATGGGAGACATGTTCATGAGCTGTGTCATCTCATTCACGGCTGCTCAGGCGCATATTGATTTATTTTTTTTTTTCCGGATTCCCGCTGCTGGAGCAGAGAGTTTGGGATTGTCACTGTCTTCATTTCAGAGTTTGCTGTTTTTTCATAAACAGAAATGTCAATAAATGTGTCTGTGTTTCCGCTACTCTCATTTCCCCTCTCACATTTTATTTTTAAATGCCCATCCACTGATGCAGTCTTGTTTTATTAAAATAAAAAAAAAATATTTGGGTGAATTAGAATCTAAATCAAAAAGTTACTACTAGATATATCAGTCATGTTCTTAACCAAGACTGATAGTGGCAGATGTAGAGATGAAATAATTTGTTAAATATTTGTTTGGGTGCTTGAATCGGTCATTAAGAATGATTATTGATCAAAACAGGTATTTTAAAATAGTTTTTTACTGTGCATAACATAATTAATATTCATGAGTTGTGCAGCACTGCCCCCCACAGTGCACATTTCTATACAGTTTATGTTTATTTAGACCTAACTTTGTGTTAATCTTCACTTTCAAATGGATTATTCCAGCTGTTACAAATGTGATTCAGGCTTGCAGGACTTTATTAGAAGAATAACATGGGATATGCTTGCATTTTCCATCCATGGGTACACTTATCAAAGGTATTTTAAGTTTTGTCCAGATTACCAGTTGTAAATGTCATGCTAAAGAACATTTAGACTTTGTTTTCGTGTTGAATAGACAATGTCTTCGTGCTCTGGAGATATACATTCTGCAAAAAAAAATTATTATGCAAAAAAGAAATATATATAATTTTGTCAAGTTGGTAATCAGTAGCAAAATGTTTGCTATGTGGTTCCTGTGGAAATGCAGATGTATTGGAAAGTCCTGGACATTTGTAATTAGATAGTGACTCCAATTAATGAAATAGTACTTGTTGCAATGAAGCTTGGTAACTTAATCCATAAGAACTATGCATGAGCACTTGCTTTGGTATTGCCACCCCTCATAGTCTGCATGCCACCCCCATGCCACCCCATAAAGAAAAATCGATAGATTTGCCCCTGCCCAGGAGCACCTGAAGGCAGCAATACTATATGTAATGGCTAGCTAAAGTTGCTAGCATGGATCCTCTGATAATCTGGTTTGTAATGCTCAGAACTTTTGGCCAAAAACTTGTATGTTCTTCTGAAAAACTCCAGCGAGTCATCTAGACATTAGGACAAACCTTTTATAGAAAATTGATTTACTTCCTGGGTTTAATACAACTTCTTTGCTATGGTCGATCTGTTCCTGTTTGGTAGAAAATAGTTGCAGTTTAGAATGACCTTCTCGCACAAGTCCCCAACAAAACACAATTATACCTACGGAAAAAAGTTGGATAATTAAAGCTGAGGTAGACATTCAAAGTTCATGTTCTTCACCTTCTTCGAAGAGGTGCACCTTGTGGAGATGCAGCAAACTTGATACAAACAGACTATCTTTGATAATGTCTCATATTTTCCTTAAATCAATTCCCCTGTTTTCTTTATTTTGACCTGTCTCCCAGCCTCTGCAGTACATACGTGTGAGGATGGCCATTTTGCATGTCCAAGTGGAAACTGCATCTCCAGTGTTTGGTTGTGCGATGGACAGAAAGACTGCGAGGATGGAGCCGATGAATTTCAATGTGGTGAGTATCACCTCTCAGCATTAATCTACTAATCATGCATGGCAGACACATTCTGCACCCTATATGTTATCCTAATGAATATATTTAATGCTGAAATACTTTATCTTCTAGTCACACATGACCACCTACATTCAATCGCAAAGATGCTGTATTGCTGTATTGATCTACTTGTCGTGCCTAGTATATGACAATTGCTAATGTTTCTTTTATTTATTTAACTGTGACTCATTCGTCTCTATATAAATTTAAACTTATAGAAAGGTTATGTTTGGATTATTGTCTGCTATCTGTCTTATTCGTTTGTTTAAAGGCTGAATATCGAAATCTGGCCAACACGTCTATTATCTTGTGTCCACTTTAAGGAATCGCTTGGCTTTTGCCCAATTGTCTGTACTTAATTTACAAAGTACAAAAACATACTTTTGAGACAGAAATGATATTGACAGTGGCATGTAAATATATTAGAAACCTTGTTTGCCAAAACACTGGGTGTACCTTGAAAAGTCTGTTTATCTGGTTATTAATCCATATATTTATTTTCACTGGGAAACATAAAAACATCTTTTTGATTAGCTGAATGATAAAAGTGATTCTTTGAATAATCTCAAGAAAATGTTTTTCCAAAGCGCTGTTTCAAAAGACTACTGTCAACTGTATACATTCTATTGGCAACTAACTTCAAAGGGGCTGTTCACACCAAATGGGTTTTTGCCTCTATTATTTTTCTTTCTATACGTGCTAAAGAGACATCTTTGACCACTACAACGCGTCTTGCTGTTTGAGAAAAAGCATGTCTCGCATTTTGTTACATTCATTGCTCTCTTTCTAGCTGTTTTAGCACAAAAATTTATTTGTTTGAACGGCCTCTAAAGCAGCATCTTGACGAAATGGAACATCTCCAATTTGGATAAGATGAGGAATCTTAGTTTGAATCCAGGGCATGCTGAGTGACTCTAGTCAGGATTCCTAAGCAACCAATTGGCCCTCTTGCTAGGATGTGTAGAGTCACGTTGGGTTAACCTCATCATGGTCGCTATAATGTGTTTCTAATTCTTAATGGGGCACATGGTGAGTGGTGCATGGATGCCACAGAGAATAGCGTGAGCCTCAACATGCGCTAGGTCTCCGCGGTAAGGCACTCAACAAGCCGGGTGATAATATGCATGAATTGATGGTCTCAGACGTGGAGGCAGCTGAGATTCTTCCTCCGCCAACCGGATTTATGCGAGTCGCTATGCCACCATGAGGACGTAGAGTGCGAACAAGTTCTTGAGCTTAAAAACTAAAAAATCTAGATGCAGCACAATGACTAGAACAGAAGACACTGGTCTCAAGCATCGTTTTAAAAGTTTAAGGTCTTTTTAGCTTAACACGGCATCTGAAAAAACTTCATTGCTGTGTGAGACATTGAAAAAACAGCGAGACATGGCACACGGTCAAAGACACTAATGCATGTTTACGTAGAAAGGCAATTGAAAAGCAGATTTTGTAAATGTTTTAGACATTTACCCCATCTCAAACTCTATGCTGTACTTCAGAAGGCAAACGGCCAAGGGTAGGTAGTTCTAGGAAGTTCTGCTCAAAGCGATGATGGGATATTGGGTTTCAAGGGGCTTTGCTCTGTCCTGCTGCGACCAATCATTGCTTTGCTTCTGTCGCAACCCCGTGGCAGGAATCCTTTTGGTTCTGCTTCAAAGCTCCGTGTTCTGAAAGAAAGCTCTGATGTGCAAGTAAAGCTCCCGTGTAGCCACCATGACTCTGTACCACACAGTGGCCTTGTAGTCACTGATCCAAACTCAAAAGTTATACCAATTTGTTTCCATGCCCTTGATCATGACAAATGCACCGCTGATTTTTCACCTTTTATTTTGATTGTTTACTCGTTTATCCTTGTTGGAAGCTCGGCACCTTTGCCCTTGGTTGATTTAGCAAAATGGCCCTTATTTTTCTATTCGTCCATTTTACATTCTCTTGGTTCCATTCACTCTACAATGATACCAATTCTTTAGCCTCTCTTTGTTTCCTTCAAATCTGTTACACTTTTTTAAATGGACATGTATTTGTCCATTTAAATGACAGTTTATGACTTTTTCGGTTAAGCTCCAAAAATGGCACAAAAAAACAACATCAAAAATGCACCAATAAGGTAGTCCATATGACTCGTACATTATATTCCAAGCCTCTGCATCCATAAGATAGCTTTCAATGAGGAAAAACTCCCTAAAGAATTATTCCCTAAAAATCTTCCAGTGTGCTTTTAACTCAAGAACAGCTGTGAATTGATCATTGCATCACTTAGTTAACTTGAGAACCATATCACTGATTGAATTATTAATTTTTACGTTAGTTTTTTGTTTTTGTTGTTGTTTTTTTAGTTTAACAAATCGGACTGAACAATGCACTCACAAGTCTAACTAACGTTTTTAGGAAACTGAGTTCAACTCACTTTCTCAATGATTTAGTAACAACAGTTCTAGAGTTAACAGCCCACTAGAGCAGAAGATAACTGTCAAATCATGACATAAATTGCCATCTGTTTCTCACTCAAAGCCATCAAATGGCTTCAGAAGGCTTGACATATCGTCTACAAATCACATGGACTACTTTTATGTTTTTTTGGGTGGGTGGAGGGGGGCAGGGTTTGGTGCCATTGTTGGAGCTAAACAGCCACTGTATCCATTGAACTATCTTTGTATGGACTAGATTTGGAAAAGGCATGAAGATTCTTCAAAATAGTCAACTTTGTGTTCCAAAGAAAGTCAAACAAGTTTGGAACAATATATGTAAATAATGACAGAATTTTTATTTTGGGGTTAACTATCCCTTTAAAAGCTTTCACTTTCTGTTTTCTGACCTTGGTCCTTGTGTTTGCAGAGATATCACAAAATTGATGGCAAACGCAAGTAAACAAACATTCAGACCTTTCCCCATACTGCTGATAGAGGCATATTTGCCTGTTGTGGCTCGCGTATGTGCATGCAAGTGGACAATTATGTTAAAAGTGCTTGCGAGCAGGAATTCTGTCCAAAGTTGAATCTCTAATCCCAAAAAGGACGAAGAAGGGCACAGATATGATCTATTTTGGTGCTTTTGGAGGCCAACTTCTAAGAACTGAAATGAAAATCTTTTTTGATGCATGAAATGTTGAATACGTAAAACTCAACCAAGCACTTTGAAGGCATAATTTAGCCAAAAAAATAAATTGGTCACAGTGTGTTTTGTATGGAAAAGGTTTGATACAATGTGAGGTTGAGTAAACAAAAACAGAAGTTTTATTTTTGGATGGACTATTTTTTTTTAAATGCTGGTACGGTCTCCACTGTTTTTTAGTTTTTTTTCAAGTTCAAAACTTTTCCCTGTAGATTCATCGTGCCTTTGGAATCAGTTCGCCTGCTCGAAAAACAAATGCATTGCCAAACAATGGCTCTGTGATGGAGAGGACGACTGTGGTGACGGATTGGATGAAAGCGAGGAAATTTGCGGTAAAATTGCCCCACAAATTTACATTTAGGCCACACATTGAATTAATTCTTAGAGAAAGGATATAAATGTACTTTAAAGAGGCGGGAGGTAAAAATGTAACTGGTTTCATCATCGTTGGGAATTTATTGCCATGCTTTGCTCATAACAAATGGGCCTGAGGAACACGGGTTACACAGAGGTCAAACTCAAACAGATTTTTCAACAAGTTCTCAAGACAATGCTTAGGAGGTTGATTAAACTTTAGATTTACTTGGTGGAACTTGCAGTCTGGCAGATATTTTATATATTTCTTGCTGTTGAAGATTTAACATGGCTTGTTTTTTTCAAAACACATGAATATTCATAGTGTGTTGGCTTGAGATTAAAGGTTTTATCAAGTGAGTTTCTTCTGAATCTCTCTCTCTCTCTGTCTCTCTCTCTCCTCCTCTCTATTCCGGCAGGTTCAACAACTTGTGCCCCTGGTTTGTTTAGTTGTCCAGGCTCATATGCTTGTATACCCAGAAACTGGTTATGTGATGGAGAGAGAGACTGTCCTGATGGTAGCGATGAACTGGCGGTGGCTGGTTGTGGTAATTTTAACCATTATATTTACTGTCAAAAGCTTCCATGTAATTTTTCCAGTTTTCACCCAAACTTCCTATATGGTAACATTTCTAGCCATCTATGTGTCTATCTTCGTATCTATTTGTCTGTCTGTCTGTCTGTCTGTCTGTCTGTCTGTGTTTAACTATCTGTCTGTCCGTCCATTCATTGTTCCATCCATCCACCCAACAATCCATCAATCCATCCATATACCGTATCTATTTATCCATCTATTCAAGCATCCATTGTTCCATCCATCCATCCATCCATCCATTCATCTGTCCATTGTTCTATCCATCCATCCATGTCTGTCCATCCATTGTTCCACCCATCCATCCATCCATCCATCCACCCATCAATCCATCCATCCATATACTCTATCTATCTATCTGTCTGTCTGTCTGTCTGTCTGTCTGTCCATTGTTCTCTCCATTAATCCATCCATTGTTCTATCCATCTATCCATCCATCCATCTGTAATATTTACCTCTTTTCCTGAGTTTTCAAAACAAAACTACAACCTTTTTTTTAGTTCAGAAATGTGTTAAAATTGTTTGACCTATATAAACCCCAGTAAAATCTGTTCTAGGTTTGTATGACAATCTTTCTCTCAAAAGAAACATTAATACTGATTCAGCTGTTTCTCATTAGCTCCGAACAACACATGCACAGAGAGCACGTTCCAGTGCCGGAACCAGAACTGTGTCCCGCGACGTTTTGTATGTGACCATGACGACGACTGTGGTGACGGTTCTGACGAATCTCTGGAATGCGGTAAGCAGCTTAATTTCTTTCAGTGAAAAAAGACCATCCCTTTGCATCCTATTTTTGCTCCATGTTTAATGTGTCTTAATTATGTTGCCACAACTGTAATTAGTGATTTCAATGTTCGAAATGGATGCAGGACTCAGTTTCCCTTCCCTCATATCTAAAAATAAACATACAGGCAAGAAATCTTTCTGTTCTGCTTTGGTTCATAGTATTTGCAGAGCTAGTTTTTGAAGTTGCAGTAAGACTCTACGATTTTAACTACAATAAAATAAATATAAAATAAAAAAATCATGAAAGAATTCTGCTTTGGTGAACGAAGCATGGCATACAGTGATTATTAATTGTTTATTTATGTATTATTTTTATTTATCTTTAAACTTTTATTATTATTTAATTATAATTTTTTTTAAATTTCATCTGTGCTCTTAATTTTTTCACCCCTTTGATCCAAATTATTTGTTTTATTTCTCTGTCACTGTCTCGTAATCTCTTGTTCTTTCTCTCTAGAGTACCGTTTATGCAAAGAGGAGGAGTTCCGCTGTGCAGACGGGCGGTGTTTACTGAGCGCCCAATGGGAGTGCGACGGTTTCCCCGACTGTCTCGACCAATCAGATGAGCTGCCACTGAACCCGAAATGTTCTGCTGCAGGCGAGTCCCTCTCATATGTTGCATAGCGCATTTGATTGACAGATCCCAGGCATCCATCCCATATGGTATTGGTCAGACCACCTGGTCCTCCCTTTTTCAGTCTTAATCCCATGCCAGTGCCACCCGAGGTGTGCAGAGGAAGGCTGATGAAAATGCTGTAAAAAAAAATTTTTGGTTTTGGTTTTAGGGCAAACATATGCCATTAATGTTTACAGATGCTATTACTGTTCCCAGCCAACCTCACCAACAAACAGCTTTATTATAAATTTCTAAAGAGAAAATTAAATATAGATGTATGCATCACATTTACAGTAAACTTTTAGACTTATACTGACACCTATATTGTTACTGAATGCTAATTATGACCTTGTTGTAGTTTAGACCATATAAAGTAGCTGCAAATTAGGACTCTTAAGTTTGTGTCAATTATCTAATAGATTTGTTGATTTCTTTCACCCATTTTTGTCTCGCTGCTTCATGTTTTAGAAAGTTTGTGCAATGGTTCGGTTTTCATGTGTGTAAATGGCCGCTGCGTTCCACTGGGAAGCGTGTGCAATTTGCATGATGACTGCGGGGACCGCTCGGACGAGAGGAACTGCCACGTCAATGAGTGTTTAAACCGTAAAGTCAGCGGCTGTTCTCAGGACTGTAAAGACCTGCCCGTGGGATACAAGGTGTGTGCGAGGGCAACCATAGTTTTTAAAACTCTTTTATGGATGACAAGGTTTCTAGAACTAAAGACGCCAAAGAAAAGTGCATTTTCAAACAGCTTTCTGGAATGCTCTGTCCCTCAGCCATTGGTCGAATAAGTAAATAATCCCGCCCCAAACACATGCCATTGTTTGAATTAATGTTGCTGTGTTGGGTTGGTCGGGACACATTTAAAAAACTAATTCTGAGTAATTAATTTACGACTGGTTTACTTATAGTTGTCTTTGCTGTTCCCATTATGCTGGGATGCTCGAAAGTATTTTAACTAATCTTGAACAAACAGTATTAGCAGGTTTTACCGCCTAACAAGTTCTCTGCAAACAAACAAACCTTTCAAAGTTATAACAGAACACTTTTACAATCCGCAAGTGTTTAAAGTATTACAGCCAACTAAATTAAACATTGCTAGATTAGAAAATCGTTCACGCTTTGTTTGCCGTCATAACATTTCCCATGACCCAACTTCCCACCATTTTACACCCTTTAACTTTTGTATATGAAGGGTTTAAAGAAGTATGTTTACACACGAAATGGTATTTGGAGTTTGCGAAATCAGGCAGTTGAGGTAGCTAACAGCAGGAAATGACATGTAAGAAAGACACACACACACACACACACACACACACATGCCGTGTGTTTTTATTGGGAGAACGTCACACACAAACACACACGCACACACAGTGAGTGACATATAGAACAGCCTCGTTTGGCAGATGTCTCAGAATACTGGCTCTGTCCTTTGACAGCCACACAGACTTTAAAAAACAGAAAGTCAAGGACATGGCAGAGCCAAACTTTTCGTTATTTTCACCTTTTCGTTATTTGGGTTTATTTGAGTTTTTTTTTTATTTTACCTTCCAATACAACAAATATTAGTAAATAAAAAATATGAATTATGTTTAATGAAAAAAATATGTATTTTTATTATTATTATAATTTTTATTTATTACAAGTTTTATCTTGTTTTCCAGTTCAAATATTTAACGTACTTAATGAGCAATATTTTACCATGTACCATAATACTGTACTATATACTAACAGATTCATCTTTCTTTCCCCATTGGCTGTTTTTTTATTGTTATTATTTTAAGCATAAACATTTATATATTTTAGTAGCTGTATGCTTAAAACAAGAAAAAAGTAAATTTAATTTAAGTTATATTCTATGAAAACAAAATTTAGCCTTTAAAGACTGATTAAGATTAGGAATGAGGGACGACCTGAACTAATGACTCTAATGAGTCTTTTTTTATTTTTTGTTATCTACATTGCAAAACACAGCGTGACCAGTGTAGTTCGATTCAAGAACAAATGACTCTTATGAGCCGGTTCTTTTGAATCTACAGTGCGTTCAGTGTAGTCTGATTCCGAAATTATTTACTTTTATGAGACGGTTCTTTTGCATCTACAGCATCGAACACACTGCACATTAATTGTAGTCTAATTCTCAGACTAATGATTTTAAGAGTTGGTTTTTTTTTAATCTTCAGCTCGAAACACAGCGCGACTACTTTATTGCGACTACTTTAATGAGTCCAACTCGAAATTAACCAAAAACTGTTACTATGTTATGTAATGTTGTACTGAAAGCTCCTGACACTTCAGACAGTGCAGTTGCTGACTGCTTGTTTATTGGACAATGTGTAGTTAAATATGCATTACACATTATGAGTTTGGATGTAATCAGTGGAATTTGTATTCAAAAACATATAATTGACAGAATGTAATATATTATCAAATGTTTAGTTTGTTTTGAATTTTACTTAAATATATAGGACCAATTATTGCATAGAATTTGTGCCTATAAAAATGTTACTAATGCTCTAGAAACTTCACCATCTTGTTTTTTTCTCATTTAGTGTACATGTTGGCCAGGGTTTCGTCTCAAAAACGATGGCAGGATATGCGTTGACATTGACGAATGTTCTGAGAACTTTCCCTGCAGTCACCAGTGCATCAACACCTATGGATCTTTTCACTGTCTGTGTGCTGAAGGATATCAGCGGCCTGCTGGTAACCCGAATAGCTGCAGGTCTCTCTCAGGTACTGATGCTCTATTCATTGGCACAGGTGCAAATAAGCCCCTGTAGCCCTTCACAAAGATTTAACTGTTATACTCCCACAGGAACACCCCACATGGGCACATACCAACACAGTGAGCCTTGTTGTTATATATATTTAGAGGAAAGCAACAGGAAGTTGAAGACAGTTAGTTCGGCAGCTGGAGATGAGATCTGATTGCTAAGAGCAATTCCAGGTGTGGCATATGGGGTTGCCTGGAGTTATTTATAAACAGAGGTGGATAGAGTAGCCAAAATCAATTACAATGCAATTACTTGAATTTTTTTTTTACTTAAAAAAGTAAAAGTAGTAAATTACTCGCGTAAGAGTAATAAAGTATCCGATTGAAAGAATACTCAAGTAGTAGTAACTAGTTACTTCCACATATAACATAATGAACGTTTACGCCCCAATATTCCATTACATAATACACATTTAACATGTATTACACAATATTAATACTACTAATAATAGTCCTTCTTTTTCATGGAAATTGTCATAATACATCCTCATGTTGTTTCAAACCATATGAATGCCTTTCTTCCTTTGAACACAACACTGCATGTTTTTTTTCCTCCATATTTTAAAAGGGGTTGGTGACACAGACCATCAGTCCCTAACATTCTGTCTAACATCTTTTGGGTTCCACAAAATACAGGAAGTCACATGGGTTTGGAACACCACAATGGCTGGGAAATTATGACAACTCATTTACGCTGAACTATTACTTTAAGGACACTTGTCAGATTTGGGCATATCTGTCAATTAGAAGAAAAGTTTGAAAGAAAAATAGTAATTCGTTAAATTATTAGTTCTGTACACTGAAGAGTAAACTACACCTTACCTCTGTGTTTGAAAGTGTACTAGGCTTATCTAAGTTTAGAGCTTGATTTCTGTTGTCCATAAGAAAAACACGCCACATCTGTCAAACGCAGAAATGCTGTGCATGCGCAGATATACTGTCAGCTCGTGCTCCAGAAGTCAAACACGCAATCTGCAGAGCAAAAGGCATTTACACTAAATGTGGATGTTTACATGGATTTATACAGTAGGAACTGATATATTGCAGCACTGATATAAAATGTATACTTATATACTGAGGTCATAGAGCCCATAGATACAGAATCACCCTAAAAATAACACAGACAAGCCCACATTATCATTGTCGCCAACACTTACCGCACTGCAATTTAAATCTTGAAATATCCACTTGTCTTGGTGTAAAATGATGGCATTGCGTGACAAAAGAAAGTTCTTGTTTTGAGCGCTTAAAAAATGTATGTAACATCTGCCATTGTAAAGAAGTAAAAGTAGAACATATTCATTCGAAATATACTTGAGTACGAGTAAAAAGTACAGTTAAATATACTCATAAAAGTATTTTTTTTACCACAAAGTTACTTAAATAAATGTAACAGAGTAAATCTAGTGCATTACTCCCCAACTCTGTTTATAAAATATTTTCAAAAGCTTTTTTTTTTGTTTTACTTGTACATGGTAAATGTTTTTGGACATTTATCATGTTAATACCATGGAATTCTTATAAAGTACCGTGTTATTACCCATAATGTTTGGAAATATACCATAGTAAAACCATGGTATTCTTTAAAGTACATTCAAGGATCATGTAAATATCACAATATACTGTTAATATGGTAACATGGTATTAAATTCAGATTCTACCGTATAAATACTATGGTATATGAATCTATTATAATGATTCAGCACCATGATATATAATCAAAGTATGATGATATTACCATCAGACAAGCCTTCATGCACGACTGCTCACATTCAAGGAATGAAGCTCTGTTTGTGTAAGACTGACATTTCTAAGTCCCGGTCTTGACAGGAATTGGATGTGCAGGTGTTGGCAGCTCACAGGAAATCTATTTCAAGGCATCAAACTGAAGTTGCACTCTTGTCTTGCAGCCAGACTAATCCATAGAGCAACACAAACATATATTTGATATATTTGAAGTATTTTATGTCCTCTATTTAACAGCATGTTCTTCAACCTTTGGATCTTTTTCATCGACTTAAGGTCATGAAGGATTAAAGTTAATGTGACAGGGTGGAGGGCGGGGCCGGGTAGAGATTATACACACCCGGTCCCTTATCAGGCTAATTAAGCCTCCGAGAGGGATAAAGGCTGATTGCGGACGGTGGTGCGAGGAGAGAGAGATCGTTTACGGACATGTCCGTCATGTGTGTGTGTTTGTCTTTTGTTTAAGTTAATCATTATAATATTGTTTATATCGCCAGGCCGGTTCTCGCCTCCTCCTTTCCATTGAACTGCTTTACAGTAAACATAAAGTAACTTGTCATATTTTATATTGTTGGGGATTAGTTAATAATTGAGTGAAGATGCTCATACGGGGGACGCAAGTTGAATCTGGCTTGCGTCATTTCCAATTCTATTTCTCCCCTCTTCTCTTTGCATCATTTCCTGAATCATATCTATATATATATATATATAGAATGGGGAGTCAAACATGAAATAATTATATAAAATGAATATATATTTGTTTATCTGCATCTATACACTGTAAAGCCTAATAAGTTAGCAGAACTAAAAGAATTGAGGCAATCAGTTACATAATTGTTGTACTTGAAATACTGAGTAAGCTAAATTTAAATGTAACTCATTGGCTGAACTTAAAATAACCATGTAAGCTCAACTTAAATACTTACAGTACAGGGAACCTAACTAGCTTGTACTATATAGAACAAGCCATTATAATGCTGAATGCATGCTACTTGAAAACAATGTTTTGATAAGCATAAAATTTGTTCAAGGAATAAAGCAATATACAGTAGAGTTGGGTTACCCCAATAATCTTAACATAACAGAAACTCTTCTAGAGTGGCAATAAAAAAGTATGTGAACCCTTTTGAATTACCTGTATTTATGTATAAAATTTGTCTCAAAATCTGGTTTGATCTTCATCTAAATTACAATGATAAACAAACCCAATATGTTTTTTCTTATAACGCACAATAGGTTGTATTGTTATTGTACATATTGAATACATATTTCAAACATTCACAGTGTAGGTTGGAAAAAGTATGTGAACCCCCAGGCTAATGACATCAACAAAAGCTAGTTAGAGTCAGGAGTTGGCAAACCTGGCATCTAATTAATGAAACGAGATTAGAAGAGTGAGTTAGAACTACTTTGACTTAGTTATCCTACTTGAGCTTAGATATTATTTTTCTATAAATGGAAGCGATTTAGTACTATGGCTACTCACCCTAGAAGTGGCCATCCAGCCAAGATGACTCAAAGGGCACAGCGAAGAATGCTTAATGAGGTAAAAAAAGAACCCTAGAGTGACGGCTAAAGACTTAAAGTAATCATTGGAACTGGATAATATCTATGTTCATGAGTCTATACGGAAAGCATTAAACTGGCATGGTGTCCATGGCTGGAAACCACGAAGGAAGCTGCTGCTTTCCAACAAAAACTTTTCTGTGTGCCTGAAGTTTGACACAGACCACCTTGACACTCCACAACGCTACTGGGGAAATGTTTTGTAGACTGATGAAACCAAGGTTTAATTGTTTGGGAAGAACATACACAGTAGCATAAAAAGGGTTTATGTATGCCGTAAAAAGGGCACCGCATACCAACATGAAATCATTGTCCCAACGATGAAGTACGGTGGAGGGAGCACCATGATTTGGGGCTGCTTTGAGGCCTGGACCCCTTGCCGTCATCGAGATATCATCAACTTTATCAAGATATCCTACAGGATAATGTCAGAGTGGCTATATGCCAGCTAAAGCTCAATACATTTGGGTGATTGGTCAATTTAAAAAGACAAGTTTATTAAGCTCAAAACAATAATACAAATCTGGTTACTAAAAAGGTGTCAGTTTTGTGATATATTTTTTCCCCCTACTAAAACATTTAATTATTTTATGCATTAGGGTTTACAGTGTATAAATCCTAAATAGATAAAAATTTGAATCTTTAACCATTTATAACTAAATTTATAAGTGGTATAGTTATATATAACTACATATTCAGAATTGATATTGTTTTTTTCCTATTTTAAAAATTCTTGTTTTTGCATGCTTTTTTCTTTCCAGCTGAAGAGCCCTTTCTTATTCTCGCTGACCATCATGAGATCAGAAAGATCAGTCTAGATGGATCAAATTACACCCTTCTGAAACAGGTAAGGCAGAAACAGCATACTTATATAAAATGTGTATATACTTATTTTTCTTTGGATCATTGTTGCCGTTGATAAAAATGTGGTCAACATTCAAAATGTTGAGATTGAACTTAAAATAAACTTACTGGGTTCTTGTTCAGCTCCTTCCTGTTGAATTTTCTATATCCCCCTCCATAAAAATATACATGCTCTGAGCATATGAAGATTAATATATACATAATTGTCTAAAATAGGAGACACAATATCAAGTGCCACCTGTCATAACTTGAAGTAAAAGTCAAGATGTTCTTTACACTTTTTGTTATTTTATGTAATAACAAAACAGCAAGATGTCCTCGGATACATAATGCCTCCTACACACTACACAACTTTCAAAGACGTCAGGATCATGGTCATGTTCACATTACACAACTGTCTGTCTTGTCATGGAAGTCTTGGCATTTTCAAAGTATACGACGAATTGGTGACAGGGGTGAACACATTACAAAACATTTCACTTTTGACGAAATCCTGACGACTCGTCCTGGACTTCAAAGTACGTTTCATAACAGAGTACACGGAAAAAGTGATACGAGATATGAAAACAAATGCATGATCATATATATGCATTTCAGAATATGATGTGTATGTTTTTACTCACCTCAAGGCATCATATATTTTATTGGTTACAATATGAAAAAGTAGCTCCTACTGACAAATCGAATTATTTGCTTACCTGACAATCCAAGAAAATTGGCAAATTCTCTCCAACTCTTCTCTTTCTCCAGCCAATTGCGGGACAGTTCAGAGGAAACATCAAATCTTCATCCAATGTTCCACAAATTTTTCCTAATTTCTTCGGTCGAATGAGACTTTCTTGATACCGCATTCATTCTAATTGATGTTCTGTTGCAGGTACATCAGGGCTCCTCCCACTGAATCTTCCCGTACCCCGTTTCTTGCTCTGTCATTGGCTGTAGGTCAACGCTGCAGTTGTATTCAGTCAAAACACATTTCACATTGCACGATTTGGATTCGTAGACGGATCCAGATATTTAACATTCTAGATATCTCGCTGACATCGGCGATTCTCTCAGATCGTGTTTTTGATAATTCATACATTGCGGTCGTTGCTCACGGGTGCGAGCTCCGATTTGCCTATGATTTTCGGATTTTGTCAGCGATCTCCACAAAAATGTCGGCGAATATCATAATAGTAGCATAGTAATACCATTATATTCAACATAAGTTCAAAACATAATTACAAAACAGCAAGACGTCCTCGGTTGCTTAAGTAAAAGTCCAGATTTTTTTTTTGCCCTATGTTACTACTATGATATTAATATGTTATTACACAGACATAGTAATACAATTACATTCAACATAAGTTCAAAACAGAATTACAAAACAGCAATACGTCCTCGGTTGCTTAACCCTTTCCCCGCCAGCGTTTTTAAAAAAAGGTTGCCAGCCACCGCCAGGGTTTTTGACGATTTTCGCTAAACTTTAATGGCCCGCAGAATATTTTCTTCCATGAATATATGAAGATGCTATATATCAAAATAAAGATCTGGGCCTCTGCTTTTAGGCAAAAAAAACGATTTTATTTTATCTTCATTTGTTCTTTTTTTATTGCGACTTGAACAGAGGTAGGTTTTGTCAAAAAACAACATTTCAGACAAAAAGCTGAGAAAAAGGCATGTTTATGTCTGATATTTTGAGCTTCTCATACTCCACTTCTTCATGTTTGAGACGATCGCAGTCTGTTTCTTTGATCAAAGAGTTGCGTACTCTTTCAAAACATGCGGAGGGGTCTTCCTTACCGTATAACACCTAAAACACGGAAACCCGGAAAATTCCGTGTTTGGCGGGGAAGCGTTTTTTCATAAAACACGGAAAATTCCGTGTTTGGCGGGGAAAGAGTTAAGTAAAAGTCCAGAGGTTTTTTTTGCACTCTCTCTGTGTAATAACATAGTAATACCATAGTAGTAACATAGTTATACCATTACATTCAACATAAGTTCAAAACAATTACAAAACAGCAAGACGTCCTCTGTTGCTTAAGTAAAAGTCCAGATGTTTTTTGCAGTATGTCTTTGTAATAACATAGTAATACCATAATAGTAACATAGTAATACCATTACATGCAATATAAGTTGTAAATGTAAAAACAAAACAGCAAGACAAGATAATGGTAAAATGAGAATATTCTGAGATGAGTTATTTTTGTAATTCTGTTAAATAATGCTCATGACACACAAACTAAACTCTTCAGCTTCGAATATCCGTCATCTGTTGTAAATATATCAGCTTATTCTGATAGACATCCTTAATGACGATGTCAGGAAGATGGTTTTTAAATGTGCAAAGCCCCCTTCTCAACTCAAAAAGTAACCATGACCGATGCGGCTCTTAGGGACTGATGAAAAAGAAACTCTCTCATGCCCTGTGTGTTAAAAGATTGAGCTTCTTGCCATTTAAAGAGCATTTAAAAATGCACGCTTGGGTTGATTCATCAGTCAGAGACTCCATCAGATTGATTTAAAAGGTCTAGTCCAGCAAATTAGATCCAAACGCAGCAGGCGGTTTGGAGTGAACAAGACGGTGAGAGAGAGACATGAAAATGCGAGGCCCCCACTGAGAAAACGATTGGCTCAGGTCTCGGCAGTGCATGATGGGACGTTTCTATCAGACTGAGGGAGTCTCTTATTTCTTACAGGAAATAAAACTGAACATAGTAAAAATAAAGATTGAGAAAAGTTCAGATTTTGAGTCTACTTGGACTTTAGAGATGTGTGTTTTATCTGAATTTGTTTGGATGCTTGGTTTTATTTTTTGAATTCAGATCTAATTCAAAGACTCAACCTCTTGAAGGGCTTCAGTTTGTCAGTTTGGTTTCTTCAATGCAATATTTTTTTATTTATAGCTTCTTTTTTCTCTTTTTTTCTCTTTTTTTGCTCAAGCTATTGTGCTTGATCCCAGTTCCATCCATTTAGTTTTTTAATAAAAACTAACAGACAATCTAGCTATTTCAAACTCATCAGACGAAATGGCCTAGCTGTGAACGTGCATGCTCTGACACATTAAGGGTGCTTGTGCGGGCAACACAAGTTCGAGTTTCAGGAATCACATACTCCATTTATTTCCTCTGTTCTTTATGAAATCTCTTTTCAATGAAATGGTAACAAGGATGCTTTAAAACCAATGTTATTATTGAAAAAGAAGGCCAAAACTCATTTTGATTTTTTTCAGAGAAAGAAGAAAATTAAAATAAAATAATTGGAACTAAGGCAATATGCATGCTCATGGTTTCCAAAGCTTGCTAAATTACAATAAAAAAAAAGTATTTTTTTTTTTAGTTTCCATTTTTGATATATAGTACTTTATACAATTTTAAAACCTTACAAACTTCAAACCCTTTAGTTTTTAGTTAAAACCAACATACAATGGCCTAGCTGTAAATGAACATGCTTTCACACGTTGAGCTGTTGTGCTTCTATATGTGATGCAAGTTTGAGGCTGTCATGGTTGCCTGATCAGAAACCCCTATTATTTCTGTATAATTTTTTACATTTTTAATTGTGATTAATCACAGATTAAGACATTTTACTCTATATATACTTATTTTCCTGTCAAATGCACTTATTTTCTTCTTAGGAAAGAAAACAAAACAATATGCATCAATAATACCTTATTAACATTTTCCAAACAAAGCCTTCCACAGTATTAAGATAGAAATGCACTAAAATAGCACCAATACAAGTAACATTAAACGTTTCCAAAAGTCTAAGTGGGAGTTTGACTAATTGAAAGAACTAGTTCCTACATAGGTTGCATATTCATTGCAATGGGCAATAAAACTCTTAAACTCTCATCCTTCACAATATTAATTTGCCGGCAGACTGTTCGCTTTGCTACAGCAATCAAGCAGCCGCATTCACGATTTGCGTCAGAACATCGTTCAAGCGCCGCTATGAACTCCACATGAAAAGCGCTCCCAGACAACATCTCATTCTGCATTTTTTTGATAGTTAAGACTCGACATGCTTCTGCGGTAATTCAATTGCGCTTTACTGAGGCTGCAAAGTGCTTGATTTCTATCACAAGTCCCATCTGGGGTTGTTTTGTACAACAAATGGCGTTAAGAGCTCCTTTCTCCACCACTTGATCATTGACAAGTATCCAACCTGTGTTTTTGCTGGTTTTAGCTTTATTAATGGTAAATACGTTAATCGCGATCAAGAAATTTTTACTTTTTAATTAATAGCATGCAATAACGTGCTATCTTTGACAGCTCTACTTTGTCATTTTTCCTTATAATATCTCTCAATCAATAAAAAGGGCAAAAGGGCTAGTAAAAACCAATATACCAAAATAAACTGAAGTAAAACTAAAAGAATTGGGAAAAACAAAAATGCATCATGACGACCTGGGTTGCACAAACATTTATTCCTTTTATTCCCAATCAACAAACAGAATTTTAAATTGATTCAATACAGGCATCAAATTTTAGCTAGCCTCCTATCCAAGGCTTTACATTTATTTTTTTAATTAAAACGATAGAAAAGTCTATCAACCAATGATATTACTCATTCCCAGGGTCATATTAATGCAAGGCCTTAAGCCCCATGGGGGCCCCTGAACTCCCTGGATTTTTTTTAAACTACCTTTTATTGATTGATTGATTGATTGATTGATTGATTGATTGATTGAAATGTGGTATATTGTAAAATTAAAAAAAATATGTAGTTAAAACTGAAGGGCAATCATGATATTTCAATATTATTCATTAGATTAATTGCAGAATTATGATTTCCCCAATGTTTTAAGCAATCTTCTTACTAAGTATTTGTTCTTTTTGTTTGACCTCTCTCTCTCTCTCTCTCTCTCTCTCTCTCTCTCTCTCTCTCTCTCTCTCTCTCTCTCTCTCTCTCTCTCCAAAATTTCTTTCCTTCACTCTGTCTCTCTCTTTCTGTCTATCTCTCTGCAGGGACTCAGTAATGTCATCTCTCTAGATTTTGACTACAGGAAGGAGTTGATCTATTGGATTGACACTAGCAGGCCCAGCGGACGCAGAATAAACAGAATGCGGCTTAATGGAAGTGACCTCAAGGTACATCTGTGTGTGTGTGTGTGTGTGTGTGTGTGTGTGTGTGTGTGTGTGTGTGTGTGTGTGTGTGTGTGCGTTCCATCACGTAGAAATGCCCAGATTGACAAATGCAAATCCTCTCTGCCCCGGAGTACATTTGATTCACCTCACCTCAATATGAGAGCAATTTTTATTATGTAATGGATGGATTCCACAGGGGAAAAAGCAGACACATTCACATCAGTTCAAAAAATAAATGTAAGGTTTGATTATTTTTTGTTTTTATTTTATAACTGCCATTTCAGATCTCAAAAATGGCTTGGGCCTCTGTGAAAATGTTTTGATCTAGTTTTTTTTTTTTTGTGGTGTGGCCAGTGAGTTTAAATCTGAACAAACAAACAAGTATCTGAACTAAAATCCTTGTTTTTGAGTCCTGCATTAGTTGTGTGAAATGAGCAAGAGTTATCACGATAAACTAAAATGTGAAGAAAAAACCTGTCTATATGTGTGTGCATTGCTATCTATCTACACACTCCCCTCCTTCAATGCCCTTGTGTGTATTACTTGGGGAGGAAAACGGACGTGGTGTGCCAGCCTTGCCCCATTGGGCCGGCAGAGCTCGTTATGTTTAATATCAAGCTATAATGGCTCATTAAGCTTGATTGAACTCTGGATCTTAAACTGATTTAAGATGCTGTGCTATAGTAGAGAGACTGAGAGAGCGAGAGAGCTGCTCTAAAGCACAATGAAGTTAAAGTCAAACTAACTGTTGAAGAGTTAAAAGCAAAATGCATCAACACTGAGATAATTGGAGTTTTTATAGGACACTGACGGGAAGATAAAAAAGAAGGTAGAACAAAAGATTTAGACAGTGATTGAATGACATTTGCTGGAGAGTCTTGAATTGGAAGTGCTCTCGGTGGCTACTTTGTCTTGGACTTATATGCTTGTCGTAGATGGTGTAGTTCCTTGTCACAAAGAGCGCAAATGAGCCAGATGCTCTAAGAACTTTCAGCTTGTTTTGGTTTGTTTGTTTTTATCGCACTTTCACAGGTGTTGGAGCTGACAACATAAACTGGTGGTTTAAATCTGTCGAACAGGAGCTGTCGCAGAATAGCTCTGGACACAACTTAGTAACAGACATTTTTGCATCAGTTCAAATGCGTTTACCTTTTCCTGTGGCACTACTGATAACATGCTGTGTGAGCAACCTCAGAGATGCGGATTTGTAGTATACGGAATTTAGGATGTAATCATGTTCACCAAAACAATGGTGAACACTCTTGCTCTTTAGGACTCGTACCCCAGTCCATTTATCTGCTGACCTACTGAGCAATTTGTTCACAGTTGTTTTTTTATGCAAATGTTACATTTTAATAATGCACTATATTTCAAGTGTTTTGATAAGGTAAGCATAAGATAGCATTGTTTGAGAAACAGGGTAAATAGTACTGTACACCAGGTTGGCATAGTAACGATTAGGTGTTTCATGTCACATCGCTGTTAAGATATCATATATTTTAACATGGTTGGAATGCTGTCAATGCTATCCATTGTATTATTAAATATGTTTATGAAACATGCTACTAGTCCATGTTCAATATAATTCATTTCCATAGAATTAGTTATTTATCTCTTTTCACAATTTATAATTATGTATAAAACAACCTGTGGCTTATGTCCCTACTGCTGTTTTATTGACATAAGGATGCTAGTGTCCCTAGTGAGCGCCACATCCAAACAGTCTGCAATGTCCTTGAAATATGTCACTGCTTGCCGAGTTTTAATTACCAGTAATGGGATGGCTCAGTCTGAGGGAGAATATCTTTAATATTGGTCTCCAGCTAAAGAAAAGTGAGATTGTAGAATGTTACTAAGAAATGCGCTAGAAAGGGGGCACCAGCAACCAAGAGCGAAAATGATTAAAAACGACGGTTTAGCCGCCGGCCGGGGAGCGTATTGTTTATGCCAAACAAGATGTTGTGAAATATGAAACTTTGTCTTGTCGCTTTGGGGGAGTTTGAAGTGCTGCAAATTAGCGATCATGCACAACACTTAGCAATTATGTTAGCCAACTGATAATTAGCAATGGTATTGGAGTCTAGCGGTTATTATTGACATTGCTTTGTTATTTTGTTTGAGAATTATTAAGCCCCTCTACCACATTTTGTTTGACATTTACGAGTTTGTTGAATGCTGTTGTTGTTGAATTGTTTCACATTTTGCCGTTGAACACTTTGCTAATATGCTGGCTAATTACCGTCCTAATTCATTCTAAGCAAGTGAGGGACAGAATTTGCTCTATATTAACCTGTCTTGTTTTTGGTTTATTTAGTTTTTATGCAAATAATAGTATTTTAATTCCTACTGTGAAGGCTGGCCAAAACAATAAAGACAATAAAGAAGTTTTATGTGTCTCTAATTTAGCAACATAATGCAATACACAGCTGCATCTGACACTTGCTATTTCAAACTATTTTGCCAGGAAACATTTGTTCCCTGCGGTACTGACTGCAGATAAATCCCTGTGAATAACCATCCAAAAAAGACCATCTGTGCTTGACTGCGTTTGTAACTTCATTCTTGGCTCTTTTCTCAGGTGGTTCACAGAACGTCGGTCCCAAGTGCTCTTGCTGTCGACTGGATTGGGAAAAACATGTACTGGTGTGATGCTGAGAGGAAAACCCTGGAGGTGGCGAAAGCTAATGGACTCTACCCGACTGTACTTCTTAAGTCTGGGCTGAGAAATCCAACTGCTTTGGCTCTGGACACATTGACAGGGTAAATTATGCATAATTGTTTTTTTCTGCTGTATATTTATATAATTGAATACCTGCAAGAGATAAGACTGTTATGTATTAGCTTCAAATCCTAGGGAGCTAACTACCTAGACAGCCTTTAAGGTATCATAGGCACACTCTCGCCAATCTTTGGACCTCCCTAACTTTTTTTGGACAAATTCTTAACCAGAATTGCATGGATCAATCTCAAACTGTGCCATACCGAGTAAAAAAGAAATAATCCAGGATGGAAAGAAGAAATGTTCATTGTAAACTCTCTTTTTTTATTTTTATTTTTCATTCAATTCCAACTCGGATTGATATAAAGTAGTTAATTCTAAATAAAATTGTAGTACTTTGCCCACTGTTTGCTTGTGCTATGTATTTGAATGCTTATTAGAGTATTGTGTTGTTACCTTGGCAACATGGTAACGGGAAATTTACTTGAAATCAATTGTTAGTCAAGTTTACGTCTTAGAAGGCAGCTACCTACAGTATTTAGCAGTTGATATCAAGGCAACTCATTGGGTTTTGGTACACAGTTAATGTCTATACTACAATAAGAAAGTACTTTCAGGATCTTTACAAAGTGTATTTCCAAAATGCACATGGATTATGAAGACATCACATCAACCATATTAAAATGAATCCTTTTTATTCAAGTATTGTATTACTCAAAGTTTTCATAAGACACATTTTTTTTCTTATGGTGCTTTAGATATGTGTTTTGGATCGACTGCTGTGAGCAGCCCCATATCGGACGGATCGGGATGGATGGTAGCAAGCCGCGTCTCATCATCGATACAGAAATACATGCCCCCTCTGCACTGACCATTGACCACATCAACAAAAGGATCTACTGGGCCGACGAGAGCCATATCTTATTTTCTAATATGGATGGTACGAAAAGACACAAAGGTACATTTTTAATGTGTTCGGGTGGGATGGACATTTCAATGGCCGATGAGTGGCTGATATGTTTCCAATATTTATATAAAACCATTTAAATACCCTGTTTTCATCTTCACCCTATCTTCCATTGGTTGGATAGTCCAACCCCCAAATCAATGCCATTGGTTGAGCCAACTGGCTGTAGTTATTGGCCAATGTTGATTATGTCAAAATGGCCAAATATCAGGTGATCAGATGGCTTTCCATGATCATTCATCTCATTTCATCTTGTCTTGTCTTTACCTTGCAGTTTTTTTTTTGTCAAATGCACCAATAAAATTATCCCAATCCCATATTTCCAGTCCCCATCAAGGATATAGGTGGCATGACTGGTCTCACATTGTTTGAAGACTTCATCTACTGGAGTGACCAGAAGTCCAAAACCCTCAGCCGCTCTCACAAAACTTTGGGTGGCCAGCAAACAGAGCTCCTCAGCTCCTGGCAAACCATCCAAGACATTAAAGTCTACCATCCTCTCCAACAGCCTGATGGTATTGCAGCAAAAACATCTTCTCTCAGCATGGATAAGGCTTCTAGTGACTTTTTTTGACCATTGTCAAGATTCAGTGGTTCTTTTCAAGGGTTTTTTATTGTTTGTTGTTTGTTCATAGTGCCAAAGCATCAGTGTCAAGTGACTAATGGAGGGTGTAGTCACCTGTGCCTTCTTTCCCCTGGAGGGGGTTACAAGTGTTCCTGCCCTACCCACTTCTACCTGGCCAATGATAACAAGACCTGCCTGTCTAACTGCACGGCCAGCCAGGTGTGACTTAGATAATGTTTACGCCTGGTATTAATGTCAATTTCATGCAAGTCAAGTGGTTAGTGTCAAATACATTTTGTGATCCGATCATCCAAGACAGATGTTAATGCCAGGTGTTAAAAAGGGCCTTAAAATGACAAAACGCGTGAAACAACTTGAAGATGGTTTTCGGCATTGAGTTACTCAGTTACTAATTGTATGGTGTACTAATAGATAAATAGTTGTTCAAGTAGTTTCTGTGTGTGTTTGTAGTTCCGTTGTGGTACAGATGAGTGTATTCCATTCTGGTGGAAATGTGACACTGTGGACGACTGTGGCGACGGATCTGATGAGCCAGCAGATTGCCGTAAGTAGCAGAAACCTTGTCGCCATTTAGCAAATAAATGTCAAACCTGTAATACTAGTGACATATTTTACTACGGTAAAGTTACATCATTGAATCACCTCAGAATTAGACCATGTCCACACTATTCAATTTTGGTTTAAAAATTTAGTTTCCTTGCATTATCTTTTTCCAAAGTGTGCAGTGCTAGAGAACACTGTTGAAAGTCTACATTCCAGTGTGATTTAGAGGTGTAAATGTAGCAAAATCGATGCACTTTCAAAAGAAAATGGATTAATGTGGACATGGCCCAAGGCTCTGGTCCAAATTGTAGTTAGTTGCCTACCTAGACAGCATTTTAAGACAGCATATGTGCACTTTAGATGCAAAGGCTGTTTGAAAACGTAGACAGCAAATTTACGCTGCCTACTAAGATATTTTCTTTCACCCAAATATGGCCAAACTGTATTTACTCCAGACTGCATTGTATCAAAAACAGTGAATAAATCCAGTGGACAAATCGAGAGAATTAGCTTAGCAAGTCTTGTCTCACACATGCTTAGCATAAGTAGCGCTATTTGCATAATGCATGTGTCACACAGTAATATTTCCTACATAGAATGTTCCAAATCATTCACTTACGAGGTTCCATTTGAGTTAGAGTTGCTGTGTCTTTGATAGATACTTGAACCATTTATCACATTAGAGGATGAGAAAATCTTTTTGTCACATTTTACTCCTGTAATTTTTCTCCATAGTTCACAAAGCTATTATTTTTTAATAAAAATGTGTCTCTCATCAAGGTTCTATTAAAGCAATTCTTGGCTTGTATTGAATATGCCACCTCATGGGTCATTTGTAATTTGCTGGCGCCTGTTTGATTGAGGGGTGGATTGTCCAATTCACCGCAAAGGATTGCAAAAATTTGCCGGGTTTGGTGTAGTTTTACCTTAACAAGCAGTTTACCGTGTATTGAGAGGCGAGAGTTGACAATAAACGAAGACTTCTTTCTTTCTTTCTTTCTTTCTTTCGGTTTATCTTGTTCGTTATGTCTGTCTGACTTTCATAAATTGTATCTGTTTGGCTGGTTGTCTTCCTTTTGTTTGTTCTTTTTGTCTGATTTGCATTATTTTGTTTATTTGCTTGTTCATTATTTCTTTTTGTCTTGTATTTCATTTTGTTTATTCTATCCATCTTTCTTTCTATAATTTTCTTTCTTTTTTTTGTCTTGTTTGATCTGTCTGTCTTCCTTTCATTTGTTCTTTTTGTCTGTCTGTTTGCATTATTTTGTTTATTTTTTGTTAATTCTGTCTTTTTGTCTTGCATATGCTTTTGTTTATTCTGTCTGTCTTTCTTTTGTTTGTATTGTTTGTTCTGTCTGTCTGACTTTCATTAATGTCTTTTTTTGTCTGTCTGTTTTGCATTATTTTGTTTGTTTGTTCATTCTGTCTTTTTGTCTTGTATTTGTTTTTTGTTTATTCTGTCTGTCTGACTTTGATCCATTTTGTTTATTTGGCTGGTTGTCTTTCTTTTGTTTTGTACTTTCTGTCTGTTTTGCTCTTTTGTTATTTTGTTTGATCACGTTTTGTTTATTCTGTCTTTCTTTTCTATGTCTTGTTTGATCTCTGTCTGAATTTAATTTATTTTGTCTAATTGGATGGATGCCGTTTGCTTTTTTCTGTCTTTTGTTTGTTTGTTTATTTTGTCTCTGTCTCTTTTGTTTGTTCTGTCTGTCTGACTGACATTTGTAATTTTTTTCTATTTGGCTGGTTGTCTTTATTTCGTTTTTCTGTCTTTTGTCTGTTTGTTTTTTATTTTGTCTGTCTGTCTGTCTTGCTTTATTTCTTTCTATCTGTCCGTCTCTTTTGTTTGCTTTGTCTGTCTGACTTTCATTAATTTTGTCTCTTTGGCTGGTTGTCTTTTTTTATGTCTTTTGTTTTTTTTATTCTGTCTGTCTGTCTGTCTGACTGTCTCTTTTGTTTGTTCTGTCTTTTTATGTTTGTTTTTGTCTGTCTGATTGTCTTTCTTTCTTTCTTTCTTTTTTTCTTTCTTTCTTTCTCGTAGCGGAGTTTAAATGCCAGCCAGGAAGGTTTCAGTGTGGAACGGGTCTGTGCGCCCTCCCTCCCTTCATCTGTGATGGAGAGAACGATTGTGGAGATAACTCAGATGAAGCCAACTGTGGTAATTACAGATAGATGGATGTATTAAATTACTGAATTGAATGAAAGCATAGTTCAGTATGATATACAGTACAATGATGACTTTGTTGTATTTGCTTTTAGACTCCTATATCTGCTTGTCTGGTCAGTTTAAGTGCGCACACAGACAAAAGTGCATCCCTATAAACCTGCGCTGTAATGGACAAGACGACTGTGGAGATGGTGAAGATGAAACAGATTGCCGTAAGAAATATCTTCCATGTTCATTTTTTTTTTTGATTGTTGTGTCACACTGGGAAGTACCAGCTTTAGCTTCAGATACAACAAACATCAATGGTCCTCGCTTAGAGTAAATGTCAACAAATTTCTATTCCTTTAAAAATGAACTCCTGCAAACTGCTCATTAAACAAGAGTGAAATAAGGAGAAAGAATGAGAAAGTGAAAAGTTGTTGAAATCTCTCAACTGACTAAAGTGTTTATTGGCTCTTGAAGGTCAAACTCAGCCAGATTTAACTACATTTTTTAAATGTTTGAACCGACTCATGAGAAAACAGCCAAGAGAGGACCCTGGTAAACATTACCGAAAGTTTTTTGTTTCTTTGTTTTCTTATTCCTCGGCTGTGGAATGCTTAAGAAAGAATTGCTCCAGGGGAATTTGGGACACCAGCAGTGAGAACAAAGGAAATAAATGGGAAAAGAGAAAGCAAAGGAGGTTCACTTGCTAACCAGGTCGAAAAGAACTGCCTTGTGTGACTATAAGAAATCAGTCTGGCATAATGATTAAGTTTATTAAGTCCAAGGGCAAGTTATTCACATGTCCTAACCAGTATGACAAATGATAGGACATTTCTATCTATCTATCTATCTATCTATCTATCTATCTATCTATCTATCTATCTGTCTGTCTGTCTGTCTGTCTGTCTGTCTGTCTGTCTGTCTGTCTGTCTGTCTGTCTTTTGGTTTCTATTCCTTTGGTGTAACGCTGGGTAGTCTCACCCTCAGTAAAAATCTCTCTGGTCTAAAATCATTACTTTGTAAAAAAAAATAATAATTTAAATATGTATATTGAATTGAGTTTATTTTTCTTACCTGGCTAGCAGTTATTTTCAGTTCTTGTTATAAGCAAAAATCTTAATAAATTAAATTAGATTTACAGTAATAAAACAATTAACCAATGGGGTCAGAAAAATAATACTTAATTCAAGATATATTCTCTGAAAACAATGAATTAGATTTTTCAAGTAAATTTATGTTGTTTTAAGGATGTTTAGGTATTTTTACTGGAAAACAAGACAACAATACTGATCATTTCTCATTTTACGCATAAATATTTTGTTATATTTAAGCTTAAAATGAGAGAAAAAAAGATAACCAATGGGGTAAAAATAATAAGGTAAATTCAAGATACATTCTTTGAAAATAACTTGTAATATATTATGCAGTTTTACATCTCAAGTAAATGTATCTTGTTTTATGTATATTTAGACATTTTTACTGGAAAACAAGAAAAAATACTGATTATTTTAAGCATAAACCTCATTATTATTTTTATTTTTATTATTATTTAAGCTTAAAACCAGAAATAAAAAAAAAATATATAAAATAAAAAAACAAATAGCCAAGTACATAATTATTTAAGTATGTTTAGGTATTTTTACTGGAAAACAAGACAAAATACAGTTTATTTTTTATTTTAAGCATAAACCTCATTATTATTATTATTTTTATTTAAGTTTAAAACCAGAAATATTTTTTTTAATATAAAATTAAATAAAAAAACTATTAGCCAAGTGTATAATTGTTTATGTTTAGGTATTTTTACTGGAAAACAAGACAAAATACTGATTATTTTTTATCTTACGCATAAACCTTATTATTATTCATCTTTTTTATTTAAGCTTAAAACCAGAAATAAAAAAATAAATAAAAAACAATTAGCCAAGTGTATAATTGTTTAAGTATGTTTAGGTATTTTTACTGGGAAAACAAGACAAAATACTGATTATTTTAAAAAAAATTCACGATCACAAAATTGTGTTAGAATTAAGCTTAAAATTAGATTTTAAAAAAATAACCAATGGGGTATAAATAATAAGCTTAATTCAAGATACATTCCTTGAAAATAACTTGTAATATAGTATGCAGTTTTGCATCTCAAGTAATAAATCTCATATAAAGAAAATAATTTTGCTCGATGCTTCGCATAACTGTGTATTAAACAGCAAATATGTTCTGTTTGGATGTGATTTTGTTGCATCATCCAGTATTTTTGCTTTCAGTGTGAACAAACAAATAACTTGTAGCTGGAAACGTTCACAAGTATAAGTTCATGCTTGTTAGTTATTGGAACAGAAGTAACAGACAGACAGACAGACAGACAGGACTTAATACTGTCGCTCACATCAGAATACTCCATTTGAAGCCACAGCAGGGGGCTAAATTTGCACTCCTCCCTAGAGTTAAGTAGCTCATTGGACTTTGATAAGACATGCAGATCTGGTATGCCCCTGTTAGGAGACAGAAGAGAAGGGTCTCTATCTTCTCTTAGAGAGCGAAAGAGAGAAAATTAAAAAGATAGAAGTAAAAATGCGAGAAATTTTAAATAGCACAGCATGGATCAGAGCCTGGAGGGTTCCCAGGACTCTAAGAGGCTTTTGAGGGGGTCGAACTGTGTCTTGGATCCAGGGGAACTGAGCTCAGCCCAGGGCTCTGATTAGCCACACAGAGGGAGGGTTTTACAGGGCTAATCGCATATGGAGCTCAGCATTAGAGACTGGCTTTAGACCCCCGAAGGAGGGCGCGCTCTGTGGGTCAGGATTGCTGCTAGGTTTAAGCTTAGCTTAGCTTTGCACACAACAGCCCATAGAAAGAAAGGGGACCGGAATTCTGGTTATAATTTAGACCACTAGGGTTTAAGGGGCGTGTTTCTCTTGTTTTTTCATTAATATATCATGCTTGGTTATGAATGAAGTGTTATGAAATTAAATATTGATTGAATCTCACTTCAACTTCAGAGAAATGTCTGGGTCGTATTTGAAATTATTGTGCTTTCACTTTTGTTAATCAAACTTTCCTCTCTCCAGCTGAAAACACTTGCTCGCCGTCCCAGTTTCAGTGCAAGACCTCCATGCACTGCATCTCCAAGCTGTGGGTGTGTGACGAAGACCCCGACTGCGCTGACGGCTCAGACGAGGCAAACTGCGGTGAGTTCAGAGCCGTCATCGAGCATTACCACATGCACGTCATCACTGCCCATAACATTTCTATGATTCATAACTCCAAAAACATTCAATTTGCTTTAATTTTTCAGCGGCTATTTACCCAAAACGCTGACTCACATGAATAAAGATAGCTTTTGCCTGGTTTCACAGGAGACATTTCAGAGCTCTTAGTCTAATTTTGGGGTTGAAAGAGTAACTAGCGTGGTAAGAGGCGTTTGACCAAAAGCCGTTCGCCCAAGTGCTAACATTTTCTCAGGGCGAACGTTGTCAGGTTGCACTGTGTTTGGTTTCTGAGCCCTCTCCACTGGGTCCAGAATGGATAATTTTGTGTAATACCTAAATGCAGATTATTTAGATTTCCTCTTTAATTTTAAAAAGCAATGTTCTTCAGACTAAATGGATTGTCCATAAAAGCAGTTACTTTGACTTCCCGTTGCTGTTATATGGATTATTGGTGAAGTGTAACTATTCCAGAGGGAATTTAGATTGTTTAGAGGTTACTCTATCATAGCTCTATCATAAGTATTGACTTGAATGTTTCTCCTAAAAAGAAATGATACATTAACAAAGACATTTCAAGAAGTGGAAAGTGTACATGATGCCGGATCTTAACGTTAGACTTGATAAGCTCCAGACACGCACAATTAACAGAGACCGCAAAAATGTTTGATAGGAAACCCAACCCAAACAATAAAGTGATTTGATTGAAACACACTTGTGCACTTTACATCATTGAGAGGATATAATGGAATATTCACATTTATCCAGCATAATGCTATAATGATTTTTAAAAACAGGAACCTTCCGTAAGTCTATTTTAATGTCCATCAGCAGAGTAGAGTTTTATCTAAAAAAAATCAATACATTTCTCTTGAAAAGAAGACATTTCCCAACGATTAGATATTATGAAAAGATAGTGTGCACTGGTGGGTGCATACGATTAGAAGAAGATATCAATAGGACAATATTGATATGTTGACTAAGATGAAAAGAATGACAAATTGTATCCTTTTCATTGCTTTATGGTTCTTTCATGGCAACACTGACTTAATTTCATAAACTATTTGTGATATACTGATATATCGGGCTGGATGATAAATCAGTCAACAATTGCAGCGTTATATAAGCCATTGACCACCCCAATCACTAGTTTCTGGTGTCTGCATTGGCCATAAAGAAAAAACATATTGTTTGACTGCTAACATTGAACTAGCTTGATGTTTTTTTCACAGTGATTGATTCAGGCTCATTACAGCATACTTTCTCATTGGTTTTTGTGGCTTGAAAGGCTAAGTGTTAGTAAGGGACAAACATTGTTTTGCTGTGCCACGACGAAATATCATTCGATTCAGCTGTCATAAAACACTCCGCTTACGCATTGAACACTGCTTTTAATTTGCTGAATGTGGCCTCTCTCAACACAGTGTGATCCTATTTTTATATGTTGAATTATTCACCAGGATCTGCCTCTCTTTGGCAGCATTTCGACGAAAGCTAATTGGCCAAGAACACTGCCTGAGGCGCAATGCAAGCATGCAGACAAATACAAGCTGTACATGCTTTTATTATGCTAACATAAAAGTAGATTATGAATTTTATTGTCCAATATGGAGATCCCATATATGGCATTTTAATCAAGGGGGATCCCTTGTTGTTTTTTGGAAAGACCTTTAGGAACATACAGAACTGAGATTGAGAATAAATGACATTTCTATCAGGAAGACTCACAGACTTGAGTGAAATTTAAGATTACATTTATTTGAGGAATATAAAACAGAAAAGTTATGTCTCTCTTTGGCGTAGGCCCCGTCTGGTGGTCCGAAAAGGTTTTACTCTGAACCGTCATATCCTGCTGGAGATAGGAGGCAGGGGCGAAGAGCCTACCCCCGTGCAGGACGGGACTCAACTGGTGGTGGTGGGGTGGTGGAGGTTGCTGTGTTAGCACACTGAAACAGCAATGTGATAGATTGTTAGCAGACTTATAAAGCAACGGCTTACATGCGATTGGCTGGGAATTACCCAGCTAATGGTGCGATGATGTACAGCTGCTAGTCTTCCCGCCAGAACTACGCTGCGCTTACATATACGTATTTGTAAACAATTCTATGATAATTCTCCATACAGGTATTGTGAATGGTATCTTTTATCCATTTTTTTTTTTCAACTCAAGTGTAACTTGATCCCTAAAGCTAAATGGAAGGACAAAATGATAAGATCTCAATATTCCTGCCCTGCTCTTTCCGAATTAGAATTCTCTTAATGTCATTTTAAGTCTGTGAATTAGCACTCAAACATAGCATTGCGATTGTCAATTAATCATGCATTATGTTCTCATCTCCCCTCATGATAGTTGTATTAGTCATCTCTGACATTCAGTGGGGAGGAAATTACATTTCTGATTTCCTGTAGTCAAAAGAGCTCTCATTAGCATGTTGATTATTTTAAAGCAAGGACAGGAAATTGAGATTTACACCAGTGTTCCTCTGGTGCAGCCTTGTGGGATGCTACACTTAACTTTTTACGTAGATTTCTCTACATATCAATTTGATCAACATTGACTTCTTTTACAGTCTAAGTGTTATGAGTCATTGGTAAAGATGACACTGCTTTTAGAAGTGTTACGATCAGGGTATGAAACCGCCACACAACAAATGCAAAAGTAAAATTTGGCATTTACCAGCCATTGTGGCTGGTGGGCAAAAAGTTAATTTCATACCCTGGTAGTTTATCTAAATACTTATGTTACACAGAAAATTCAATTCAAATGCCTAATATGATTCTTTTGAAATCTTTGTTTGTCTGTATATATAGATGAAAAGACTTGCGGACCACATGAATTTCGCTGCAAGGACAACAACTGCATACCAGACCACTGGAGGTGTGACGGGCAGAGCGACTGCAGTGACAATTCGGATGAAGGAAACTGCAGTATGTATTTCTGCAGCTGCATCTAACCTTAAAAACACTACATTTTTAGATGAAGCTCTCTCTGACTACAAACAAAATAAGTAGTAGTGTGTGTGTGTGTGTGTGTGTGTGTGTGTGTGTGTCGTGTATTTGATCACTTTGTTGGGGACCAAATGTCCCTATAAGGATAGTAAAACTCGAAAATCTTGACCTTGTTGGGGACATTTTTGTCTGGTCCCCATGAGTGAAATACAGCTTATAAATCATACTAAATTATGTTTTTTGAAAATGTAAAAATTGCAGAAAGTTTTCTGTGAGGGTTAGGTTTAGGGGTAGGGTTAGGTGTGTAGGGGATAGAATATAAAGTTTGTACAGTATAAAACCATTATGTCTATGGAGAAAGTCCTCTATGAAGGATATGGAATAGCACATGCATGTGTGTGTGTGTGTGTGTGTGTGTGTGTGTGTGTGTGTGTGTGTGTGTGTGTGTGTGTGTGGAAGCTGTGGGTTAGTGTGTGTGTGTGTGTTTTTTCTACTTTTTTGTTTGTGGTGTTCCAATTTCTTTCCAATGGGGTAAGAAAAATAAAATTCAATTGGATAAAAAGATTATTTATCTAACTCCATTGACAAAAACTACATTCTTGTTTTAAGCATAAAACCTCATTAAAACTTAACATATCATGCCATTTTGCTTGTCGATTTAATATATACAGTTTTTTGTTTAAAGAATGTTTACAAAAAACAAGACTTTTTTTTTTTTGCATTGTAGCAAAAACGAAAGTGGAAAATTCAAACGGCAATCCACAGTAACAGATACACATGTTGTAATCTGCTGTTATGCTATCGCTTCTTCTGGTCTGGTGGTCATCTGACATTTAAATGCATTAAGCTTTTAAATTATATTCCATCCTCACACATCCAAACATACAGAAGCAGCCGGGTATCTCAGGCTATAAATGTATTCATATCATGTTCCACAGTGTGTCCTGTAGATGTTTGATCTTTAGAGAGAGATTTGCAAGCCTGTGTGTGTGTGTGTGTGTGTGTGTGTGTGTGTGTGTGTGTGTGTGTGTGTGTGTGTGTGTGTGTGTATTTGCATTTGCATGACTTCATTGTTGTCTCTAATTTTCATGTCTATTCCCTGCTTTTGCCCTAATGGTTGGATCATTATCAAGGCATGTAGCGAGTTCTCCGCTAGTCAGAGAGCTCCTGATACCCTGTGGATCTCATCACACTTAAACACAACTTCAACATCATCTCAAGCCTCATTCATGCTTTAAACCCACAGTCTGTTCTGTCAAGAAAAGGAGCAAGAAGGGAGAAACATAGATTGTTAAATTGTACGATGATTGCTGTAGAAATTTGTATGTGTGGTACAAGTGGTGATTATTTCAATTTCCCAGAAATACAGACAGATATTTTTCATGTCTTCTTGGAATGTTGCATCTACCACCCACCTGAGTGCAGCTGTCATTTTTTGTCAGCCCTGTGACTTTGATTGACAGTTAGCGCAGGAACTGTCCCTCTGAATGGCAGAATTAATCTCTCAACCTGATCTGCACTTTGGATTTAATGGCTTCAGTCCTGTTGCTCCCAGCTTCCTCTCCGGTGATAAACAGTGTTGTGTGTTTGCCATTGCAGGGGTTTGTTTTTCTTCTGTGCTGTGGCATGGGACCATTTATTTAGTAGATTATGGAGCCACTGCGATCATTTATTAGAAATGTAATAATGATGTAAGTCGCACTTGTGCTTGAAGCAGAACGTGTGACAACAGGATTGCTTGAAATTTACCCACCTCAACATGCATCTCTCTTTATTGCTTCCTTTCCTTTCGCTTACGTCTTTTCTTTCCTTTCCTTTCCTTCCCTTTTTTATTTTCTTTCCTTCCCTTCCCTTCACTTTTTTCTTTCTTTTCCCTTCCCTTGTTCTTTCCTTTCCTTTCCTGTCCATTCCTTTCCCTTCCCTTATTCTTTCCTTTTCTTTTCCTTTCCCTTCCATTCCTTTCCCTTCCCTTTTTTCTTTCCTTTCCTCCCCTTCATTTTCTTCCTTTCCCTTCCCTTATTCTTTTCTTTCCTTTCCTTTCCTTTTCTATTCCTTATTATTTCCTTTCCTTTCATTTCCTTTAAATTATTTTTTATTTCCTTCCCTTTCCATATCTATATCCTTTCTGTTTATTTGCTTTTCTTTGCATCCATATTCTTTCCTTTCTCCTTTTTCAATTCCTTTCCATTGTCCTTTCTTTCTTTTTCTCTCTCTCTTTCCTTTCCTTTATTTACTTTTTCTTTCTTTCCTTTCATTTCCTGTCCATTCCTTTCCCTTTCCCTTCCTATTCCTTTCCTTTCCCTTTCCCTTCCTATTCCTTTCCCTTCCCTTCCCTTATTCTTTCCCTTTCCCTTCCTATTCGTTTCCCTTTCCTTCCCTTATTCTTTCCTTTCCTTTCCTTTCCTTTTCCTTCCTATTCCTTTCCCTTCCCTTCCTTATTCTTTCCTTTTCCTTTCCCTTCCCTTTCCTTTCCCTTTTTTCTTTTCTTTTATTTCCTTTCCTCCCATTCCTTTTCTTCCCTTCCCTTCCTTTTTTCTTTTCTTTCCTTTCCTTTTCTATTCCTTATTATTTCCTTTCTTTTCCTTTTAAATTCTTTTTTCTTTCCTTCCCTTTCCATATCTATATTCTTTCTGTTTATTTTCTTTTCTTTGCATCCATAGCCTTTCCTTTCTCCTTTTTCAATTCATTTCCTTTCCATTTTCCTTTCTTTCTTTTTTTCTCTCTTTCCTTTCCTTTATTTACTTTGTCTTTCTTTCTTTTTTTTCCTTTCCTTGCCTTACCTTACCTTGCATTGCCATTTCATCTCTACTTCTTTACTCCTTTTCTTTTCTCCATTTTCAAGATGGCGTTTGTCTCATTATTTACTTAAGAGCTATAGAGTCTTAAAAGTATCCCAGCCATCACACCAGATTTGCAGATTTCATTAACTATGTACATTATATGTCTGTGCAGTTGAATTTCAAATTGAATTAATGCTTCTCTCATTCACTTGTGCTCCCTTTTTCTTTTTCGTCCTTTCCATCAATCTATACATCTCTCTCAATTAAAAGACTAACAGATCCCTTATTATTTTTCTTGCAGTAGCTAAGTGGGATATTTCCCTAGAGGCCATTTTTAACACTTTTAATGAGCACAGCGTGCTGAGGATCGCTTGTCAGATACAAGTGTAATTTTTAGTCTATCACAGTGTGATATGTAAGGATCCATTTCAATTGTCTGTATTTGAAATTATTCACGATGTCATGCTCAAAAAGGAGGATGTTCACTCTAGATGAAAATGACATGTATGATCATCAAATAACTATGCTTTGAGTTGAATATTCTTTTTAAATGTTGGCATGGAGATGTGTGTGGCTATACAAGTGTAATATATAAGTGGCTATATAAGTGTAAGCCCCAGATTTACAGTCCCAGGTGACTGGCAGTAAAACTGGAAGGTTTGATTTTTTGTTCTATACTTCTGTTGGATTCACCTTGGGAACCTAGAAAAGAAACATCAGTGGGAGGGAAATAAGGGTTCTCATTAGGTCAAAGAGTCCTGATGTCAGGATTGATAATCTATGGAGCACTGGGGCAGGATGCAGAGAGAGTGATAATAGAGTTAGAGATGTGTCAGGCAGGGGATTCGACACTGCAGCGTTCAATTACTGTCATCTGTGAGCTCAGTGCTCTGTGCTTGACCCATTCTCTTTTCTTTCTTTTGTCTTCTTTCTTTCTTTCAATTTTTCCTTCATTCCTTACTTTCCATCCATCCATCCATCCATAATTTTTCTCTTTCTTTCTTTCAATTTTTCCTTCATTCCTTACTTTCCATCCATCCATCCATAATTTTTCTCTTTCTTTCTTTCAATTTTTCCTTCATTCCTTACTTTCCATCCATCATTTCTTTCTTTCTTTCTTTCTTCAGCCAAAGTTTCTTTTTCATTCCTTATTTGTATCAATCCATCCCTTCTTTCTTTCTTTCTTTCTTTCTTTCTTTCTTCATACATAATTTTTTACTTTTCATCCTTTCTTTCTTCATCCAAAGTTTCTTCCATCATTCTATACTTTTTATCCATCCATCCATCCATCCATTCATTCATCCTCCTTTTTTCTTTCTTTCTTCATTCATACTTTTTCCTTTATTCCTTACTTCCCCATCCATCCATCATTTCTCTTTCTTTCTTTCTTCAGCCAAAGTTTCTTCTTCATTCCTTATTTTTATCAATCATCACTTCTTTCTTTCTTTCTTTCTTCATCCAAAGTTTCTTCCATCATTCTATACTTTTTATCCATTCATCCATCCATCCTCCTTTCTTTTGTATTTCTTTCTTCATTCATACTTTTTCCTTTATTCCTTACTTCCCATCCATCCATCCATCCATAATTTCTCTCTTTCTTTCTTTATTCAGCCATAGTTTATTTTTCATTCCTTATTTGTATCAATCCATCCCTTCTTTCTTTCTTTCTTTCTTTCTTCATTCATAAAGTTTTACTTTTCATCCTTTCTTTCTCATCCAAAGTTTTATCCATCCCTCCATCCATTCATCCTCTCTTATTTTTTCTTTCTTCATTCATCCATAGTTTCTTCCTTCCTTCATTCCTTCCTTCCAGCATTCCGTATCCTTTCTTACTAATCTGCTACCACTGTCGTTTGCCAATTAGGAAATGTTCATGTCTTTTTAAAAAACGTCAATTAACAGTTGTTTGTTGACAACCGCTTATTCAGTATTCTCACCACATGCCTCTTTTAGCAACAGCAGAAGAATTCAAAATACTGGATCCATAACATTGATCTGTCTTTCTCTCTTTTTCTTAGAGCCAGTTACATGTAACTCTAAGAATTTTGTATGTGCAAACGGAGAGTGCATTTCCTCCCGATTCCGCTGCGATGGTGACTTCGACTGCACTGATAACTCTGACGAGGTGCTCTATCTATCTATTTATCTGTCTGTCTGTCTATCTAACTGTCTGTCTTCCCTTTTTCAGGTAACAAAGTACTGATATCTCATATATATTTTTTCAGAGAGGCTGTGAGAGCCACTGCTCTGAGGATCAATTCCAGTGTATGAATCATCTCTGTATCTCCACCAAATGGCTCTGTGATGGACAGGAAGACTGCAAAACCGGAGAGGATGAGGCCAACTGCAGCCCTGCCAACACAGCCATGACAGGTTAGCTCTTTAAATAATGCAAACGGATCCTAAACCGATCAAAGCTGCTCCAAGACAGTGTGCCTGGCACTTCTATAATCACTTGTCACTGAGTGGACACCTTTTATCCAAAGCATATTACTGTCCTCCAACTACAGGAATGGGACACTGAAGAATCTTGGTCTCAAATGCATTGCGATTTGACTCAATGGTGACAGGACATATGAGAACCTGGAAGGGTCAGGGGATTTTTTAATTGTGTATCGTAGTCTTGGAAAAGTCATGGAATTTTGTATAGTGAATATAGGTTTTACTAGTTTTACTGGATATTCTGCTGTACAAAGGCAACATGCAGTAACTACATCAGAACCAAAAGCCTTTGAAGTGATTTCGTTGTTACTGCATCTGGTTTCACACTCAGGTTTAAACCGCCAACCTTTGAAACACTGCTTCTATCCATTATCACTAACCCTTTCAAAAATAACATTAAGATTTTAATATTGTTTCTCCCTAAGCTTGACTCATTTGAGTGTAAAACTGTAGATGGCTCAATTACCCTTTAGTACAGTATGTTATTTAAAAAAAGTGTGTCCCATTTTTTTTTTGAAGGTATTGCTAAAAATAAATACAATATGCCATTTTAAAAGGCAGCTGCAGTGTTGGTAAGCATCTACATAACCCTTGACCATCAATCTCTACTACATTATAATATCTCCTTTTACAGCAAAAAATAAAAAGATAACAAAATATAACCCTCTTAATTCATCTTCCTTCCTTTTCCCTTTTCATTTCTTTAATCCTTTTGCATGAAATAGATTTATTATTATATTAATATATTAATCTATATTATTATTTAATGCTCCTTCCCTGTGTTTTAAGGTCAAGAATTTGGGCGATCTTTTTTCAGAGCCATGGCTTATTGGTAATGTGTTTTCCATTGTGGTGCTCATTTGGGAGATGTAGGTTCAACTCACTTTCAACCATAATTTGCTGTCAATCCCAAACCCAGAGTAGTGGAGTTAAAGCATCTACCAGCTGGGTAGCCCATGCTAACCAGCCAAACCTTGACCTCTTGCTAAAATGCCATGTAGGGCAACTCTTTTTTTGGATAACATTCAATATTTACTTTCCTGTTAGCATAGCAAAGGAAAGGGAAGGAAATGAAAAAAGAGCAAAAAAGAAAAGGGAAATTAAAGAAAAAGACATAGACAGGAAAAGACAGGAAAGGACATGGAAGGGACAGGAATATGTACATGGGCATGGAAAGTAAATGGAAAAGTAAATTGAACAGAAAGGGCATGGACATGGAAAGGAAAAAAACTAAAGGAAATGAAAGAAAAAAAACATCAACATGGAAATGACATAGGAAAAGAAAGGAAACTATATGGAAAGGAAAGGAAACAAAATGAAATAGAAGAGGGATAGGAAAGAAAGAAAGAAAAAGGAAAATAAACAAAATAGAAGAGGGATAGGAAAGGACATGGAAATGGCATGTACAGGAAAGGAGAGGAAATATAATTTGCTATATTGTAGATTTCAGCCCTTGAAAAAGTTTGCCAACTTTAAAAGGCTTGTTGGCTGACCACTTCTTAATTTTATCTATTAGTAAAAAGAAAAATAACATTTAAGAAAAATAGATTAAAGCTGATGAGAAATGGCTCCATTCAGAGTGAAAGAGCCCTAGCAGAATAACACTGTTTCTGAAATGTAATGGTTACTTTAACCCCAAGAGACTGAGAGCATTTCACTGTGGGCTCCCTTCCCTCTTCCTCGGGCCCCCTGTCTTAAATACTTTAGCTGTGTGTGCCGGACGCGGGGTCCCTGAGGTCATCCATGCCTGCAACTGCAGAGTGAATTATTGTTATCGCGAGGGCCTCTGAGATGCATTCAAAAAGCTCTCACACTGTCATTTCCTCCCCTTTTCCCTCTCTCCCTCTGACTCAAGGCAAGTCAGGGGAATTTTACCCTCAAATTAATATTTATGTGGCTGAAACACTTCAAAAAAGTGGTCTAACACTTCAAAAATTGTCTGAAGTCTCTATGAACGTTTCTGTGGCCAAATACACTGGTCTGCTGAAGAAAATCATGTGTTCCATTCTGAGACTACTAGGGGAGCAGAATGTCGTTCCAGGGCATGTCATTCAAAGAAAATATCATTTCTTAGAGAAGCGATTAGAGAGATTTTTTTGGTGGTACCTGGAGTAACAGTGTGTGTTCTTGTGTTAAGAAATGTATTAAAAATGTAGTGATGTTTTGGCAAACACTTTGTGTGAATTCCCAATGTGTTTGTAAACAGCTCGGCCGACATCCTGCGGTCTGAACGAGTATGTGTGTGTCGGAGGGGGTTGTGTGTTGGCCAACCAGCGTTGTGATGGGCAGAGCGACTGTTCCGATGGATCTGATGAGGTCAGTTCATTACCTACATAAACACATATTCATTTTAATGCAGTATTAAGGATCTTATAAGATTCTGTTTTGCTGCAAGGGCAATGACCTCCCCACTTTATGGAATTAGATATGTATCAAAAGTATTAAACACAACTTCAAATCAATATTTTGTGAACTACCAACTTCTTCATGAAGCTGTTGCCCAGTAACTTATTAGCCAATGTGGACCTTTCCTTGTAAAGCCAGCCTATTTGTTTCAAAATAGCAATCGAAAACTTTGGAAGCCTAAGGTCACATCCACACTAATACATTTTAATTCAAAAGCGCATTAGATTTCAGACATTCAGCATTCCTCTGCTGAAAACATAGACTTTCAGAAAACTATGACGTAGTTTGTGACATTTTCAAGCGAAAATGAATTAGTGTGGATGTGGACTAAGACTGCGTCCACACTAACCTGTTTTAGTTCGAAAACATATTGGTTTTGTTATGTTTACGCCTCTGGAATGCCGTTCCCTCTGCTCCAAACTGAGACTTTCCATTCTGTGCATTTTTTGGGAAAAAGATGATGTTAGGAAACTGAAAATTGAGTTCCTATCTGTCACTCACTCAATGTTGTGTTGATGTAGTGACACAAGGGGTCACCCTTGGGAGCCCCAAACACCTCTGATCTTTGAAAAAAGGCCAATGGGAATTGGCGAGTGGAATTTGCATGCCACTACTCCGGACATACAGGTATAAAAGGAGCTGGCTTGCTACCACTCATTCAGATTTTTTCTTCGGAGCCGAGCGTTTGTGTTCAGCGAGTTGAATTCTTCTGCCGAATCCATTCAACTCTGAAAGCAAGCAAAGCTTTCTCCCCCTCTTGCACCAGTGATGTGCAGAAAATGCCCTTCAATCACTTCAGCAGCTAAAAGAGTTTATTCTTCCTAATAAAAGAGTATACAGTATTTTCCAACTAAAAGAGTGGCACTACCAGAGCATCTTTTTAAAGATGCCTTTCCATCTGTTTATTATTACTGGTTGTGGTCGCTACCTCTCCGCTTCTGACGGCCATGATTGGGTGCTGCCCACATGGAGACATCTTTCGTGGATGGGTCATGACCTCATTGCAAGAACATGACCATGTCAACATGCAGTCATGGCTTTCCTTCATCAGAGGGCTCCCCACCACGGTCCTTCTACCTACGGGTATGAGGCTGAGGCGGTTAGCACTGGGGGCGATTTGGGGACCTTAATGGGAGCTTCTCCGCTGGGAAACCCCCACAGACCTCCCATTCCCCATCCCCAGTACACTCCTGTGCTCCATTCGAGTACTGGGATGAGACTGCCAGCTCGTCTCAGGGCGAGTTTGCGATCTCATTCGGTGCTTGTGAAGATGATGAGCTCTCGATCGCAGCATCGGAGAGTGGGCTTGTCCAGTCCGACGTCAAAGACTTGGCTGGGCTCCCACCCTTGGGTGCAGTCGCCCAGTCACAGGCTGTTTCCTGGGCCTAGAGCGCCGTTCACGGCCACGCCCCACCCTAGTTCCTTTCTACATTGAGGTGCATGATGCGCTCACAAGATTGTGGAGGGCTCCTTTCACTGCCTGGACCCGTTTCATATGCTCCTCTGCTCTCACTACCCTCGACGGTGGGGCTATTTTTCAGAATGAGTGGTTGCAAGCCAGCTCCATTTATACCTGTATATCCAGGGTAGTGAGAGCAGAGGAGAACATGAAACTCCCCTGCATGCAAATTCCACTCGCCAATTCCCATTGGCCTTTTCTCAAAGATCAGTGGTGTTTGGGGCTCCCAAGGGCGACCCCTAGTGTCACTACATCGACACAACATCTCATTCCCTCCATACAGAGGTTATGAAAGTAACCAGGACACTTTGAAATGAAAACAAATTAGTGTGGACAAGGTCTAAATGAAAATGGCAGTTTTTATTATCTCTCAATATATATTTTTGTTCAATACTTGAAAAGTTATGTTCAGTGCTTCAAAGAAATCTAATCCCACCCTCCATAAATGTGTTTCTTTAACAACCAGTCAGAAAGTATACTGATTTAAATCTCACAAACCTCATAACACAAATACTCATAACACAAATTGATGATTTGTGAAATGTTTTGACTGATTCATTAAAAGAATGTAAGGTGTGATTTAGTTTAGAAATCGAAAATCTATAGTTCTCTTACGAGAGGTTCTCTCGTATTGCGTAAGCTAGCTTACGCTACGGGAAAGATTCATCTTTTCTGAGATATTGAAGCCAAAAAATTATCCTTAATTTTGTATCCATTGTCAACGCAGTGCGGCAGCTGCAGACCTTGAGCGGGCTAGCTAGCGAGCTCATTGGTTGCTCTGCGGCAACTGCTGCAGCCTATAGACGAGCTTGGGCGAACTCGCGATCCAATGAGAGGCGTCCGCGCTCACTGCATCAAAGCCCGCCAAAAAGGGCGTGACTAGAGTGCATATAAGCGTAGTTCAGTAGGCTGGAACCCTGATTTTCATCTCTTCAGCGAAGCTCTTCGCGATCACTGAACCGAAGCCGCCGCCGCTCGAGGGGCATCAAGCAAGCGTGGACAGCGCCGAAGAAGCCGGCCGTCTTCGCCACCTTCAGCCGTCCTGCGAGCTACGCCATCCGGCGACGTATCCTTTTAAAAGCAAGCTAGTTCTTAAAGAACTTCACAAAAGAGTACGAAGCGTCTTTTTAAGATGCCTCGCCCACTTGCGCCTCATGCCGCCTCCTTCAGCACCGGAGACCGCCACATCATCTGGCGCCTCTGCCTGGGACTGGGGCATGCAGAGCTCGCCCGGCCAGGCGGATGCGATCTCTGCGAGGAGCTGCCGATGTCGACCCTGCGGGCTCGACTCGAGCGCTCAGGACCGAAGCCGCCGCTTCCGCTCAGCCGCAGAGAAAAAGCGCCGCCTCAAAGGCTGCCGGAAACAGTGGTAGAAGCGATTGCCTCGCCGGAGCCCATCCCTCGAAAGCATCGCCTTCACCCTCCCCGCCCACCCGGACGCCAGCAGTTGCCGCCGAGCGGCTGCTCTGCTGCCATCTCGGACTAAGAAGCGGAGGATAAGGGCTGTTCCATCATGGCTTCGACAGCGAGGAGTGGTCAGGCTCACACGCCTCCTCCTCGCCCAGGAATCCAGCAGGACCCGCGCCGAGTCGAGGGGAACTAACACGCTCCTCACACAGGCCGCCGACCGCCTCGGCTCGAGTGGTCACCGCCCTTGAGCAGGCACCCAACAGACTTGACGGCTGCTTTCACAGAGCCGCCACAGCAGCACCCGCTACCCGGGCCGCTCCCTTCCTGCCGGAACTCCACGCCGAGCTTTCCAAATCATGGAACGCGCTTTCTCGGCCAGGGTCCGATCCCACGCCTCCACCTCTCTTGCTTCGTGGACGGCGCCACTGAGAAGGGCTACGCTTCCATCCCTCCGGTCGAGGATGCGGTAGCAGCACACCTTTGCCCGCCTCCGCGAGATGGCGGTCTAAACCAGTGCTCCCGCCTAAGGCCTGCAGAACAACTTCCGCCTGTGTTGGCCGCCTATTCCGCGCCGGCCAAGCTGCATCTGCTCTGCACTCTATGGCCGTCCTACAGATCCTCCAAGCGGACCTTCTGCGGGAGTGGGATGAGGAAAGCAGGCATCCAGAGGCGGTTGCAGACATACGGAGTGCTACGGACCTCGCCCTCGCGCTACCAAAGCTGCAGCCCAAGCTATAGGGAAGTGCATGGCCGCGCTGACTGTGACCGAGAGACATCTGTGGCTAACGCTAGCCGACATGGGAGAAGCAGAGCGCTCTACGTTCCTCAACGCACCGCCTCTCCATCCGGTCTCTTCGGCTCCGCTGTGAGTGGTATCATTGACCGGTTTTCAGAGGTCCAAAAAGCCACACAAGCCATGAATCTCTTTCTGCCTCGTCACGCTTAGCTCCTCTGCAGGCCGCCCTCGAGCTCACAGCCGCTTCAGACAGCCGCCAGCGCAGACGCCGCCACCCCCGCTGGGCCTCGGACTAGAATTGCGCTGAAACCTGAACAACCGAAGTCCTCCTAGCTTTGTTGACAAAACGACGGATCAGTCCCGCCGCGCCGGACCACCGTCAAAGCTTCGCCCCTGTCAGTCCCCTTCCTTCAGGCTACTACAGTGGTAGATTCAGCAGCCAACAAGCCGGTGTTAACGCTCGCTTGCCTGCGCCAAACGCCGCTTTCACGGCGACCCAAATAAATCTGGTAAAGAGCAAGCATGCCATATGTGTAGAAAATGTGCCCACAACCCAGTGTTCACCTCTACACACAAGCATTACACATCCCGTGTCCATACCAGAGAGCAAACATGTCTTATGTGTAGAAAATGTGCCCACAATCCAGTGTTCACCCCTACACACAAGCATTACACATCCCGTGGCTCTATCACGGCACACTCACATAAAGCGGTTACGAACCGCCGAGTGTTAGGGTTAATAAACGCACTACCTAACCGCGGCGCTCCATTCTCTGGCAGCTCTGTCACACTACCAGCCTTATGTGTAGAAAATGTGCCCACAATCCAGTGTTCACCTCTACACACAAGCATTACACGCCCGTGTCCCCATCAGAGCACACTCAAAAGCGTTACTAACCACTCGAGTGTTAGAGTCAATAAATGCGCCACGAATACGCGCTGCCATTCTCTGCCCGCTCTGTCACACGGCCAGCAAACACTTTCTGTATGTAAGTCCCGTGCCCGTGACTATGCTTGCGTATCACTTAACAGACGTGACTCTTTCCCCATTCACCTCAATCGGAAGTCACTCACAGAACAGCCTGTCCATGCTGTCTCGCGAGCAGTCCAGCATAAGCACAGTAAGCCGCCACACATTCTGTTCAGCGCTGTGTGCGGCAATCAGAGCGATTTGGCCACTCACCCTCTAACATTACGCTTCAAAGCGTGGGAAGATATTCCAGGGATATCCGAATGGGTGTTAAGCACAATAAAACAGGGCTATTTGCTACAGTTCGATCGCCGCCCTCCTCGCTTCAGAGCTGCTCGAAACTACTGTGAACACGGAAGCAGTGTGCATGCTTCGCTCAGAAATAGCAAACCTTCTGTGCAAAAGGGCCATAGAGAGTGTCGCCTCCCTGAGCTGAAGTCGGGTTTTACAGCCGCTATTTTCTTGTCCCCAAGAAAGACGGCGCCTCAGACCAATATTAGATCTCAGGGTTTTGAACAAAGCGCTTGCAAAAAGACCGCTCAAAATGCTTACAACCAGCAAACTCCTCAGCGATGTGCGCCAGGGGACTGGTTTATTTCTCTCGATCTGAAAGATGCATACTTTCAGATTCAGATAAATCCCCGTCACAGGCCATTCTTGAGATTCGCCGACGGCCAGGTTTATCAATACACCGCCCTTCCGCTCGCCTGTCCTTAGCACCTCGTACTTTCACGGTGCATGGACGCTGGCGCCGCACTCCCGCGGAGTCAGGGTTTGCGAATTCTGAACTATTTGGACGATTGGCTGATTTTGGCACAATCACATACGGAGCTTCTGTCTCACAGGACAGTTCTCCTCAGTCATCTGAACAGTTTGGGCCTTGCAGTCAATTGGACCAAGAGCTCACTACAGCCCAGTCAGATAATTTCCTTCCTTGGAATAGAACTAGACTCAGTGGCAATGACGGCTCGCTTATCTACACAGCACGCTGCGGTGCAGCTTACTAGCCGCGCCATTTCAGATGAACAGCCTCACACCTCTGAAGAAGTTTCAGAGAGTGCTAGGCTACATGGCCTCAGCCGCAGCAGTACTTCAACTGGGTTTACTGCGCGATGCCCGCTTCAGCATTGGCTAAACACCGCGCCTCGCCGGGCTTGGGCCACAGGCCGCCAGCCAATCAGAGTGACTCAGACCTGTATTTCAGCTCTGCAGCCCTGGACAGTGGCCGAGTGGTATCAGCGGGAGTGATGATGGGAGCTGTATCTCGCCGAAAGTCATCTCGACAGACGCTGCCCAACACGGGTTGGGGCGCGTCCGCGAGGGCTCTCCGGTTTTTGGCCTATGGTCAGTTCAGGAAAAGCTCCTTCACATAAATTGTCTGGAAATGATAGCGGTCGAGTACGCCGCGGCGCTTCCTCCCGATCATTCAGGGTCACCACGCCCTGGTCCGCTCGACAACAGGTCTGTGGTATCCTATCTAAACCGCCAGGGCGGTGTCAGATCCAGGAACCTCTTCCATCTGACGAAACGCATACTGAGTTGGTCCCAGCGCCACCTGCGCCGCTGAGGGCGACGCGACGTGCCAGGCCACCTGAACGACGGCCCAGACAGACTGTCCAGAGACAATATTCCCCAGGGAATGGTCCCTGCACGCTCAAACAGTCCAGACGCTATGGCGATATTCGGCAGAGCAGAGATAGACCTCTTTGCGCCAGAAGAGAACTCTCACTGCCCAATATTTTTCTCGAAGCGAGGACGCGCTGGCCCAGGACTGGCCCAACCGCCGCTTTACGCTTCCCTCCCGCCTCGCTATTGCCACAGGTAATGCAGAGGATCAGGGAAACGCGCCACCGGTGCTCCTCATAGCCCCGCTGGGAGAATCAAACATGGTTCCCGGAGCTTACGCAGCTGTCACTGACAGCACCGCGGCCCATCCCAGTGAGAGCAGATCTCCTCTCGCAAGCTCGCGGAACGATCTGGCATCCCCACCCAGAGCGCTGGGCGCTACACGCTGGGTGATCAACGACTACCCGCCGCTTTGCCAGAAGGAGTAATAAACACCATCATACACGCCAGAGCCCCTCCACGAGAAGACTCTATGCGCCAAAATGGTCTGTGTTTTCAAAATGGTGCACCGACAGAGACCTGGACCCACGGACATGTGGGTGTCGCCGCTGCTCGTGGTTTTTACAAGAGCTGCTGGATAAGGGCAGATCCCCATCCACGCCAAAGTATGCGTGGCGGCCGTCGCGGGCGCTCGCTGAACCCCTGCACGGCCAGTCACAGGGTAAAAACGAGCTGGTCATCCGCTTCCTCAGGGGAGCTAGAAGGATGAACCCTCCGCGCCTCCATCGGTTCCTATCTGGGACCTTTCTATAGTTCTCGAGCTATGAAAGCCCCCTTTCGAACCGCTTCAATCCGTGGATGTGAAACACCTCTCACTTAAAACCGCTTTTCTAACTGCCCTATCATCAGTTAAACGGGTGGGAGACCTTCACGCGCTATCTGTCAGCGCTGCGTGTCTTGAGTTTGGACCAAGTGACTCCAAGGTCATTTTAAAGCCTAGACACGGCTACGCCCCTAAGGTGGTCGGTACTCCTTTCAGAGCACAGATCATTTCCTTGTCGGCGCTACCAGCATCTGATAGCGAACGCGACGCCAATCTCCTTTGCCCAGTCAGAGCACTGAGATTAGTATACTGCGCGCCCGCGATCTTTCAGAAGCTCCGAGCAGCTTTTCGCTTCGCTCGAGGGCGCACCAAAGGTCTCGCTGCCTCGAAACAGACACTGTCCAGATGGATAGTGGACGCTATTGCTGCCGCAGACGCGTCAAAAGACCTACCATGCCCGCTAGGCATTAAGGCTCACTCCACTAGAGGCATGGCCTCCTCGTGGGCATGGTCCAGCGGGATTTCCATTCACGACATATGTGTGGCAGCCGGTTGGGCTTCCTCCACCTTTGTCAGATTTTACAATCTGGAAGTACCCGCTCTGCAGGCTAAACTGCTAGCGGTTTATCACGCTACAGCTCCCCTGGTGAGCTGCATTAATGGGACACAGTCCACACAGACCGGCACCGCCGCTCTGTCTATGTGCTTATGTACTACACACACACTGGCCCGCACTCTTGCCGGCCAAATATTAATTCCCCACTCACAAGGGCTCCCCCGGTCCCCCTTAATTCCCTGGGGCTCATGCAGCGGATGCTTGAGCGCGACGGCGCTGACAAAGGGTTCCCGTGAGCGTAGCTAGCTTACGCAATACGAGAGAACCTCTCGTGAAGAGAACTAATCGGTTACTAACGTAACCTCGTTCTCTAGATGAGGGAACGAGTATTGCGTAATCGCCGCGTCGCTTACCAGCCATTTTTCGCTTCATTCAATGAAAACCAGGGTTCCAGCCTACTGAACTACGCTTATATGCACTCTAGTCACGCCCTTTTGGCGGGCTTTGATGCAGTGAGCGCCGGACGCCTCTCATTGGATGCGAGTTCGCCCAAGCTCGCTCTATAGGCTGCAGCAGTTGCCGCAGAGCAACCAATGAGCTCGCTAGCTAGCCCGCCAAGGTCTGCAGCTGCCGCGACTGCGCTGACAATGGATACAAAATTAAGGATAATTTTTTGGCTTCAATATCTCAGAAAAGATGAATCTTTCCCGTAGCGTAAGCTAGCTTACGCAATACTCGTTCCCTCATCTAGAGAGAACCGAGGTTACGTTAGTAACCGATTCGTTTTTTACTATTTACTATATTGCAACATCCATTCTTTCATCATTCTTTTGTCACACTCAATTCAGATGTCTATCTCACAGCTAAGCTAACATATAAAATAGTTTTGCAGTGGAGTTTTTTTTAATCTTTCAATATTTTATTGAAAAATAAAATCTTGTGACGATACGTAATTATTTTTTACACGAAATCATAAGATAAAAGACACGATTTATTCCCTTAGAAACCAAACAAATTGATCCAATACAGGCATTACATTTTGAAGTGAAGGGTACAAATTTGAAAGTAAAAGTCTTGCATTTTTGTAAGAGCCAATTTGTATGATTTCTTGCAATTTTGCCATCTCGTACTATTGTTACGACTTGTCATTAGACCAGGTTGGAAATTTGTCATAAAATGTGGAAAAATATTTCAAATCCTTATAACTTTCTTCAAAAAGGCAAAATGACAGCTTCTGTCAACTTGCATCTTTTTTCCAAACTATGGAAAGGAATTGTGACTGAGGCTGCGAATATCTCCTTTTGTTGTTCCACGGAAGAAAGAATGTCATACCAGTGATGAACAGCAGAATGTAGTGAAGTATAGGTGTAGTATCCATTTAAGCATAATAAAACAACACTTGGCATTGCTCTGTTGTCTTTGATGGAACATTACCAGGCTGTTTCCTCAATGCTAAAGTCTTTTCACCAGGGACTATGGTTTAATTACACCCTTACTCATAATGTAGTGTCAATAGTTCAACTGAGTTTGCCTGTCCTAACAAGGACTATTAAAACAGACCTTTTTCTCAACGGTCCCTAGAGAGTCCAGACTCTATTTCTTACCCATGCTTTATATATAAAAAGCAATTTCAACTGCTGAAAAAGGCTAAAGGTCATTGCTAAAGGGGACATGCCTCCTAATTCAACCAATCGTTTAGCAGCGCTGTTGAAAGAAGGTTTGAGCCAGTGCTGTTGTGAATTTTGTTTACAAGACAACAAGGCAAAGTTGGATCCTGTAGGGATTGCTTTAACATTAATTAAGGTTACAGCAACAAAAAAAAGGTTGTTTTTATTAAACTTTTTGTCTGAATAGGTGTTTTGTTTTGTGTGCGAGCAGGTGGATTGTATCCGGGAGTGTAAGGAGGATGAGTTCCTGTGTCGAAATAGAGCACATTGCATTCCCGCTCGCTGGAGGTGTGACAGAGTCTTTGACTGCCTGGATCAAAGTGATGAAGACAACTGTGATCAGGGTACAGTACTATATCTGTTATACCTGTTATTACATTGCTATATAAAACTATATCACTATTACATTAGTAACTTTACTAAGCAATTTTTATATGTATATGTTATAGGATTCATTGCACAATTGATATTTGTAAACTCAAAAATATGCATAAATACATTTGCATAAAATAGGTACACATTTCAACTAAAACATACATTTTAAATCACAAGTAGGTTGCTTATAACTGCTCATTTAATTCACATTTAGTAAATTAATAACATTAAATATAATCATTGAATTAGGCTTTACATTTTTCAGTTATGACATTTCCAGCCTGATCTCATGAAAATTGCGTGACAATTCTGAGGTAAAATGTCTACTCTATGGTGCTAAATGTTAGATAATCTTTCAGATAAGGTTTTAAATGTTAATTGTCTATTAAGTAAAAATAAAAATATAAAGAACAAAATGTCACATAACATTACTTTAAGGAGGGGATTCCTGTTAAAATGAGCCCACACAGCATAATAGGATGCATAAATCATTAGATAATACACACAATGCACAACGTGCACACGTGACCTAAAAACACATGGATCAGATTACATCATCAGGAATGATGTAGTACATTGTCCAGTGTCATGGAATGATAAACCAATCGAATTAGGATTCAGATCACTGCAACCAGATGTGGTAGTCATCCAAATATGGGCAGAGAGGATTGTTCACTTTAATTACAAATGGCCTCCATGTGATTGTGCCAAGTACATGACACAGAACGGAACTGAATGAGATCTCGTTACTCATGCCTGCATGCTATAGAGAGAGAGCATACCTTTAGTCAGTATTGTATTTGCATGTGAAATGAGATCTTATGTACAATTATTGTGGTTTATTTGTTTGGAGAGGCTTTTGGACACTTTGAGACATTTTTGGACACTAGGATAAATTATATTTTAAATGCTACTAACTTTTGATTGCTTTGCAGCACATAGCAGTTAATCAGTTGGCATTATTGGGAACAAAACAAAAGTAGTTTTTCGGAGCTACCGTATTTACCCCCTGAGATATATAATGTCAAAAAATATTTTTGGCTCAAGTTTTTTTGTGATTTTTCTACAGTTTCTTAGGCTGAGAGTCTCGCAATATATCATAATCTACATCAGTGGTCACCAATTAGCGGAATGGTCCATTCAGACTTTTACATTTTCCATTTTTTTTTTCTCAGGGGTTACCCCTGAACCGCCATACAACCAATATTTTCTCAATCAAAAGTTATCCTATGTCCCATACAAAGGTATCTGAATGTAAAAATATTTAAAAATAAATATTCAGAATGTAAAAATATTCACCCAGCTAGAAAACAAATGTTGATCTTATCTTGTAACATTAATATATATATAACCAGTGTTCTCATCTCTGCTTTGAAGAGACTAATTTGACTTTCATTTTTTAATTTTTTAATTTTACACAGTACTATTGCTGCCAGCGTGGAAAGTTATAATAACTATTTCCCCCCAAAAAATAATAATATTAATTTTAAAGCCATACTGACTACTGAAACTGTGCAAGTTATTATTTTCCAGACCTTTGCTGGGATTCACAAATGTAGAGACTGGACCGCTTGAAACTTTAATTGAATACCCCCATCTATATCATTAATTATTTAAAAACATTTTTTTTAAATGATTTCAAACAATTGATCCTCTTTGTTTTTAGTTTTTTAGAGTTAAAAGCATTTCATTTTTGGCATGCCACTGAAGCAGGAAATCTCTAAAAAGAGATTAATTCAACAAAACCTACCTTCCTACCCTAAACCTTAAACATAAACCTAACCGATAGTGTCATAAAAGCAAATGTGAAATGAAAACGGGAATGCTGAAGCAACCACGTAAAGTTGTGGTTGTTCTATGACACTTCTGGGTCACGTGTCGACTTGCGTGATCTTCAGGATTCGTACACCAGTTGTTTGCATTGCATGTGTGAGACTCAATCAGTTGAGCTACCGCACAATTTCATGGCATACAAAAAAGCTGGTTAATGTAGTTGGTTATATAATGCCAGCATTAAAATGTATCGCCTTACAAGTCATGCGCTATAGTAAAAGTGTTTAGATGTTATAAGACAGCATTTTGTAAGGAACATGACAATAAGTGTTTATGAACTGATATTGTGCTCTTTTACTCATGATTAGTGTAAAAAAAAAAATTAGTTGTTGTAGAGCCTCTAGTGTTTTTTTTGTGTGTTTTTTTTTAACCAGGAATCTGTCACGATATACAACAAGCCACGTAAAAAGAATTTAGCAAAAAATGTGTTATTGTAACATGATTGTATGAGACCTGGGCCCTTATTTACAAAAAATCTTAAGGCTAAAAGTAGCTCCTAACTCATAAATTTAGGAGCAACTCAAAAATTAGGGGTGAATCACTGAATTCTCATGAATGACACAAGCATTTTAATGCTAAAAGTAGCTACTAAACCCACAACAGCTTTGAAGTCGTCCTGAGGACGTCTAAATCTCTTGGAGTGATCCGAAGTATGACTGCTGTTGGTATCCATCTATCCATCCATCCATCATCCATCCATCCATGTTTAGACCCCCATAGTTGTGTATGCCACTGTATGATTGCAAAATAATCCGCAAATAATATGTAAATTCAATATAATTTTTACATCAGCTGTACGACCCAAAATCAGCAATACAAACCAAAGTGACAGACTTGTACTGTATATTCCAGCGACTTGCTGATGTTTTTTTTGCCAATCTCTTCAAATTTCAGTTGCAACCCATGACAGACTTTAGGGATTTTAGAACAGGATTCCCAGTCCCTCATCACGAGAATAAATTATGGTGGATCAGCCGAGCTGTGTGAGGCAAGGATCCAAAAAAAATCCCCAACCACATGAGAGAAGTAATATCCCGAATATTTGTGAAAATTGACGAGGATGAAAGGTTCCGTGTTGCCACTTGATATCTGACAACCAAGTACATGAAAGGCCTAATTTCAGTGTTTTGAAAAATTGCTGTTGTTGATATTGGTGTGAGGACAACGTCAGCCACCGCACACCTGCGGCTCTTTGGAAGTGTTTGCATCAAAGATGAAGCCCCATTTCAAAGGGGCTTATTTTTATTTATTTATTTATTTGTTTTTCTGCCCTCCTAAATGTCATTGTAGTTATATCAAATTTCATAAGACTTCTAGTCTCATTTTCTTGTTCATTTCAGACAGCTCTGAGTCAATAGATGTGTATTGACTTGAATTATTTGGAGAGCTCAATTCTCTGCTCTGTTTTGGCTTACTTTAAACTTTATTACAGGCTCTAGGCCCAACAACAGGACATACATCACAAAAAAAAGAGAGAGAAATAAAAAAAAATAAAAAAATTACATAAACATATACAATACACCCTTTTTCACAAAAATCTTAAAAGGCACTCATACCAATGCTTCCATAGGTGTGATTGATATCGGACCGAGCTACACCTGGGACTTGTGAGCCTTACTATAATATAGTTTCTTGACTCATCAAGTCGACCCATAAACTTAAACATTAGGTTCCTCAAGAGGGCCTGTAAACAGCTTAGCCTCAAGTCACAAAAAGCTTACTTGCACTGCTGCTCCTGGGCTTCTTCAGCAGTATCCTCAGACAATCATTATATGCTACCTGCAGTTTACGCATGGTCTCCTTTCTGTAGTTGACCCATAATGGGGTGGCATACATAGGGGTACAGTAAGCACGAAACAAGTGCACTTTCACATCATCAGAGCAGTAATGAAATTTCCTGACTAACATGTTCGCTTGTACATACAACATTCGTCTTTGCCTATACATGTCAGCATCATCTTCCATCTTGTCAGTAATGATATGCCCAAGATATTTTGTACAGTTAGATACACAGATACATTGCCCTGACAGGTAAAACATAGGAAAGTGCAGCTTCTGATCTTCTCTAGTCCTACAAACCAACGCAACACTCTTCCTTGCACTGTACTGTACATCAAACTCACCCCCATACTTGGAGCATATATCCAACAACTGATGGAACCCAACAGTACTGGGGGACATAACAACTAAATCATCTGCGTACATCAGGTGGTTTAACAGAGTGTTCCCTATTACACATCCCGTCTTACATATCCCCAACTGCTTTGAGAGATTATCCATATATAAGTTAAACAGTGCCGGAGACAAAAGCCCCCCCTGCCGTACTCCATTCCTTACACCCAGGTGTATTTGTGAAATCGGACACCCTTTGATCTTTTCTGAGTTACATGGATGCATACAACACTAAGGAATCATGCAACAGTGCTGTCGTTTTGGTTTTCTTGTGAGGATAGTTTCAAAAATTTGCTACAAATCTTTCCAATGGAAGTCAGATCCCGCCATAGTATAGAAAATAGCAGAATTAATTCTGACTTTATAACTCGTATTTGCAAGATTTCAAGTCAAAACTGTGTTATATAAAGTAGCAATTGCCTTATATAAATTAACAATTGTGAGTTTATATCAGGCATTATGTGTACTTTATATCTCACAATTGTGACTTAATTACTTGAAATTGTGTAATATAAACTTGCAATTACAAGATATAAAGTCGCTATTCTGAGATATAAACTTACAATTGTGACTATTTTTTGAATTTGTATCACACAATTTTGAGTTCATTTCTTGCAGTTTCAACCTTATTCCACTATTTTATTATATAAACTGGAAATTGCAAGATAGTCACAACTGCGGAAAAAAGTTTCAAGTTTTGTATTTTGTTATTGCGAGATATTAGGTTAAAATTGCTAGATATAAACTAACAATTGCAAGTTTATATTAGGCAATTGATTATTTATATCTCACAATTGTGGCTTTAGTACTCGCAATAGTGTATTATAATATTGCAATTGCAACTTTTTATAATTTACATCACGCAATTTTGAGATTATGTCGCGAAATTGCCACTTTATATCACAATTTAATGATATATACTCGCAATTTCAAGATATAGTAACAATTGCAGAAAATTTGAAAATGTATATTTTAGGTTGCAATTGCGAGATATAAATTCAGAGTTACCTTCTTCATTAGTTTCTTTTTTTTCCATTGTGGGATCAAGGCATAATACTTTACTACTTCCTGTTGCATTTAATATATATATATATATATATATATATATATATATATATATATATATATATATTTTTTTAAGTGAATTTTAAATTATAATTTTTATTTTAAATTAATAGATATTTTATTAAAGGAAAAAATATATAATTTCCAGAATTGTATTTCCCTATATAATAATAATAATATTATTATTATTATACAATTATTATTTAAAAACATATTATTTTATTATTTTTCTTTCTTACCAGATGAAGCTGAATTTGTAAGCTACATTAACTGTGGAATATGTTGTTAACTGCAGTTTCTCCGGGTATTTCAGATATTAATATCTGCATGAAACAGAATTTTAATTTGTCTGTCAAGAAAAATGTGAAATGTTAAGCACATATTTTGCAGTGAATAATAAATACAAATTCAAACATAAAAATAAATGAAAATAAAATCAATATAGCCTACACACAGGTGAAAGCACCAATAGGAGACCATTATTTAGTTAAATAATAATAATAATATTACATTTATACAGCACCTTACCAGAGTTCAAGAACACTTAACATTTTCAAATTTAGCACAGTTTAAAGAAGAAGAAGAAAAAAAGTCCTGTCTTGTGTTTGTAGGTTTGTTGGTGTGCCGTGCAGATGAGTTCATTTGCAACAACACGTTGTGTAAGCTGTTGGTTTGGGTTTGTGATGGTGAAGATGACTGCGGGGACAATTCAGATGAAGATTCAAACATGTGTGGTATGTTTGTTTGGTCATTTGCTTGGTAGGTTTAAATGTTTGACGCCTAAAACAGACAACCATGACTCACAGGCTAACTCCATACTGCAATCTAATGTGGCCAAAACCTGATTTTGTGTTGGATGGCTGTAAAAAATCACATTGAATCTGACATTTTCAATTCAAATATTTGCCACTTTCTTACAGTATGTGGTGCATGAGAAATGGAAAAAGTGACTTAACAGTCAGATTGTAACTCAAGCGATTTTTAGGTGCATTAGGTATCAACGCTTGCTTTAAACAGTGACTCATTTTATAATAAGAAAATATAATTAAAGTTTTGGATATTATGATGATCATACTAGGAAAGGGAGATGTGGTTGGCTCAGTAGAGAAGCATCAATTGTTCAGACCATGTCACAGTCTGATTTATAATCAAAGGTCTTTCGAACAACCTTACAAAAACAGAAAACAACCAGATTTGAGCAGAAAATTTGAATTTGGCACATTGACTTGCAGTCTGAACTCCGATTAAACCTGACACTGTACACCTAAACTGTAGTACATGTTGATTTTTTTGTGTGTGTGTCTGAAAAATTGCTTTTCTGGTCAGCCGCACAAACTCACTTGACCTACCGGTACATTTGACACAGTGAAGGTCACAAAAAGGAAAAAGATTACAATTCTACCAATTGTGGTTTCTGTGTGTCCTCCAGGAAAGTTGCCATGTCCCCCAAATAGACCTTTCCGCTGTAGAAATGACCGAGTGTGTTTGCGATCAGAACAAATTTGCAACGCAGTGAATGAATGTGGCGACAGTTCTGACGAAGAAGACTGCGGTGAGTAGGAAATGTTTATTCTTTCTCTTTTTACTTGTCTTTCTCTTTCCCTCTCCAGACGATCTGTCTTTTATCATTTTTATAGTGGATGTAGTCAAGAGGACAAAACCATGTGGAAAGACCGAATTCTCTTGTTCCAACCAACGTTGTATCCCGGCCGAACTGCAGTGCGATAACTTTGACGATTGCGAAGATGGCGGCTCGGACGAGCGCGACTGCAAGGCATGTAAGTGTGTGCTTCAGAGTTATTCTGTCTAGTTTCATAATTATATTGCTATGTATGTACATTTGCAATTTCAGTGAAGTTAGTTTTTTCGTTCATATCTTTAGAAAATGACTAGATTTAGTTTTAGTTTTTATCCACATATTATTCCGTTCATCTATTACAACATGCTTGTTTATCAGAAATGGCAAAAATCGAACTGTTTGTGGCTTGATTTCAAGGCAGGGTTCAGGGTTATTGTAGTTTTTATATTTAGTTCATTGTGGATTTATATATAAAATTATTTCATTTAAAGATTTTAATTGGTTACACAATTTAATTGGCAGTGTCCTTGTTACAGTTTAATTACACACGAGTAATATTAATTAACAACATGTACTTACTATAGTATGGGTCGGCAACCTTTTAGACATGGAGTGCCATTTTTTATTTTCCTGGTCAAAGGATTACACCAAGATGTAGATTGGAAGGCAGGTGCAAAATTTCATATAAATAAAATAGTCTACTCCTCTCTCACCATTGCTGGCATGCCAGTGATTATCCCACCACATGCCAATGCTGGCACGCATGCCATAGGTTGCCAACTTCTGTACTATAGGTTTAGGATTGGGTTTATGGTTTGGTTTAGGGTAAGTTGCTTGTAATTATACATAATTTGATGTTATTACTATAGTCATTACATGTAATATGTATAACAAGTACACTGTGAAATAAAGTGATAGTTTTTATTTAATTTATATTTTAGTAAAATTACTAATTTTAGTTTTATGCTGTTTTAGTATAAATTTTACTTTTTTATTATTTTAAGTTGTGGGGGCCTGGGTAGCTCAGCGAGTATTGACGCTGACTACCACACCTGGAGTCACAATTTTGAATTCAGGGTGTGCTGAGTGACTCCAGGCAGGTCTCCTAAGCAACCAATTTGGCCTGGTTGGCTAGGGAGGGTAAGTCACATGGGTTAACCTCTTTGTGGTCGTGATTAGGAGTTCTCGCTCTCAATGCAGCGTGTGGTAAGTTCTGCGTTTATTGCGGAGAGTAGCATGAGCCTCCACATGCTGTGAGTCTCTGCGGTGTCATGCACAACGAGCCACGTGATTAGATGTGCGGATTAACTGTCTCAGAAGCTGAGGCAACTAAAACTTGTTGCTAGGGAGGGTGGAGTCACATGGTGTAACTTCCTCATGGTCGCTCTAATGTGGTTCGCTCTCGGTGGGGCGCGTGGCGAGTTGTGCGTGGATGCTGCGGTGGATGCCGTGAAGCCTCCACACACGCCATGTCTCTGCGATAAAGCGCTAAACAAGCCACGTGATAAGATGCGTGGGTTGATGGTCTCGATTCGTCCTCCACCACCCAGATTGAGGCAAGTCAGTATGCCACAAAAAAGACTTGGGAATTGGGCATTTCAAATTGAGGAGAAAAATTACAAAATAAAAATAATAATAATAATAATAATTTGTTAATAATGAGTTGTTATTATTATTATTAATTGGGCATCTCTTTCACAGTATATACCAATTACCCCATAAAGCATGCTGGGAGATTAATCAAATCAGATCATCCAGATTATTTGCAGTTGTCTTAATTTAGTTAAATGAAAATATATATAATATATTTTTTTTTGTCTTTGTTTAGTGTTCATCTTTATTTTCCGACTTTGTTCGTCTTTTAGTTTCATTAGTTTCTGATAATAACCTTGGTACACTTTCAATCATACAAACCCGTCTCAGCTCTGTTCATCATCTTTGTAACTCTAAATCTTCACATAATCCTTCATTCACTTCCTCATTTCCTTCAACGTGTATAAGTGATGCCATATTGTACTTCAGTGTCTGCAAATGCTTTCACTTTAAGTCCACAGTTGTGTGCTTAATAAAACAAGTTTAAGTATTTCTAATTCTCTGTAGAAGGAATATTTAGTGTGTGCATTTAGATATGCTCATCATCTTTTGTGTCCGCTTTCAGTCACAGATTCTATAGAAGGTGCATGCCAAGGACGGGCGGACTTGTGTGGCGATGACTCATTTTGCAACCATACCAAAACACTTTCCATATGTCAGTGCAAAGAAGGCTTTCAGAGGAACTGGAAGACCAAGCAATGTGAAGGTAGAAAATATGTTCAAAGAATATATAATAAAGACAATATATATATATGAAATAATACATCTTAAAATAACAAATTCTGTTTTGCTACAATTAACTAGTATTTACTTAGATTTTCCCCATATTGCATTCCTGCTGCTTATCTTTCAAACGAACCCTACAATGTAAAAGTCTCTTTGTATTCAGCTTCAGCTCTGAATTTACCCCATTAGAGGTATGTTAACGGTCGCTTCAGGGTCATCTCCCTGTAAACCAAATAAAAAATCTAAAAATCAGCAGACACAGAGCACAGATAAAGAAAAATCTTCTGCAATGCCAAACAGCCTAAACAAAGTGGCATCCCCGCAGCAGTTGTGAAAATGTCACTCGTGAGTGTGTGGGAGTCGTTGATGAATTATGTTTCTCACTCCTCAGAGGTGAACGAGTGCCTGCAATTCGGGACATGCTCGCAGTACTGCACCAACACGAAGGGGTCGTTCAAGTGCACTTGTGACCACAACTTTAAGGAGATAGATGGGGAATGTATCACAAAAGGTGATAGAAATTATTGTTGTTGTTGTTGTTTTTAAATAATTGTTTTTGAGAATATCAAATTTGTGTACGGTTCCATATGTCTATAAATAAATAAGATTTTTAGTTGTCTTAATTCAAAACAGTTCAGATTTCAACTTCTGATTTGTTAGATACATTGCATGAAATTTGTGCACAAACATGCTAAAACAAATAACGAATAAAGTATCACAACAAGAATAAAACTGTAATACAATGAGAGTAAAGTTGTAGTATAGTGAGATTAAAATTGTAATGTTTCAAAAAATTCAAGTTGCAGCAGTATGAGATTTAAATGATAATATTATGACCATGAAGTCATAGCATAACAAAATTACAATTGTAATATTAAGAGAATAAAGGCGTAGCATTATGATATAAAAATTGTAGTATTATGAGAATACATTTGTAGCATTGCTTGATTAAAATTGTAATATTACAAGAATAAAGTTGTAACATTATGAGATTAAAATCATAATTTTACAGCAATAAAAATCGTAGCATTACGAAATAAAAATTGTAATATTATGAGAAAAAGGCCTAGCAATATGAGATAAAAATATTAATATCAAAAGAATAAAGTTTTATCATTACTTGATTAAAATCGCAATATTTTGGGAATAGAGCCGTGGAATTACAAGATTGAAATTGTAATGTTACGAAAATAAATTTGCAGCAGTGTGAGATTGAAATTATAATATTACGACAATTAAAGTCGTAGCATTACAAAATTTAATCTGTAATATTATGAAAATAAAGTTGTAGCATTATGAAATTAAAATAGTAATATTTTGAGAATAAAGTTGTAGCATTATGAAATTAAACTCATAATATTCTGAGAATAAAATCGTAACATAAAATAAAAAAATAAAAATTATATTATGAAAATAAAATCGTAACAATATTTGATTAAAGATGTAGCATTACTTAACTAAAATCGTAATATTTTAAGAATAAAGCCATAATTTTTGTTTTGTTTTGTTTTGTTTCAGGGCCAGAGGATCAGGTCCTCTACGTGGCCAATGACACTGAAATCCGGAGTTTTGTTTATCCGTACAACCAGACTCATGGACACACTCAGCTTGCCCGTATTTCAGAAAATGCCCGCATTATCGGCATGGCCGCCCTTTTTCACCATCACAAGTTTGTATGGGCCACGCAGTTTAACCCTGGTGGAATTTTTTACAAAGATCTCCAGGACAGGAGTCCAATCACATCAAAGAGTGGAGTCATTGTGAGTCAAATGTTTTGAAGAGTCCCTCATTTTGGCGATAGTTTTCTCTGCCTCTATTGCATAAAAACCCTTAACATATTTCATTTGATTTTTTTCCTTTGCTTGTATGCCTTAAAATTTTCAACAGTGACCATATTTTCCGCCGCAATAACAGTTACTACAGTATTTTACTGTTGCTATGACTGCAGTAACTTGGTGTTGGCCACCACAATCATCAACATTATCTTAAGTGACTATTGCAATTCGCCAAAAACGACCATGGTAAAAATTCTTTCTAGGGGTGTTTTGAAACAACATTCTACATTTGCAGTGTCCAGACTTTAGGAGACCCAGGGATATCTCGGCAGACTGGGCAACGGGGAACCTGTACTGGACAGATCATTCGCGAATGCACTGGTTCAGCTACTACACGGCACATTGGCGACGACTTCGATATTCCATCAATGTGGGACAGCTGGGGGGTCCCAACTGTACCCGGCTCATCACAGACATTGACGGGGAACCTTTCGCCATTACTGTTAACCCTGTACGAGGGTAAGTGTCATCACTCACCTTTCTAGACATCGAGGTTCCATACAATCCATTTATGGACCAAAAATGACACATTTTGACCATGTAGAAACTATGTAAAACTAGCTACTATCTTGGTCATGTTACCAAGTAACGTGCGTATAATTTTCTCCATTATTTTATAGGATGGTGTACTGGACCGTAACTGGTGACCACTCTCACATAGAGGAGGCTGCCATGGACGGATCGCTGCGTCGTATCCTACTGGATGCGTAACTTACGGAGGCCGACCGGTGAGTTTTGTGCACATCAATCAGCCTTACACTGTTTTTAAACAGTCTCTAGTTTAAATTGTGTGACAGAGAAATGATCACAAGGAGTGTTTGCCATATGTTATGCTAGAATTAGGAGGATTTCCAAAATGTATCTCACTTTCACTTAAAATGCAAAGCACCAAAAACATCTCACAAAGAATTCCCAAGGTCATTCCAGATGAATATTTTGTCCATAATAAGAATATTTAAATTTAAAGCTGAAAATTCCACTTTTCTTTCTTGCAGGACTTGCAATTGACTATTACAACCAGCGACTGTACTGGGCAGATTCCGAATTGTCCCAGATCGGCAGTGTGCGTTTTGATGGCTCTGATTCGCTGGTGGCCGCCAGCATTCAAAACGGTAATTTTGGATTTGTTTATGTGATGTTCAGAATCTGTCTCCAGCTCCTCAAACCAGCACACCATAACAAGACTTTGTCAGGATTATTCCAAGCACATTTTCATACACGTCCAGTGTGTTCCAAACATCAAGAGCTCAGTTCCACGATTTGAAGAGCTGCAGAGGCTAGACTGAAGATATTCTTTCTCTGTGAGACAAAAATTACACCTAACCACATTTCCTTTCAGATTCCCTCTTTATAAAGATTCCATGAAATCACTTTATGTGCCCATTTATCTTATCTGTGTTGACATTTTTCCCATTGAAACTGGAAATTTGGGTGGGACATACTATATAGAAGTGCTTTCCCCTCTTTTTAAATTGCCAATAGGCTTTAGTTATGTCACAACATGAACCATGAGTTGCTACTTGCTAATCGGTTGCAGATGGTATTAGGGGGAGGGGCATTCTCATACAAGTGAGCATTTGATTGGACAAAAATCTTTTTAGTACAGGATGAGTCATCAGTATTTTTGTCCGTTTTCCCAGAAGAGAAAGTCTGTACATTTTACAAGAATAGTTCAAACAAAAAATGAAAATTCTGCCATCATTTACTCACCCTCATATTGTTCCAAACCAATATGACTTTAACAATTTTTTTTTAAAGAATATTCCGGTCCATCTTTTCATTACAAGGGCAGTTGATAGTGACTCACTTTAACCCTCAGAGACCCAAGCAGTGGTTGGGTGTAATTAGATTACAAAGTGATTAGTGTAATCTAATTACTTTTAGGCAAAAAAATGATTGTAATGCATTACATTTTATTTTAAATTATAGTATTCAGATTACAGTAATTGTCTTTCAATGAAAGTGATTACTTCAAAGTTCAATACCTGTGTTACAAATATTTCAAAAATATATAATGACTGCTAAAGATTGTACGACAATGAACAAGGAGAAAATAGACATTACTTTGAATATGTTGAGCAGGAAACAATATCTATGTTTGTGACAAGTGTTTTAGCAAGTTACTTAAAAGTAATTAGTAATGTAATTACATTTCCAATAAAATAATCAGTAAAGTAATCTGATTATAATTTTATAGAAGTAGTTAGTAATTTGTAGTGGATTGCTTTTTTAAGTTACTTACCCAACTCTGGGCCCAAGCATATATACTGATGATATATTTAATATTTTTCTCCTTTGTCGTGTTTTTTAGAAAGCCACTGATTATAAAAATCTTGTTTTAAGAGTATTTTGATTTGAGGTGACTATTGTTTAAGTTTAGCAAGTTGTGGCATTCAATATGCATTTTTTTCCCACCGAAATGTTTTTGATGCAGATAAGAGTGTCAGCAACTGATATGTGTGTATTTTTTTAAATCATTTTTAATAAAAAATTGTGTTGTTTATTTGGTGTATCCTATTCAATTCTGCTATACTGGGTCTCTTGGGGTTTGAGCCCACTGTTTCACTTTTATGATAAAAGTATCATAAAAGTATTCCATGTGACTTTGGCATCATTATTGTAATGAAGGCATCTTATAGGTTGAGTTATAGTGAAAAAACAAACAAGAAATAATTTCACTTGGTCTTTGGCTTTAAGGCATTTTATTAATTACATTCCTCCTTTGATTTGCATTTTTGAATCTGGATCCCTCTTCACAGTTTCAGCCTTGAGTATTTAATGTCACAAACTATTTGGTTTTCATTCCAGGAATTTCTCAGCCATTCCGAATTGACCTGTTTGAGGACTACATCTACGGCGTCGGCATGAAGCATGAGATCTTCAGGGTTCACAAATATGGAAAGTTGCCCGCCGAGAGTCTCAGTCTGGGTGTGGAGAGTGCATCCAGCATCCTGGTCTTCCATCGGTACAAACAGCAGGAGAGTGAGTGTTTACCTTCCCTCTGCATCTTAAACGTGACTACTCATGATTCAGCAAGCATTGACGTAATCACCCACAACTTTTTCATGATTGAATTGGTGTCTAAAGTCTTGGGGATACACTGATGAGCCAAAACATTATGACCACTGCAAAGGTGAAGCGAATAATGTTAATCATCTCCTAACAAAGCCACATGTCAAGGTCTGGGTAGATTAGATGGTAAGCAAACAATCAGTTCTCGTAGTCAACGTGTTGAATGCAGGAGAAATAATCAGGAATAAAGGCCTGAGCGACTTACACAGAGCCATATTTTTATGGCCAGACGAGTGGGTCAGAGCATCTCTAAAATGGCAAGTGATGCTTGTGGGCCTCCCAGTCAGCAGTGGTGAGTACCTACTGACAGTGGTCCGAGGAGGAACAAACCACAAACTGGAGTTTTGGGCGCCCAAGGCACATCGATGTGTGAGGACAATGAAGGCTATCCCGTCTTGTCCAAACCGACAGAAGGTCTACTGTGGCACAAGTCACAGAACATTTTATTGATGTTACAGGAGGCATGTCTCACAATGCACAGTGCATGGCACAGTGCTGCGTATGGGGCAGTGTAGCTGCAGACCGGTCAGTGTGCCCATGATGACCCCTGTCCACCATTGAAAGCTTCTACAATGGGCACGCGAGAGTCGGAACTGGACCTTGGAGAAGTGGAAGAAGGTCGCCTGGTCCAATGAGTCCTATTTTCTTTTACATCACATGGACAGCCATGTACGTGTGCACCGGTTACGTGGTAAAGTGATTATACCAGGATGAACTATGGGAAGATGGCACGCCAGTGGAGGGAGTGTGATGCTCTGGGCAAAGTTCTGCTGGGAAAACCTGGTCCGGCCAATCAGTTTGACACCTGCCACCTACCTAAACATTGTTGCAGACCTGATACACCCCTTCATTGCAGTGGTATTCCATGATGGCAGTGGCCTCTTTCAACGGAAAAATGCATTGTATGGGAATGGTTGAGGAAAATAATGAAGAGTTCAAGGTGTTGCCCTGGCCTCCAAATATCCCCAGATCTCAATCCGATCAAGCATCTGTGGGATGTGCTGGACCAACAAGTCCGATCCATGGCGGCTCTACCTCACAACTTACAGGACTTGAAGGATCCACAGCTGTCTTGGTGCCAGATTCCAATGTACACCATCAGGGGTCTTGTAGAGTCCATGTTTCGGGCAGGTCAGCACTGTTATGGCGACATGCAGAGGACCAACACCATTTTGGGGAGGTTGCCATAATGTTTTGGCTCATCCGTTAATACAGTATAATTTTTCCATGTGCCATTCCGTCTCAAGCACAGTCGAGCGCTCACCTTTTCAAAGTACATGCTTTTGTCCACAACCCCATACGGACGCGTTCAAAACGTTCGCACAATGACTTATTTTAACATACTTTTAAGTACAGTCAACGGCAGTCACATGTGCAGACCACGTGCACAAATGTGGACTCTCTGCATGTCTAGAAATATCGGGTTCTGCGCGGACCATGCATGTAACGAAATCAAACATTCGGACTGTGCGTGACACGTAGCGCCACGTGGACAACCGAAGTATACTTTGGCCTCAAAACCATGGTGAATTTGTATCTTGTGTATGTTATCTAGTAGACAGTTTTAAGGGACCATTCACCCGTCTGCACTGTTTTAATGGTTTTTATATGTAAACATGGGCTAGACCGACGTCCTATATCATTGCTTTTTGCTTTGATTCCAGCATCTCACACAGGAGCACCATGGTTTTTTAGAAGGGAAACACAATACGTATTAGTTTTTAAAAACGACATGTACACCAATCAAAATGTACACCATTTACTTATAAATGCCCTTGGATTTATTGTGCACAATCAAATCCCAGTCAATAAAAAAAACAACTGTCCCAGCATTATTATGTCTGACTTAATATTCACTTTATCTGTCCTGAAAATGCTTGCTGAAGTCTGTCAAATGTATTTTGCTCTTTCTCTGTCCCTTTCTCCAATTTTGAGACCTTTCACCCATTTATCTTTTAGTCTCTTTACATGTGTTGTCTTTCCTCTCTCTTCCATTAAATATTTCACTTTACTCTCTGTCTCTTATCCTCTGCTGATCTCTCTCTCTCACTCTGTAATAAAGAAGGAGGGATGGATCTTTGCCTCTGTTGTTTGTCCTGGTGCTGGTATAATGGGAAGAGTCATCGCACCCTGATGTGCTTTTACAGCGGAAAGCTTTATTGAAGATGGCCTTCAATACAACCTGCAACTGCTAAAAAAAGCAAAAACCCAAACAAATAATACGTCTCAGACACAGCCTACACCACCGGTTTTAAAAAGAAAGTTTGCTATGTATGAGGAGAATTGAATCTTTAAAGCGACTTAGATAAAGCTGAGGTTGTGAAAGGTGTCATATCCTACATTTTTGTAGCATTATTTTATCCCTAAAATCTACCAACTCTGGCTCAGTTGGTAGAGCGGGTTGGCCACTAATCGCAGGGTTGGTGGTTCGATTCCTGGCCCACATGACTCCACATGCCGAAGTGTCCTTGGGCAAGACACTGAACCCCAAGTTGCTCCCAATGGCAGGTTAGCACCTCGCATGGCAGCTCTGCTGTCATTGGTGTATGAGTGTATGAGTGTGTGTGTGTGTGTGTGTGTGTGTGTGTGTGTGTGTGTGTGTGTGTGTGTGTGTGTGTGTGTGTGCTTGTGAATGGGTGAATGGGACGCAGTTTAAAACGCTTTGGTAACCACTAAGGTTAAAAAAGGCACTATATAAGTGCAGACCATTTACCATTTAATATGATAATTTTTCACCTTCTCTCTTACCTTTTGGGACATTTTGGTGGTTCGTTTTAGGTATGTTGTCTGGAGGCAACACTGTACAACAAAGTGGGGAAAAATTATAATTAAAAACTTAGCATGATTAAATCAAAATGCTACATGACTTAAATGTGATTTTACTTTTAATATTTTACTTAAATGTGAAGTGAATGATGGAAAATGCAAAAATAAATACAAATAAAAAAACGTACATAAAAAATCACATGTTAACTGCATATCCTCTATAGTGGCTGCATCTATTGCTTTCATATCCACTACATACACATCCATTGGCACAATGTTGCTTCTAGGCAACAAACACATTTAAGCAATTCTTCATAACAGAGCTGTTTTAAAATAGTTAAATCACTAACAAATGTAAATCATATCTGATTGATGTGTGACAAATAGCAAAACAATCCTTTTCTATGGGCAGTTCGCCAGGCCAAAAATGTATATTGCCTGCACATTGTAGCATGCCAGAAATATAATTGTCATATTTGTCAAATACTGTAGTATAAGGTGTTCATTGCATTTTATTTATTTAAACAATTTTATTACACTTTTTAAACCATTGTATAGTTTATTTCATCTTATCTGCGCTCATCATCTTTATGTTTTTGCTACTGTACCTTTAAAAATTCTATATGTAAATTACCTCTTTTAGGTAGATGTAATTCAAACTGCTGTTCTCTCTCTCTCTCTCTCTCTCTCTCTCTCTCTCTCTCGCTCTCTCTCTCTATCTATCTCTCTCTCTCTCTCAGTCTCCAACCCATGTGCAAACATGAACTGCCCCTTTCTTTGTCTACTAAACCCCAACGGAGCTAGTTGTGTGTGTCCTGAGGGAAAGACTCTGGTCAACCGGTCCTGCATGGACACCAACATCTCAGGTACTTCTATCAAAACATGCTTGGCAGGATGCTCTTACAACACTAACAGAGCACTTGCACGACCCCGAGAGGCCCAGAGTGCTCGCTGTATCAAACCCGAATGTTTCACTTGATTGATTTTGACTGAAGTGTTTACTATTCTGGGATTTTTGCCCACACACACACAATGCACCTGAAGCCAATGTGCTAGGAAAGACTGGGCTTGTGTTGTTAGCATTGATTAAAGACCTTAGCCAGATGGATTTAAACAAACCCTGAAATCTATACATTAAACTTTGATGTGTAAACAGTCTCACTGTCTCTACTAAACCTGGCTTGTGCTGTTATTCTAAATATATTTGATGAACAATAAAAGAGGTGAAAAAGACGTGGGGTCGCCATGACATTCTGATGCGAATATATCCCTCTGATCTTTTTCAATCTATGGGGTTTGGTTGGTAGGGTTCTCTGGATGGTTGCTAGGGTATGGAGAGGTAGTTGTCAGGGTGATACTTAAAGTATGCCTTCTAGCCCGTGTCAACAGAGCAAACCCTGAAGTCTCTATGACATTCTGATGCCAAGATATCCATCAGATCCTTTTTCAATGTAAGTCTATGGGGTTTGGTTGCTAGAGTGCTCTGGATTGTTATTAGGGAATGGCTAGATTTTTGCTAGGGTGATACTTAAAGTCTGTTTGGTAGCCCAGGTCCAAAGAGCCAACCCTGAAGTATCCATGATATTTTAATGCAAAGATAATCCTCTGATCCATTTTTAATGTACTGTATGTCAATGGGGCTTGGTGTCTAGGGTCCTCTGGATGATTGTTAGGGCATGGCTAGGCAGTAATACTTAAAGGCTGATTGTTAGCCTGAGTCAAAGGAGCCCATACCATGGCTCTATGAAATTCTGATCCAGAGATATGATGCATATATACTGAATCCTGTTTAGTCTTTGGGATATTTTGCCTGATTTTTCACCCACCAGGTGAACATTGTATATTGCATATATATTGTATATATATTGCAAAAAGCAAGCACCTCTTAAAATGAACAAACTATTTACTTCAGTTGCTATTTATTCAACAGATATATTCAACGCAACCAAACCTGAAGTAAACTTTAAAGTAAAGGCAAAAAAACTATTTGGGGATTTTAAGAATATTGGGATCGTTCGAATGAAAATCACAAATTTTTACCCAGCCCATTAATTGGAACACATACACACAGAACAAATATTCCACAAGTCAAACCTCTTCATAAAGTTAATAAAAAATTTATTATTTTACATGTAAAATGTCGAAAGGTTTAGATTACTGTATACTAATTAAAAGTAGCTACATTTAAGAACAATGAATGCCAATGGTATGTCCCTATTAAGTTAAGCTAACTAAACGTGGGCATATGTGTTTTAGGAGAGCTCTGTCGTCCAGCTTGTGAGAACGGAGGTCGCTGTGTGACGAACGAACGAGGTGAATCACGTTGTTTTTGCTGGCCTAACTACTCTGGAGAACGCTGTGAGATCAGCCACTGTAAGGACTACTGCCACAACGGAGGCACTTGCACGGGATCTCCACTGGGTAGGCGCTATTTCCCTCAACCTCACTTACGCAAAGTGAATGAAAAAATGCTTATTTGTGTGTTTAGTTGTTATTGTGGTGCCTTAACGAAGGTACACAGACTCAAAAATGTATTAAGACAATGTAAATACTTAGGAACATTAGTTGTTTTCTTCTTGGTTATCTTGCATCATATCTGATTGATGTGTGACAAATAGCAAAACAATCCTTTTCTAAGGGCAGATCGCCAGGCCAAAAATGTGTGTTGCCTACACATTGTACCACACCAGAAAAATATCTTTTCAGTCAGTCAATCAGTCCTGATCAAGTTGAAGTTGAGCCCTGGTGCTCATGTGAGCAACGAAGGCTTGAATCCTGCCTGTATCATATCCCGATCCATTTTCGCTGTTTTCCAAATAAGTTCTTGTCTAATTTTTTTACTCTCTTTCAATGAAAAAGTGGCACGATAATATGAAAAAAAAAAAAATGAAATCGACTATATTTAGGGGCTGTTCAGACCGAATACGTTTTTTCTGTTTTAGAAACACTATGGAAAACAGCACAGATGGACACAAAAACGTGTTCTGTATGAACAGCCCCAAAGACTGCGTGTGGACATATTGATGAATAGACTCAGAGGAACAGATTGTTATAAATTCATGATATCAGTGTGTTTGTTTGAGAGAGAGAGACTTAGAAAGTCTTGTTCGAGCTTCTGTGACATCCCTCATCTGCTCACAGAATTCAAAGTAGGCCACAGCCACTCACTTTTTCATTCATTTTGGGCTACAGTATGTCTGTTCAGAGAAAATATGCAAGAGAAGCATACAGGTATCAGTGTTGCCCCAGGTTCCTTTAGGTCGGTTTTAGTTCTGCGAACAGTGATGCTAAAAAAACAAGCAAGAATATTTTTATATTAAATATTACAAACCCTATTTTTCCCATATTTGCTGAAGTCGAGGCAATTTGTCAGACTCGCATCTGAATTATTAGCTTTTGAAAGAGTGATGATCGTTAATTTACAGGGAAAGACTGAGTACACATGGACATCAAGGTTTTGGACAGGTAATTAGGTAGTCGGTAATTATTCCAGCTAACAAATGATATTAAAATTCCCCTGACACATTCTTGTGTGCCTTCTCCTGACAGCCTGTTTTTCTACAGTGAGAAGCAGACCATGTTCGCATCAAAATCTCATCAACATTTCGTAGCATTTATTTTCAAATGCATTGAAGCAAATTTTACATTAGACATCAAGTTTTGACCCAACACAATACCAAAATTATCATCTAAAAGTGAAAAATACTGAAATGTATTAAAACTGAAGGGTGTAATTGCAGCACCAATAGCGTCACCAAGTGGAATTGTGAAAATAATTACTGTTCTTTTACCCAAAGTATATTTTGGCAGGGACAAAGTAAAGCTGGACGAAAATCAGCTTGAACAAGTTACAGTCTGAGAAACCGGCAGGAATTGTTTCTGTTGGCTTCTTCACATCAAAACCTGTCGTTTGCAGAAGCTGGCAGATGGACCACCAACAGAAGGCCTGAATATCCATCAGCTTTTAGAGTGTACCAAACATAAACACGTAAAAAAATCAATGCCTAACAGATGTAGCGTCTTCAAATCCCTGCTTGAACGGCATGCCTATGTCACAGTAACTCAAATAATCAAATTCCAGCACCGTACTGTTGACCAAGCAAGCAAAGGCTCTTTGTGGATTGTATTTTATTAGATTAGGCTCCAAATGATGCTGTTTTTAGATTAGGAAGGATGCTATAACTTTATTGTTATTATTTTTTATGTCTGCTAATGACTTGAAAAGTTTGGGTTCAGTCTCAGTGCATCATGTACTTGGGGTCAAAAGCGTTCTGGTCAAATTGAAGTTGTTCAACAAACAATAATTTGGTGACTATCCCTTTTCTGAACCATCACTTTTATGTCTCTTTTACTGAAGGAAAGCCCACATGTCGCTGTGCTCTGGGTTTCACTGGCCCTCTCTGTGAGAAACGCGTCTGCGATGGGTACTGCATGAACGGTGGGACATGCGACATGACACTGGGAAACCAACCCGTGTGCCACTGTTTGGCAGAGTATACTGGTGAACGCTGCCTACACCGTGAGTTCGAGTTTATGCTAAAACCAGGCTAAGGCTTAACGGTCACACGTAGCTTTGCACGGCGAAATTCTGTGGGTGAAGATGACATGGGTTTATGCTGAGCGTGTGTGAAATCAGCAAACAAGTAACTGCCATGCAGCTTCTTTTTAATGCTGCACTTCATTCTCTGGCAGGGTAAAGATGAAAAGAAACTCGCCACTAAAATGATCTCCTTGTACATTGTGTATATTCACTGTAGCTGTGTACGAAGCACCGCCCACTGCCAAACCAAACAACTTCCTATTGGTCATTGTGGCGAAAGTTTACCGCAAAGTTCACCAAACTTGAACTCCATGCCAAATCTATGAAGGGAAATTCTTCGCCATCAGAAGACCATCTCATGAAATTCATGATTGCGTTTGATTCCCATTGAGATGACTGTATTTCGCCCACAGAATTTTACCATGCACATGTATGTGTGACAGCGCCTTTAGGTAAAAAAATATGAAAGGGTTAGCTTTGAATAGCTCTATTTCCAAAACTTGTGAGCTACCTACCTAGGCAGGATTTATAAGGATCATAGTCACACCCCTAACATGATGTCAGTTCCAAAATGTAGGCTACGCTGAGAATAGCATACTACCATACTACTTTTATCAATAAAAAGAAGTTCAGTCTTATTAATAAATGACTGTTACCCATTTTAGTATGTATTTCTATGCATTTTAGTGTATTGTGTTATTACCTTAGCAATATGCTAACCCCAAATGCCATTTCAACACTAATCCGTTTAAGTTTGCGAACATCAAACTTTGTAACATTTCCTTTGTGATCGTTTTCCAAAGTGTGCCGTTTTGGAGAGTGTTTTCAAAATGTGTTCTAGTGTGGATGAGAGGCATAAATGTAGTGAAATCAATTAGTTTTTAAACAAAAATGTCTATTAGTGTAGACGTAGCCAAAGTCTATAAGAATCAATACAAAAGTATCAATGAAAAACAGTTCAGTCCAATTAAAATGAACTAGTTTGTCCAGTATTTTTGTGTTATGTATTTTTAGGCATGTTATGCGTATCGCGTTATTAGCTTTGCAACATGCTAACATCAACGAATTAAATAGTTCAGTCTAATTGAAACAAACCATTTTACCCAATATTTGTGTGTTATGCACTTTTATGCCTTCAAGCATATCATGTTGTTAGCTTAGCAACATGCTAACATCAACGCATGTAGGATTTAAAACTGAAAATATAGATGAAAAATTGTTTATTCTAATTAAAATGATATATTTTACCCAAGATGTGTGCATGTATTTATTTCTTTTTTTTATTTTGCCTATTAAGCATATCAGGTTGTTAGCTTAGCTGCATGCTAATGTCAAAGTCTATTGGAATAAATACTGAAAAGTATCAATGAAAAATAGATTACATTTAAATGGGCTAAATGGCCTGTTTTACCCAATATTTGTGTTTGAATTTTATGTTTTTTAAGCATGTTAGAAAATCACGTCGTTAGCTTAGCAACACATCAAACTGTATTGAGGGTTCAGTTTTTTTTGTGCTATTTGTTTAGCATACAGTGTTGCTGCTACATAGAGCGTATGAAATCAGTAATTTATAAGGAAGCTTCCTTAAAAGACAACTGCATTTGTAGGCTGTAGAGAGCAGTATAGCTCACTAGGTATTAGAACAGAGCAAATAAATTAACTGCATTCAGTTGTTACACTTTTAGATTTTTGTGACTTTGATAAACCGATACAAGTCAAGCAAATGTCTGCCATGAATATTGCATCTCATCCAATCACAATATAGCCTCTGCTTTATAAGCCCACACACCCATCTATATTGTTCACATTCCATCGGGGGTAAGCTCCGACTCAAGCAGGATCTGATGGTTCAAGCAGGATCTGATGGTTCAAGCAAGTATCTGAGCACTGAACCGTAGGATAGGGCTTATGCCAAATATTATAAGGTTCTCTACATTTGTAATAATTCCAATCATCCAGAATATTTTCTGATAGAAGTTTAGTTTCCTCTGAAGAAATCCATTAGTACTTCCAGTAGTGTTAGTACATTAATCCATAAGATGACAGGAAGTCAACATAAATAATTTCGCAACGGGCTTCAGAATGCTCATAATGATGTTTCTTACTGCTCTCTTTTGCTCCATCTCAGACATTTGTCATCATTACTGCGTAAACTCCAAGGCATGCACTCTGTCCAGCTCTGGACATGTGGAGTGTGTATGCACAACCCGCTACGAGGGGCAAAAATGTGAGACGGACCGTTGTCTTCGCTGCCAAGGGACCCCGTGTATTGTTGACAATGAGACTGGAGATGTCACTTGCAAGTGTGTATTTAGCACAGCTATATATATATATATATATGTCATGCTTAGAAAAAGATCAAACAGTAGACATCAGATCAAATAAATATCATTCATATTGTTTGTGTTTGTGTGTTTGCAGCTGTACAAACGGCAGGATCGCAGCCAGCTGTCAGTTGTGCGATGGATACTGTTATAACGGCGGAACCTGCCACCTCGACTCAGAGACAGGCCTGCCATTCTGTCAGTGAGTAATTTCTTAATAGCTTTCTATGGCAACAAATTGCCTGTCGTTACTTAGATTCATTCATTTTAAATTGCTCCCTCTGGCATCGAGAACACCCACTTTTATAGGATTTTTTTCTGCTCATATGAGTCAGGAGGATGAATATATTTTAAAGAAGAACAGGAGAGAGGTAATATTATACAGTTGCAAAGGAATGAATTATCACAGCGGGAGTCCATAATCACCAAGTTATATCCACCACTATATTCTTATAGAAAACAGAGAAAATGATGGTGTAAATAATTTAAATAATAATAAATGCAAAGCAAAAAGGGGTTATGGGTGCTTTGCCATGGCACAGCAATTGCGCACATATTTGCAACATATTACAGCTGGATCGCTCCAAGTGGCAGTTCTAGGTTCGAGTCCAGCCCACGTCATATACTGATGGAATTCCACCCTTCCCATTGATTTCCCATTGATGTATGGCATAAATTCTTAAATGATCTTTGATAGAAGTTGGAAGCATTGTCTGGTTGGTAATACATAATGATATTTTCAATTCAATGTACTATGTAAATATAAAAGCATCTCTTATGACCATTAATGATAACATTTCAATTGGAGGGTCTGTGATATTATCCCTACGTTGTCTACAGGGTGTTATTTCAGGATTATAGACTTGGCTGCATCCCATAATTTAAAAAAGGGCTAGAAGCTAAGTTTCCTGTTATAAAGTGATGCAACAAATTACTCTATTTTTGAAGGAATTGGTCTTTATAACTATCCAATTAAAGCATCTGGTCGATTGTTACTTGCGTTATAAATTCTATTTTAATTTGATCAAAATGATTGCGCTTCAATTTATTTTACAGACGCTCATGTGCAAGATGAGCGTGCGCATCAAGCACAGATGTGCAAGTGTTTTAAGCGCTCTCTCTGCCGCTGGGAGCCCTTGGATAATTTTTCTTGTTTCAACTAAATATCCGAACAAACTTCCCAGGGCTTCAGAGGACATCCTGGAAGAGTATGGTCGGTTTGCGCGTCTCTGTGCACACTCAATAATCTCTACAGCCGCCTGCGCAACAGCTTCTCTACTCAGTTGTATGATGCGAGGGATCGGGACATTTTAACAAGAACAAGTACATGAGGAAAGTACCTAACCTGATGTCAATACATCATTCATTCTGCGTGGCGCTTCATCCTTGGAAATAAGGAGTATTCAATACTCCCGTTGAACTCTGCCAGTGGATGACACTGATGGCGGCGGCACAGAATGCACTAGTGGAGATGATGCGCTGTGAATAGTGGCTGTATGTGATAGCGGCATCCAGTTCCCAGAATATGAGTTTCATATAATGTCTCCATAGCGGCCCTAATTCTGTTCTATTTCCATAATCTCTCACGAGCCGCATCAGAGCAGTCGGAGGGCCGCAAATTGCCCGCGGGCTGGACTTTGGACACCCATGGCATATGTAATGGCCAGCATCATCCAATCACTGCCAACCATGTTAAAATAAAATGTACATGAAAAATTCTGAATCTATGTACTGATTAACATTGTCTCATGCCAAACATATTGAGCGGTCCAAACATGATCTGCAGCCTGAAACTGAACTTTTGACCGTATGTTAGGACTGAATGCAATTGGCTGCATAGGAAAGCTCTAGGATACTCCCTTGCTCCCTAATTAGTGAATGACTTAAACTCCAATGTGCTGTCTGTCAACACTGGTCTTATAACCATGCACCTTATTTTCATTCTAACTCCGTATACAGCCTCTGAAAGCAACATTTTCCAGATTTTGGATGCATTTTGGATGATTATTGGCCTATAGTCCATCTACGTGGCCATTATGTTTAACAGCGTGCCGTTTCACAATAAATCGTTGCAATTTATAAAATGGCATATCGAATGAAACTAGATACTCAAACAGGTTTTAATGTAAAAACGTAATGATGTTTTGTTACTGTTTCTCCCAAAGGCAAACTCGCAAACTCATCTGAGATTGGCGCCATGACTTGGAAGTTTAAGCCTTGACAGCCTAGAGTCTCCTGAACTGAAAGCAGTCAGTTTAAATGAAATGTAATTATGCTAAGCCTATAGCAAAGCCAAAAAGTAATGTCCACGTATGGACATGGGGTCTCATGAGGTTAAGTTCTGTTAAGTATTGACTTATCCAAAACGTTCGATCGGATGATTGTTTTCTTAATAAGCAAGTTTAAAACACTAGAGAGAATTATTGACAGCTGAGTATGCGGTCCTTCGCTGTGGTCTGTGACATATTAGGGCGGATTAGTGTTTATACATGTGATCACATGCGTTTCAGACTACCTCCAAATGTGGTTTTAGTGCAACAAAATATTATGGACTCTGTGTACACCGTATTTAGCATTTTCCACTTGTGATACCATTGCCCAAAATGGATGTTAATACTAGGTGTAAACAGGGTCTAAATTATGACTATTTTATATGTAGAATTCAGGGGGAAAATACAGCAAAAGTGGAGAATATAGCTTTTTAAGGCGGCTGAAAGAGAAATATGAACCCATTTGAAGCCAAATCTTTTTCCACTGCTAGCGGTACACTCTGAATCCATTTTGCATACTATGACAGAAATAGTTTTGTCTTTTGAACAAACACCACCATTGCTTGAAATATCTGTAAGGGAATAGAGAAATTGAGAGGTGAACAGCAAAAGAGTAGTAGAGTCATTGTTCACAGTGGGTGTTTGATGACAGATATTATGGAACTGAATATGGCAGTGGATACGCTCTTTCTTTCCACCTGATATGATCTGAGTTTGTCTAGCTTTCACCGTCCACTTCCACACACAATAAACCCTACTAGACTATATTTTCGCCTGTCTGTCACATAAATGCTTACACTTTCAAGAAGAATAAGGCCATTTTTGGAAAGGAATAGTAGCTGACTTCTTACGGAATACTGAAAGGTATACTGGCTAGTGTTGTTGTATTTTTCTTTTAAATAGAAAGTGAAACGAAGGCCCCAGTTGCTTTCCTTCCTTTGCTTATTATTGAAGAACATTTTGTGGAAGATTGACTCAAATCTCTGAAAGGGCTTTACTGTGACCCTAAAGTTTTCATATCAAGATCCTTTTCATCTTTAGTCACCATTGACAGTCTGACAATGGCACTGTATCCTTCAGAAACGAATCTTGCATGCAGATGATTCAGTCTTGTATGTTTCCTTTGTCGTCAGAGGTGAATGGTTGGTAATGATGACAGGCAGGTGGTGACCAGACGTTCAGAGATTACCTGTAAAAATAAGTGTATGAACAGCAAGGCAATGTGCATCCTATACATATAGGTCTACTTGACTTCACATCACCCCATCAAAAACTTCTTTGTCCTTTGTTTTTCCTTCACTTTTTCATTTTCTTTCCTTTCTCACGCAGCATTTCATTAGAGCTTTTTCAATGGATGTGACACGCTTGCAATTTCAGTCTCCAGAGATGCTCTTTATTGTGTATTAAATGAGTGTGTCCATGTATGCATGTGGTTTGCATCACTTGAAAAGTAGATTTTGATTTGAATAATTCCTGCAAGACATGCTATAAACAGAGTTAAAAATAAAGATCTTGCATGCAGATGACCTTTTGCAGACCACAGAAGTGAGTTTGTCTTGTATAAGGAGGAGGGCAAGCAGGAGGGCTTGGTTATATCTCGAATATTTACTATAGATTCACAATGATTTTGTTTGTGAAACAATATTAAGCATTATAATTATTGTTATATTTGTACAAACAGGTTAGTTTCATGCCTTACTTTCTTGCAAAGCTACATTAAAGTAACATTAAGCTACATGTTATACATAGTTATTTTAGTAGGGTCTCTGGAAACCCCAACTGCAATAAAATAGCAATAAAGTTGAGAAATCTGAAAGAATAATTTTTTTGAAATACCACTTTTGAACAGTCAGTTTCAGTGAATTAGTTCAAAACACAGATGCACAGATTTTATAACTATGTATTGTTAAGTTGGTCCATACACTTAAATTATTATGATTTTTTTAATCGATAAACCAATTAGCCAAATCATTATGACCACCTGCCTAATATGCTGTTGGTCCTCCTTATGCCACCAAAACAGTGCCGACCCACCAAGGCATGGACTCTACAAGACCGCTGAAGGTGTCCTGTGGTATCGGGCACCAAGACATTAGCAGCAGATCCTTCAAGTCCTGTAATTTGCGACGTGGAGCCGCCGTGGATCGGACTTGTTAGTCCAGCACATCCCAAAGATGCTCAATCGGATTGTGATCTGGGCAATTTGGAGGACAGAGCAACACCTTGAACTCTTCATTATGTTCAATGTGTGCAGTGTGGTAGGGCGCATTATCCAGCTGAAAGAGCCCACAGCCATCAGGGAAGACCATTGCCATGAAGCGGTGTACCTGGACTGCAACGATGTTTAGGTAGGTAGCACGTGTCAAATTGACTTCCACATGAATGGCCGGACACATTAATCTTCCACTGCTCCAAGGTCCAATTCCGATGCTCGCGTGCCCATTGTAGGCACTTTCAAAGGTGTACAGGGGTCATCATGGGCACTCTGACTGGTCTGCGGCTATGCAGCCCCATACGCAGCAGGGTGCGATGTACTGTTTGGTGAAAAACATTCCTCCCGTAAAGGTCATTAAAATTTCCTGTGACTTGTGCCACAGTAGACCTTCTGTCGGTTTGAACCAGACGGGATAGCATTCGTTGCCCTCTCGCATCGATAAGCCTTGGGCGCCCAACACCCTGTCGCCAGTTTGTAGTTTGTCCTTCCTCGGACGACTGTCGGTAGGTACTCACCAATGCTGACCGGGAGCACCCCACAAGCCTTGACATTTCAGAGATGCTTTGACCCAGTCGTCTGGCCATAACTCTTTGGACTTTGTCAAAATCGCTCTACTCCTGCCTATTTCTCCTGCAATCAAGATGTTGACTACGAGAACAGATTGTTCGCTTACTATCAAATCTACCTAGACCTTGAAGTGTGGCCTTGTTGGGAGATTATCAACTTTATTCGCTTCACTTTTAAGTGGTCATAATATTTTGGCTCATAAGTGTATATCACATATAGGTTACTTGAAATGTTAACTTGATGGGTATCATAACATAATGCTTGCACTGTTGCATATGGCCAATGAACTGTATACAACAATGCCATTATCTTCACTTAAGTCTTTGCTGTTATTACATTTAGCAGTATGTATGTGTGTTTCAGCCCTCTTTTTCTTTCTTTGTTCTTCAAGTCTTTCTTTTCATCTCGTTGCGTTCTCCTCAGTTGCCCATCCGAGTTTAAAAGCCAGAGGTGCGACGAGAGAGCTAACCCTTGTGATCACTACTGTCAGAACCAGGGCATTTGTTCCCTCACCACCTATAACAAACCCCGCTGCAAGTAGGTCCTCATGCTTTATTCAACTTCCAGAACATTCCTGAACATTCCCATGATTCCATCCACCGTGTTCCCGCATGGCCGTAAATGCCGCCAACTCACAAACATCACTAACTGTCGCGCACTCCAAGAGCACGTTTCACGAGCACTGCATTACGCTTTTTTGGACACGCTCTCATTTCTCCGCACCATGGCGTAGGTAAGCGTTTCTCAATGTGTGCTTCATTTGTATGTTTGACATGACTGGAATTGTTTAATATGCATAGGTAATTACAACCTTGCACATGTGGAGGACAACGTCTCTTTTGATTTGTTCTTTTATTAGCCATTATTTATCTTCTTCTGCTTTGACGTTCATAAATTCCATTATTCGTTCTTTATTCTGCTTTTTCTCATTGGACATTAATTTAAAGTGCTATCTGTCTTTCTTTTGTCCTTCAGCACCCTCTGCGTGACAGATTGGTTGTTATAAAGGAATAATTTACCCAAAATGAAAATTCTGTCATCATTTACTCAACCTGTATGATGCTATTTTTTTCTGTAGAAGGCATAAGGAATATTTGAAGGATCAAATATGCTGTTCTTTTTCATAAAATTACTCTTCATAATGATCATGGCTTTCAAGCTCCAAAAATGAATGAATAAATAAAGCATATATATATATGTATATAAAACACACACAAATGACAGAATTTCATTTTTGGGTAAACTATACCTTTAAAGCTTTGTTTATGTTTAAGTGGTCAATTCAGTTAACTTTATCTATAGCATCCAAACAGTCTTTATCTCTGTCACCTCTTTTAGACAGCAATACATTCACATGCACTCTCCTGCAGGAAATAGAATCCTTGTCCACAGAAAATGTGATTAAACCTTGTACGCACAGTTTCATTCCCGTCACCTTCTTTCATAAGCACATAATCTCTCATGTCCAGGGATTTCTGTTCTGGACGCATGCTGTTTGGATTCAGGAAGCCCCATGTCACACAGACACACATTGTATGTGTCTGAAGTAAAAATAATATCCTTTCAGCTAGACTGTTTTCCTTTCCTTATTATCCATTTTGTGTTCATCACATAATAATGGAAAAGTAGAGTGATGAGCCTTTGTGCTAAATGTGGTCATTTAAAACTTCTATTTGTATCAATGTAATTCAAAATTGTAAAAACATTTTTACTGCATACACCTGCTATTTCTCACTTATATTTGTTGTTTCTGTATTCACAGGTGCTCTGGGAACTGGTCAGGTACGCAGTGTGAGAGACCGGCTACCAAGACTAGTCGTTCGGAAAACGTCAGTGGAAGTGAGTGTCTTAATCTCATTAACAAATAGTAAATCTTAAAATCGACTCATGCAATGGATACGACAAAGAAAACAATAAGAGAATCATTATAATGATACAATATTTATTTTTGTCTGTTTGCTGCCTGAAGATTGTCACTAACCTTTAATTTAACATGAAACAGGATGCATAACCCATTGTGGGAGCCTGACATTTTTGTTACGCAATATTACATGGTTCCTTACACATATCGTGTCAGTTCCGAGGTAAAATGGCCACTGTGTGGCATTAAAAGTTAGTTTAATTTTCTCCCAAAATAAAGTAGGTTTTTAACTCTTAACTCGGCTGGGCCTGTTTTTTAAAGCTTAGAATCTCTACTTGAACTAGTGAACAAGTGCTTTGAAATTTGCAGACAAATCAGAAGTGTTCAGTTTTTATCATTTATTAATAATTTTGCACTGCACATGTTATTGCAATCAGTAAAAACATCAAACTGATCAAATTGCCATGTGTCATAATGTGCTATCTGGCTAAAACACGTTAGCGTTCCTGGATCAGATGGCTTCATCAGAAATTATGTAGTACATTGTCCAGTGTCATGGAATGCTAAGCCAATCATATTAGGATTGAGATCACTGCAACCAGAGGTGGAAGTCATCCAAATATGGGCAGAGAAGATCGTTCACTGTAATGTGGCCACCAATAGATGATGCCAAGTACATGACACAGACACAATGATGAGTCAAATGACACAGAATGGAACTGAAAGAGATCTCGTTACTCATGCCTGTATGCTTTAGAGAGAAAGAATACCTTTAGTCATTGTTGTATTTGCATGTATAAGTAGTTCCTATGTACAATTATTGTAATAATTGTTTGGAGAAGCTTTAGCACGTTTGGAGAAATTTTTGGACAGAAGGATAAATTATTTTTGGAAATGCTATAACTTTTGATTGCTTATTTTCATATCAACACTTTTACTTGATTGGGAACTAAATAAAAACAGTTTTGGAGCTATCTTATTTATATCCAGAGACATATAATGTAAAAACAGAAAGAAAAAAAGTCAATTTTTGGCTCGTTTTTTTTTTTTTTTACATTTACTTACATTGCTTTAAAACGATGCCAAATAATTGACCCTCTGTTTTTTTTTTTTTTTTTGTTAGTTATAAGCCTTTCATTTTTGACATGCCATTGAAACAGAAATTCTTTAAAAACACTTTCAGGAGCTTAAGGGTTCATTAACAATAGCAACCTTCCTACCCTAAACTTTAAACCTAAACCTAACCGTTAGTGTCGTAAAAGCAAGTTAAGAACACCATTGCTCACTCAACCACATCATTTTGTGGTGCTTCTATGACACTTAATGCTCATGTGTTGAGTTGCATGCTCTTCAGGACTCGTACGGCGGTCCTTTGCATCACAAGTTCAGTACAGCTAGTGTTAATGAATAGATAATCTGCCATTTTATTGGTGATTTGTGTCATTATTGCTGTAGCGCCTCTACTGTACTTTTCACAGGAAACTGTGGCATATAAAATCTTTTTCAAAATTGTACATATAACCATGTGTTTCTATGAGGCCTCAGTTTTATGCTTAGACAATTTGTATTCTGTATTGTCGTTCAGTAGAGAACAGACAGCTTTACTTGCCCTTATGTCTGATTCCCTCCAAAGAGTCTAGTAACAGCCTTTTTTTTCTTGTCGTCGATTATGAGACGGTTCTGTCATTTCATTTGTGCAGTGTGAGAGCTGATATTTGAGGACGTATCTCACCATGGCATTTTAGCTACTGCAAATGTCTAGCTGTGTTTGCTATGAGAGGTTAGCAGTTAGCGGCGTCACAGAACAACTCACAAGAGTCATCTATGATTGCAAAGATCTATGATTTTTATGGTTAGCATATATTTTTACAAGGAAGGTTAATTAAAGAGGAATATTATTCCGATATTGATGTTTCCACAAGTGGAATCGGTAAACAAATATTGTAAAGATAATGGTAATAAAACTTACAGATTTTAGATAAAAGTTTGAAAATCTTCCATTTACGTTCAAAATATTTCCAACACCAATGATGACGTTGTAATATTTGCTTTCTGAATTACAGTTGGTCTTCTTTCTTGTGTATTTGCATTAAAAAAATATATTTTAACCATCTAAAGCAGACTTTATGAGCCGCTCAGACCGAACGCATTCTTACTTTGAAAAAAGCTTGATGCAACACAATGAACAAAACACAAAAAACAAGATTTTAAAAATTAAAGCTCTTTTAATTTGAAAAAGCTTCATAAAAATGCGGTGCTTGTGCGTCCAGAGGCTATACAAACAGTGAGATTCGGTGCAAAAGTCAAAGAACCATCTAGCGCATGTTTGCATAGAAATACAATTGAAAAACAAAACAGACGGACGCAAAAGCACGATTGGTGTGTTGCGTTGATTCTTGCACAGAGATTACAGAAAACAAGGCTACCGTTCACTTGCATGGCGGTATTTCTAAAACCTAAACGTATGTAAAACTAACACTGTTCTTTTGCAATGCAAATCGAGTTACATAAGTATATGTGGTTCATTCGTAATACTCATTACTTATGTTAATGCACGCTTACATAAACACTGTAATGCAAAGTAAATATTAATGCTTTGTTTGTGTTTTTTTTCCAGGAAGTATTGCCATAATAGTGCCTCTAGTTCTTCTTGTGAGCATTATTACTGCCGTTACGGTGGGGCTCCTTATTTGCAAAAGATGTCAAAGGTACGTATATACTGTCAAACATAACGTATATACTGATCTGTTATTCACCATGCAATTGCATATGTGATTTGTTGATATTAACTCAGAGAATATCTGAGACATGCTCTGCTTCATCAAATATTCTTATACAGTATTGTGCAAAAGTTATAGTGAATGTGAAAAATGTTGCATAGTGAGGATTTCATCAAAAATAATGCAATAAATAGTTTTAATTGATCCATTAATGTCATACAAAGTCTTGTAAACATAAAAAAAGCTAAATCAATATTTGGTTTGACCGTTTTTTGGTTTAACCGTTGCATTCAAAATTGCACCAATTCTTCTATGTACACCTGGACACAGTTTTTCTTGGTTGTTGGCAGATAGGATGTTCCAAGCCTCTTGGACCATATGCCACAGTTCTTCTATCTATTTTGGCATGTCTCAATTGCTTCTGTCTCTTCATGTAATCCCAGACAGACTCAAAGTTCAGTGATGGGCACTATGGGGGTCATGCCATCTGTTGCAGGGCTCCCTGTTCTTCTATTTTATTCTAATCTATTTGCAAAAGAAATGGAAATGTCTAAAATGTATATTTCCCCATTGACACACTAAAACTGAAGAAATAAATAACCATCTTAAGACAAATGTTTTTGTGAAACATATTATGTCATATTAAGACTTTTGCACAGTACTGTATTGATTCTACAAACATAATTTACATGATTATACATAATCTCGTCCCAGAGGTAAACAGGTTCAACGACAGCCCATGGTGAATGGTGGCTTGAATGTAGAGATCAGAAATCCGTCCTATAACCTGTACGAAGTTGAGCACGACAATCACATAGACGTTGGAAGCTTTCTGCACCCCAGCTTTACCCTTGACCCTCATAAGGTACAAAAAGCATGAATTCTGTCTCTGGTATCACCTTCTGGACTTAACTGACATCAGTGGCATGATGGCTAATGTCTAATTTGATTAGGTATTTCTATAGTAAAAGTCTATTGTACATGAAACTAGTTTAGCCAGTTTAATTGGTTGTTGACAAAGACCAATTGTTAGCAAAATCCATGATGGTTTTGTCGAACGAGCGGCCGGTGTATTCTCATTCTCATAAATCGTTGTAAAACCATTCTTGCGTAAATTGTCGCATTTAAGTTGTAAATTCAATGCACCAATTAAAGTAAGATTGTTTTTACGAGCGATTTGAACAGAAGTATGTGCACCATTTCATTAATGAGGTCCAGTAAGATTAAAGACCTGTTGAAACCAAGTCCAATCGTACTTTGAACAAAAAACATTCGCACCTGATGCTGATATATCTAAAAATACGCTTGGATGCCAGAATGAACTGGACAATTAGTAGGATCTTTCGGGTCTTATAAGGATATTTCTTGGCATTGAGTCTTGAAACTACTTTTGCTTTGTTAATTCCTGTTTAGTTTAATTTAGCCAAAATCCCTCAAGGATATTTATTCTTTATAGCACTTAGAGATTTGCACCAATGTCTTCAGGCTTCAGCAGATTGACTGTGTGATAAAATAGCCATTTTAGTTTTAAACTTGCATTACAATTATATAATATCATTGCCACCCCTTTAGTTTTGCTACCCATTTATATGCAATTTTAGTTGCAACCATATACCCCAAATGATGTTGGCTAGGGATGTGCACGAAGCCGAAAACCTTATGCGGCGCGGATAATGACTTTAAAACGAATATCGAATTCATCCAAATAATACAAAAATATTCGGAAGACTGATCATCCAATGAGCACTGGTATTAAACGATATTTTAAATAAACAAATCCAAAATTTCAAATCAATGATGAGTCTGGGAAGTCAATATTACACTGTAGTGTAAACCTTATGAATGAAAACGAGCACGGTGTGGTTTCAAATTCTTTGGTAGGCCACGTTCTTGACTCCGTTTTAGTCTCTGTTAATCGTCCCAGAAATTGAATCTTGTCGAGAGTAACATTAACTAAGATACTATATCATACACATTTTCCACTTCTTAAAATGTCTGTTAACACATTAACACCAACTTTTGCACACAATTTACACATGAGGGTTCATAAACCATCCTGATAGCAATGTTGAATTCCTTACCAGAGAAGTGATGATTTTATAGCACAGCTCGTCTGTCCGTCTCTTTAAGCTGACCACATTTATATCCACATCACCAATTAAGGTAAATAACCTTTATTCCCAAACAGTTTAAATGCTCCATAGAGGTTTAAATACTTGTAAATCTATTCAGAATGTTCCTGCACATATACGGAGGATTGCAGAGAAATCAAAACATGCGCACTTTTCCTGTTCTCTTCTAGAAATGTGTAGAGGCTCGCTCTTGCTATTTATTCCACTGTATTTCGCTATTTCTTCACATGCAATTTAGCTAAATATTTATGTCCTCCGCATTGTTAAAATACGTGCACACAAAATAAGCCTCAAGTGTAGCCTAACATAAAACTCTGATATATATCCGAGGCATATTTTCTATACAAAAACTATAAATGTAAGAGAGTTACATTTTAAAATTAGTTTTGAGACAATTCCGGTTTAAGCCACGCCCACATCCGGTTTGATCAAAATACAGATAATGTTCTTATAGTTACAGATACAGATACAGATAATGGCTTCGCTGCACACCCCTAATGTTGGCTTACAACTTGTGTTGCCATATTTCATTTTGTTTTTCAGGGCTGGTGTGTAAAGTCGAGTGACTCTCGCAGTTTACCCACACAACCTTTATCAGCGCACACTCTACCTGTCCAGAATGTTCCAATGGAACTCATTCCAGGACAGGTGAATTTGGACCTCTGGCTTTCCTTTTTCCTCTAAGGAATTCCAATAAAGAATTCTTCTGCCAAGTAATATACAGTAGTTCATTACCATAACGGTAGAAGTTTGTGGCTACCAAGTAATGCAGCAACTTGGCACATTAATATAGAATGTGCGGTCACAGGAGTTTGTTTGTTTATTAATGTACTTGTTGCAAAGGCTTCTAGTGCAGGTCATCCAATCAGAATTATCTGTTTTTGTCATTTTGTTTTTCCAGGCCATGAACTATTCAAACCCCATCTACTCAAAGATGTACCATCACGGACAGCACTGTCGAAAGCCAGTCATCAACCTTGACATGAGGCGTGAACTACACCCAAAGAGACTGGAAACGGCAATTCAAGAAACGGCGGCGTGACCTAGCTTTTCCACAATCTGCTTCGTTTTATAAAGATCTGTATAAAATGTACAAAGAGATGAAAATAAACTTTTTATGTCCAGCCAGGTTAAGTCACGTGTTTTTGCTTGTCACCTCATTTTCTGTCCCACATAAATGTGCTATTAGGATATTGTTTAATAACGTTTTGTTTTGTTTTTCGTTTGTTTCGTTTTACAATTGTTTTTGTTTTGTTCGCTCGTTGTGTTGCAACTTAAATGTGTTTTTAGAAACGAAAAATGCAGTGTTTTATTTTCTTTTTGACTCAGTAACTGCACTAAACAAAAACAAAAAGAAAACAAACATTCAAAGCTGCTCAATCACTTTATATACATTTAAAGACATTAAATACAGTTTTATATAGGTTTATTTATGTACACAGAATATATATATGTATATATATATATATATATATATATATATATATATATATATATATAATGTTTTTCCTGTTGGTGTTCGCCAATGCCTAGATATTCCCAAGTTGCCTCTTACATTTAGCAGTGTTAGAAAAAGAGAGACGCCTATTTAATAAATGCATCAAATGCACACATTGCACAGATTTTATTTTTTATATATGTTGTATTGATTCTGCACATATGTTTCCCATATTTTGATGTTTAAGTAAACCAGTGTTGCTCAATGATTTAAATATGCAGAGTCAAAACCGAAAGTGAAACCAACCCACTATGGTTTCACGTGAATATCTCTTTTTAATATTACATTAAGATATCTTTCAGCACTTACAGGGACTATAAAATTAATTTTAATTCACAGAGATTCACTTTTACTGTGTATGTTATGACATGTTTTAAAAAAAGAAATCTCTGTGCAAATGTACACAACTACAGGACAAGAAAGTTTTATAATTTTATAGTTGATTTGTACATTCAGTTTGCTTGTATTTTCTGGGAATGTATTAAATGTAGAACTTTTATACCAAAAAAAAAAAGGATACAGTATATTGGCCCGTCTTCACTTTGGGTTGCAACTAAAGTGTTATTTAATGATAAATCTTGTAATAATTCATAAGCTTGATATTGATCTGAGCAATCGCAAAGTTTGCTACTGTGTTAAGGGTTTTTAGAGGAAATGGTTTAAATATTCTATTTAAATGCACACATATAGATACGCCTAATGTGATTTTGGACCAAGAACTATGAAATAAAATGTTTTTTCTTGCCATTTAAAATGTGAAACAGTTCTTATTTAGAAATGCACAAAGTTTACACAGATAATTTCATTATACAGCTTATTTGCAAGTATAAATATACAAACAAAAGACTGTTTCATCATTACGTGTAATAATGACGTAATCTTCCTTGTTTAACAGGTTTGTAGGGGGTGAGTTCACCACTAAAATTTCCATTTCATGAGCAACTGGGAGCATTTCCATAGATCACAAGATAACAGTCATCAGAAGTTCATCAATGCCAGAGTTTTACATTGTTTATCCAAGATGTCGTTACTAGACATGTTTACGAACACTCTGGATAAACGGCAAAGAAAACTTGGTACATTGCCATTTACCGTGATATTAATTGCACTGGAGCTGTTGATGGATCGAGAATTTTCATGCCCATGTGATCCTGGGTTTAACGTAATCTTGATGAGCTTCATATTTGTTGGACCTGCTCTTCTGGCTCTTACTGTAATGGTTTTCTTTCAAAGGCCTTGCAAACGTGAATCGCCAGAATCGCAAAATTGTGCTGAGGTCTTTCTACTCTGTCTGATTCCACCTTTAGTGTGGATGTTTCTGTTGTTATTTGAGGGCGAGTATATTGCTTGTGCAATGACACAATGGGAAGGTGATTACGTCTTGGATGAAGAGCTCCAGATAAAGTGGTGTAAACCAACTGGACTGAATGGAACAGACCTTCGAGAACAGACTGAAAAGGTTACTTTTTACTCAAGAGTAAGTATTACATTACAGCTGTGTAATTATATTTTATAAAAATAAATATGGGATATTCTTAAGTCTGATTGGACAAGCCACTTTAAAGCCAGTTTCAAATATTTAATAAGCTTTTTAAGACCGTGCATTATGTGTGACCTCGAATGTCTCATTGCTATGTCAATTGCGGCATTGAACAGTCGAATAAACAAACCGATAAAATGGTTATTTGTCCGTGGTCCATGGCAACATACTAATGCTACTTTCACGCCTTTCTATTCATAATTTTAGTTAGAATAGCTAATTTGCTCTATGTTGACTGTAGCAATAGTGGCTTTGGAGGACTTTGGTATTATTTTAATATACACTTACTGAGCACTTTATTAGGAAGACCTGTATATTTAATCATCCAATCGTGTGGAAGCAATGCATACAATCAAGCAGATATGGGTCAGGAGTGTTCACATCAACCATGAGAATGGGGAAAAATTTTAATCTCAGTGATTTTGACCCTGGCATGGTTGTTGGTGCCAGACTGTCTGGTTTGAGTCCTTCTGTAACTGCTGGTCGCCTGGGATTTTCATGCACAACAGTATATAAAGATTACTCAGAATGGTTCCAAAAAACAAACAAACAAACAAACAAACCAAAAAACATCCAGTGAGCCGGATAGCATCTCAAAATGAACAACACTTCAAAGCTTGAGGTGGATGGGCTACAACAGCAGAAGACCACGTCGGGAACTTTACTAGGAACATAGTGTTCCTCATAAAGTGTTCAGTTAATGAATAAAACGAGGATAAAACATTTGATAGATGACTAGAAGCTCAATAGTCCCCAGTTAAAGCTAGGAAAAGACATTTGCTAGGAACAACAAGGAACTGTAAGTAAATTTGTCAAAAGTAAAGGAGACTATATACGCTGCATAAAAATAATGTTAAGTTTACGATACAGCACTAGCAGCTGTGGGTGCCAGAAATTTACCGTAAGAAAATACAGTGACCACAATTCAGGCTTGACGTTATTGCATTAAGGGTTATCTTCTTAAAAAATTAAGAAAAAATAAATAAATAATATATATATATATATATTTTCACAACTGTCTCTCACCTTCCTCTCTACTTGTGCTTCTCTGAGCAAGTAGCTCACCCATTGATCGTAAGCTTCTGGAGGGCACATAGACATTAGCGAGTGTAGTTATGGGAGTGAGGAGCCAGTAGGTGTTCTGTAAATAAGCATCAATGCCTTGAACTTGATGTGAGCAACCATTGGCAACCAGTGCAGTTTGAAGTCTTGGGCTCATTCAAGATCAAAATCTGCACATTATTCCTATATTTTGGACGCCAATGTGTATATATATATATATATTTAGTCACAACATAATTCCCATATTTCCATTTATGTTATTCCATAGTTTTGATGACTACTATTGTTCTAAAATGTGAAAAAAAATATATATATATAATAAAGAATGAGTAAGTGTTTCACAGTAGCATTTTTACATTATTTTACTGTTAAAATTATGGACAATAGATATGAGAAAGAACAGGTCAATCACAGTTCAGTATGCAAATAATACTTTGAAAACCCTTCTAACAATGTAAGCCGAAAAGATTTTCAAATTTAGGAGGGTAATCTTGTTATATAAAAACAGTCCAAGCCTTGTAATAATCTTTCATAATTTTTTTAATAGCTTTCAGCTTTAGTTCTACTCCCGGTCCTGTGCATTCTCATCATGGCTGCTGTCATTTACAGAGATTGCAAAAACAAACCTTTTGAGCAAATGGATAAACATGATGAACCAACACATCAGACAACGTTGTCTCTCAACGCCTCAGAAGTGGAACTACAGCACCAGTCTATATGAATACATCTATGGAAAAATAAAAGGGTCATAGACTTTCAAATACATTTGCATATAGGTTTAGACAGGTACATTAAACATATTTTTTTAATTTCTGGTGTGATGTCTGATATTTTTCTGTATGTGTGAACAAGGGTTGTCAGTATGCAACAACAGGATTTGTGGTCTACCACACCATAGTGCTTATCATAACAATCTGGTGCAGACTTTCAGGAATGTTGCAATCCTGGCACTCAAGATCTCTGCAGAATTTTACTGTCACTGACACGGATCAACAAACCAACACACTTTCTCACATCAATACATATGCACCTGCTCATATTCCAGCAATCCATTTTTGTAACCCCTAATGCTAAAGTGGATTTTAATTTTGGATCTGTCAATATTTTCCATAGTTTTACAAAGCTTGGGAAATGCAAGGAAGGAACAACGCTTAATATTTCCCAGCAACATTAATGGTTGGATTGTTTAAGTCCTGCAATCAATTAATGTCAATTAAAAATCTGCATAATTAATTAATGTTCCTCTCTATTTGAATTCCATATAATATATGTTCCCTTTCTGTGTATACATTTGTATGTTCACTTAAAGGGGTCATGAGGAATAACATTTTCCTTGATATTTTGACATGCAAGAGGTCATTCTACTATAAAAACATATTGTAAATTTCAGAACTAAATGGCAAAAATGCCTCGTTCTCTACTTCAGCGAATTCCCTATATCTCTAGGGGCAGGGCTGGACTGGTAATCTCGCATACCGGGCATTTTCCCAGGCCAACGCACTTTGGGCCGATGAGGGTTGGACTGGCCATTGGGAGAACTGAGCGGGCCGGTGGGTTGGCCGCGAAATGTGCCGAATGGGCCACGATAAGATAATATGATCCACAGTGTTAAGCAGAACAGGCCACAAAACGGTATCCATTAATGACCTCATGACCATCTCTGTAGCAACAATGCCTACTTTACAACATCGCACCCTTGGGTGTGGCTTACTAATTATTGCTGAGCACTAAAGGGGACCAATCAGGACTATTTTGAATTATTTTTGTCCACCGTATTAGAGTCGTGCAAATCTGATGGTCTTTTGGAAACCTTTCAAAGAAAAGTCTGCTTTAACTCTGTGTGGAAGTTCAGAAGGTCACGCTGAAGGGCCTATCTGACCAATGACCTTTGTTTCTTAGAATTATGGTGTTTAGAGTGTCTTGATCATTTTATTGTCCAAAGACAGGCCTTCAGTTGATGCTTGGTCCTTTTAATGTATGATGTCGAAGAATTCCAGGGTTAAAAGGTTCGGGTTTTCTTAGATTAAATTCTTCTGCATGTATAATCCTACACTCTATATACATGGATACAGGGTCCTATGATTGGTCAATAATCAAGATTTATTTGCTTTTCTGAAAATGCAAGAATCATTGTTTTCTTTTCTGTTATATATTTCAGATTCCTTTAAAGTGACGCATTAAAAATCCTCAGGGGCCGTATGTATAACACTTCTCAGAAATGCTCTTAAGAACAGTATTAAGCTTCGACTTAGCAAAGAGTTGGACTTGTGTAAGAGTAGGAGCTTTTTTAAAGTTGCTAAAAGCAACTTTCAGAAAAGCCTAAGACTGATTCTTAAGTGCTGTCTTAGGTGGCACTTACAGTAAGTGTTGTGAAATAAGGACAACATGATGGCGACCCAAAATGGCCTTCCTCAAACACTGAATCAGCCAAAAGGGAGCCTGCAACTGTAATATGTCCCAGCTGGTATGATCCCATTCATTCATGATTTAATATTTTTTATCATAGGTAATTTTCTGTTGATTAATACTTTGATTAATCAAATGACAATGCCATATTTAATATCCTTTATTTTAAAACATTATTCCACATCTTGCCGATGGTTGTCCTCAAAAAATTTGCAAGTTGAAGGCTACAAAAAATACAAATGTAAAATCTTGCAATATATTGTAAATTGCATATGCTTTTTACACTATCAAAACAAAATGTCTCCACAGTCTTAATGTATAAGAACAATTTAAATCATGAAATGATAATAAAGCAAACTGTTGTTCTCCCATTACATGTAAGATTTCCATTAAACATGTTTCAGTTTAGAGGTAAATTTGACATATCAACATTATTTTATCATTGCACTCCATTTGGTTGAGCGACATTGGGACATGGAACATGACCATATACAGATGTCCCAGACGTTTTACTACTTAAAGAGCTGACAAATTCAACCCTCAAAATACGGAACATCAAAAAGAGGAATTAAGAGAAGAGGAACAGACTGCAATAATTAACAGTCATGCACGCCTTGAGACATGTGACAAGCCTCTGGGGTTAACTGCACACACATACATATAGAGCAAAAACACAAAGCAGAACGTCTCGGGTTACATGTGTAACCCTTGTTCCCTGAAAAAGGCGGAACGAGATGTTGCGCTGCTAAGCGCTACGGGGAACAGCTCTTGCTGTGAGCCAAGCTGAAATAATGTGTGAAACACGTCAATGAACATTGACCGGAATTTATAGCCTCGGCTGATGTAATTATTAGATGCACCTGCGCCAGGCTATAAATGGACACGCCACCAGGTGTCGCCAGATACTCCTTTTGAAGAGCAGTCCTGGGACGCCCCAGTGCGGCAAAGCAGCGCAACATCTCGCTCCGCCTTTTTCAGGGAACAAGGGTTACACATGTAACCCGAGACGTTCCTTTACAAAAGGCTTCACTATGATGTTGCGCTGCTAAGCGCTACGGGGAACGCAATACCCACGCCGCCGCACTTGGGGCTGTCCGGACCCCTATGGTTGTGCAGTGTACTCACAAAAATGCGAGAGGTCTCAGACATGAGCTTGAGATGTCGACTCAAGGGCATAAGAGCCCGGAGTAGCATAAACATCTAAACCATTAATTTTTTGATGAATGTGTGCGGAGAGGACCAGTCTGCCGCATCACAAACTTGTTCAGGCATGAGCCGAGATGTCGACTCAAGGGCATAAGAGCCCAGAGTAGCAAAGCATCTAACCCACAAAGTTCGATGAATGTGTGCGAAGAGAACCCTATCGCAACACAAACTTGTCATAAAAACTGATGAATGTGAGCGGAGAGGACCAGCCTGCCGCATCACAAACTTGTTCAGGCATGAGCTGAGATGTCGACTCAAGGGCATAAGAGCCCAGAGTAGCAAAGCATCTAACCCATAAAGTTTGATGAATGTGTGCGAAGAGAACCCTATCGCAACACAAACTTGTCATAAAAACTGATGAATGTGAGCGGAGAGGACCAGCCTGCCGCATCACAAACTTGTTCAGGCATGAGCTGAGATGTCGACTCAAGGGCATAAGAGCCCAGAGTAGCAAAGCATCTAAACCATAAAATGTGATTAGTGTGTGCGGAGAGTGCCAACCTGCCGCACCACAAACTTGTTAGGTGTCAACTCAAGGGCGTAAGAGCCAAGAGTGGCAAGAACATCCAAACTATAAAGTTTAATGAATGTGCGCGGAGAAGACCAACCTGCCGCACCACAAACTTGCTGCAGAGGGAGACCTCTAGCCAAGGCTTTAGAGGAGGAGAGCCCTCTGGAAGAGTGCGCCCTAAAACCTACTGGCGAAGCTTGACCGCGCGCCTCGTAGGCCCGGGCAGTAGTGACACCCAAAGTGACAACCCGGTCGCGGCTTCAAAGTGAAGAACTGCTGCCCTGACTTTACGCCACTAGCAAATGCAGTGGACATAATTCTGAAGGGCACAGACTGGACAAAGTCTGAGTAGTCTTAGCTGCTCCGGCATTACAAACGGCAGGGAGCAGAAGGCTTAGAGAATGACTGGCCAAGGGTCGAGAAAGGCACCTTGGGCAGGTAGTCAGGGTGAGGGTGCAAAGAATGCTCTTGGTCCTACCTGGGGCAACTCAAAACAGGCCGGCAAAAGAGACAGAGCCTGTAGGTACCCAAGTCTCCTTAGAGACGTAATTGCCATATGAAAAACCATCTTGAGAGTCAGAAGTCTACCAAACGCTGACTCTAGAGGTTTTAAAAAAGGGGGGTCTTACCCTATGAAGAGGTCCTAGCAAGGATGCCTCTTAGAGGGCACCCCGCCCACCAAGGCGTGGCAAGCCAAAGTGGAGGCCACATAGAACCTGGCAGTGGCGAGGCAAGTGCCCGCTGACAGTTCTTTCCACAGAAAATCCAGAACTGAAGCAAACTGGCAGTTAGCAGGTTCTGTAATTTGAACTTATTAGAAGGAAACGCATGCAGGCGCATTTGTGCCATGTATGCGCCACCACGAACAGCACCCCCGAGGGGGACTGGGTGACTCGGGGAGAAGTAGAGGAGACATTGCGCTATCAACAGAGGCTGAAGAGGTCCTCTTCTGCCCTGTAAAATCTACCCAGATCAGTTCCAAGGGAGGGAGCCCTAGCACTTGCAATGGTCTCGATAACTTCAGGAGAAAGCCCTGTGAACCTCAGTTGGTACCCTACAGGGGCCAAGCATGAAAGGTTTCACAATTCAGGCCGGGGATGAATATGCCCCCTGAGCCTGAGAAAGAAGGTCCTACCTGATCGGAATCGCCAAAGGCGAACCGTCGAGGAGAGATATTAACTCCGAGAACCATTTCCTGTTCAGCCAGCGCAGCGCCATTAATAGGAGGCAAGACCCTTGCTGGTGAACATTGCCAAGACTCCCGGGAGCAGAGAAACCGGGGAAAGAAACGCATACAGACGCATTCTGGGTCATGTATGTGTTTTAACGTCCAGACCCAAGGGGCTGGGTGATTTCAGGAGAAGTCGAGGAGACATTGCGCTATTCATAGAGGCGAAGAGGTCCTCTTCTGCCCTAAGATCTCACCCAAACTTGTTCCAAGTGGAAAAAGCCCGGCATTTAAAAAGGTCTCGATAACCTCAGGAGAGAGCCCTGTGTCCCTCAGTTGGTACCCTTAGGGGCCAAACATGAAAGATTCCACAATTTGGGGCAGGGATAAAATATTGCCCTGTGCCTGAGACAGAAGATCCTTCCTGTTCGGCACCACCAAAGGCCAGCCGTCGAGGGAAGAGATTAGCTCCGAGAACCAAGCCCTGTTCGGCCAGCGCGGTGCTATCAGTAAGAGGCAAAAAACCCTTCCTGGTGAACTCTGGGCAACTACTACCTTAGGGTGGAGTTCTTAACTCCCCCGTTGGTATTTTCTGTCTGGACCGTAAATCTGCTCCCATATACGGGCATCCAGGGATATAACTGCCTGAGTGACAGGAGCTTGCCCTGGGCCCTAAGGAGAACCCAACGTGTCAGAAATACAGCTAACAAGAACGTGGGTCTCCTTGATGATTTATGTAAGAGGCTACCGCTGCATTGTCCACCCGCACCAAGACATGGCAGCCTCAGGAGGAGGTATTTCAGGGCCAGAAATACAGCCATAAACCCGAGACAGTGACTGTGACAACCGAGCTAGTGACTGTGACAACCGAGCTGACGACCCTCCTATCCCCTTAAGCTGGAACCACTTAAGGCCGCTACCCCGCCCATCAGGGAGGCGTCTGTCGTTAGCAGCCTGCGACAACAAGATGCACCTAGAGTGGGACCCAAGGCAGAAAACCGGGGTCTGAACCACATAGAAAGGGAACGAAGCCTGAGGCGCGTAACCCTATTTAGCCTAGAGGTTTTGGCCCTTGGATGAAATCCCCTGGCTTTTGGCCACAACAAAAACGGTCTCATGAGCAGAAGGTCCAGAGGGATCACTGTGGACGCCTTCGCCCTGAGACCTGGAAATCATTGATACTGATAACAGTGCAACCTTGCCCTAGCCTAACTTTGCTCATGGTGATCTAAATGGACTCAATACTAGCGGGAGACAGTTGTGCCCGCATTGAGATTGAACTCCATACGATGCTGCCGATAGACAGTGTTCTGAGTGGGAGAGAGTACGCTCTTCTTGGCGTTGAGCCTCAACCCCAGAGAAACAGATGAGCTGAGACGATGTCCCTGTGCTGAACTGCCAGTTCCTGGAACTGCGCTAGGATCAGCCAGTCGTCTACATAATTCAGAATGCAGATGCCCCGGAGTCGCAAGGAGCCAGCGCTACATCATGCATTGTGAATGTGCGGGTAAAAAGGGCTAGGCTGAGAGAAAGAACCTGACCCTGGAAGACTTTGCCCCCGGAAGTGAACCTCAGGAACTTTCCATGTTGTGGCAGAACTTCTAAATGAAGCATAGAAGTGCGTCATAAGATCGATGGTGACCAGCCAAACGAGTTGTAGGGCTTGAGACACGACCGTCTTAACAGGCATCATCTTGGACTTGAACACCCACGGGTAGTTCAAGCTTTAAGATCTAAGCCAGACGCTACCCCTCACCCTCCATGGGAAACGGGAAGTATTTAGTGTAATAGCCTAACTCTCTCTCTGGAAGGGGAACACACACCGTGGCCCCTTTAACCAGGAGATTGAGTTTTCTTTTTACATAAAAGAAATCCGGTTCACAGTAGTGAGAACATACTGTTGAAGCACGGAAAAACGGCGAGTGAATTAAATCCTGACGCCCTTATAAGACCCTACAGAAAAGAATTCATCCGGCAGAAGTTTCCACGCTGCCGGGATCTATGAGGTGGGTATTATATTTTAACACTTCCTGTTGAGGGGTTGTCGGGTGTTTCGCGTCCTGAATAACATACAGGAACAGCTGAAAACACCCAATTTTGACGGAAGCCTCTGCAACCCAAAACACCAAGAGGTTGCGGGAATGGAGGGGCTTCGAGGGCGGCGAGACTGTCACCAATCCCTGGGAGGAGCAGCATAGCGTGCAGAGCAGCATAGTGTGCAGAGCAGCACCAGCCTGACCTGCTGCTTAATAAGCCCTTCCCACTAAAGTGGAGGTTGTCCTACAAGGCTTTGAGGGGAAAGAGGGCTTCTTAAGTGACGATGCCGAGCCCGGCGAGAGATAGCCCGCAAGCGTCTCTTCGAAGCATCACTGAATACTGCCGTGCCTCAGCACCCACGATAGTCGAATACAATGACGTCGAGGGTATGTGAACACGGGAAGAAAATATATATATATATATTGTTTTTTTTTTTTTGTTTGTTTTTAGGGGTTCTCCATGAGCGAAAAAGCTCTTCATGGAGGTTATCAAAGAAGGGAAGGAACCCATGAGGCGTTCCCTTTCTTAGACTGGAAGATAAAATCTATCCCCTAATTTGGAGCGTTTGGGGGGTCTCTTTTTCGCGTGGCCATGACCAATCTGGCAACCGCACGAGTAACAACATCGAGCAATTCCTCCGTAGATTTTTTATCGCAGACGGAAAGCTCGGAGGCGGGAACAAAATCGCGATCCACCTCATGATCCGAAGAAGCATCGAGATCATGTGAAGGAACAGCTGGGTTTGGGGAGAGAGTGAGAGAAAGGGATCAACCTGTCTCTTGCTCCTCAACCAAATCCATTCGAGAGTGCTGACTCCCGGAAGCAAGCGAGGCGAGCACGACACACTCTGCCTGTTAAAGCAAATCGCAGTGCTCGCACCCACCCTGCTGCAATGCGAGAGCAGCGTGCTCTTACCCCCAAACAAACAGCAAAAACTGATGTGTGTCGTCTTCAGCTATAGAGCGAGAAGAGGGGAACACGCACCGTTTGCTTTCAGTCATTCTCTCTTTTTTTAGAAATATATATATATAATATTTTCCAAACAGAAGAGAAAAGAACAACGTTCACTGCACACTGTCTGATTATATCTCCTAACAGAGGAAAGAAAGTTTTGACAGCGTGTGTGAAACACACAGAAACAGAATCGCTCTGAAAAAAGAGTTTCTGACGACACCTGGTGACGTGTCCATTTATAGCCTGGCCGCAGGTGCATCTAATAATTACATCAGCCGAGGCTTTAAATTCCGGTCAATGTTCATTGACATGTTTCACACATTATTTCAGCTTGGCTCACAGCAAGAGCTGTTCCCCGTAGCGCTTAGCAGCGCAACATCGTAGTGAAGCCTTTTGTAAAGGGAACATCATGTATAATTTAATATTTTCTCATTTCTCACAATACTATACATCCACTTACATACCACGTAATGAAGCATATATATATATATATATATATATATATATATATATATATATATATATATATATATATATATATACAGTAAATATATAGTACCTCAACTAAGAATTTAACAGTTACCACCAATGGAACAAATTATATTTTAGCCAGCGGTATACGCTGCCTGAGCCCCGAAGGGAGGTCCTCAAAGCAGGAATTGATGGGATGGGTCTGGTCTGAATATACTGCAATTGCCTTTTTGTCTATAAAGCAAAGGAGCAAACAAGCGTGCTGTGGAATGGGAGGTCCGTGGGGAATTACCCGGCGAGACCGCGCCCATTGAACTCCCCAAATCGCCTCCAGCGCCAGCCGGGCCGGCCTCATACACTTGGATAGAAGCCGCAGAGCAGGTGGTGGCTAGAGTGGCTTTCCCGCAGAAGAAGGAAAGCCGCGACCGCAACGATGCCATTGTCTTATTCTCGCAATGAGAACATGAACATGGTTAACCCAACGTGACTTTTCGCACCCTAGCAACCGAGCCAATTGGTTGTTTAGGAAGCCTGACTGGAGTCACTCAGCATGCCATGGATTCCAACTTGCAGCTCCAGGTGTGGTAGTCAGTGTCTATATTTGCTGACTACAAGGCCCAGGTGTAGTTTCTTAAGAAAATAGGAGGGTTAATTTAAAGAGTGTGCTTGTTTTCTCCACGTCTGTTTCAAGAGTGCATGTAATCTGTGACACCCTCTATAACAAATTAGGTATTAAATTCATTACAAAAGATCATTCAATTCTGTAATAGATGCATCAACTTTATTTTGGTTTGCAAGCTGACACCCTGAACAGGCCTGACATTTTTTCTCAGTCTGGGCCTGTATGTTCCAAGTGTGGTTATCACTGATAGCACTACTGATGTCAGGAACATCCAAGGCCTGGTTTCTTGTCCTGTGGGAACAAGGAGTAATCACGTTCACATAAACAATAGTGAGAGTGATTCAGAAGTTGCATTTTCAATCTTGTATAACATTGTTACTCCACTGATGGTTAGGTTTAGGGTTGGGGTTTGGGTGTACAGGTTATAAAATATGTATTCCGGTTGAATATATTACATTATTTACAACTAAAGATACAACTCACTTTTAGCACCACCCTGTGGATATTTCACCCCGAAACTGGAGCTCACATGTGCCCATACGTTCAACAACACTTCCAGATTCGGGCCCTAGGGGCAGTGATTTGAATTTCAGTAAGAAAAGAACGATTTCAGCTGAAGAGAACTTTCAACCTACTGTCACCGTATTCACAGTGTGTCTAAATATAAAACACATTATGAGATGATACCATTGACTAAACTATCTAGGACTAACTCATCAATTCATTTCATAGTAGAACAACATTTCAGCTTTTCTTAAAAAAATATGAATTCTTCAACTGCAGTTACACCTCATTCTCAAAAAAATAAAAATAAAATAAAAACACGCAGTGGCACTCATCTCTTGGAAGTTTAGAAAGAAATTTGATTCCTTCCTGTCTGCTTGCCTTCTTCCCAGCTTTAAGACAAACAAACCTTTCAGTAATTTTGAAAGTGAAAGTACCAATGCGAGAAAGAGAAGGAAAAAGAGAAAACGACACGTACAGGACATAACACTGTTGTATCCCCCAAAAGAGTAAGTTTAAAAACAATCTCTACTGCATAACTTCAGTAAAAATGTATTTTTCACATTGAGAGATGTCCCATGCATTATTGTTTTTAAGAAGGCATTTGCAATATCTTATCATTGTCTTATCATCTTAAACTCTACCTAAAAGACAACTAAAACCAGTTCTTATAATAATCATATTATTGATGTTGGTTTGTAATTATCACTTAAGGAACACAATATTCACATTGTTTCTATTTACTCTGCTAAAACATTGCTTTTTGGAAAAAAAAAGAAAGAACATTATTATTGTTTTGTTTATTAAACTAGATTTGTCCACCATTTAAATAACAGTTTTGTCTTGTGGAACAAATTACAGGCATTTCCACTGACTACAACAGAGGAGATCAGCCAAACGTGCATTTGGGAGAATGCCTGGGGTTTTCACGATGACCCTTGTCCCCTTTATAAAAGCTGACTGACCTACTGTCCAGTAAAGAAAATGTTATCATCTCTATCACCAGCCTTTTGTTAGTGATTTTACAGCAGTTAATGAATTTACAATTTTCATGCCCATGCAGAGTTGGTTGGAATGAAGCTATATCATGCCTGTGTTTTCATTGTACCTGCTCTCTTTGCATTTGTTATTGTGCTCCAATTTGTAAGGCCTTGTCGAGGACAAAACCACAATGGGACATCCCAGTCTGATGATGCTAAGCAGAGTCCTTATATACATTCCCTTCTTTGTCTGATTCCACCTGTTGCATGGATCTGCCTGCTACTTATTGATGGTGATTATGTTGCCTGTGCCGGGACAAACTGGAATGGAGATTATGTCTGTGATAAACGTCTACATACCAATTGTTTGAATTGGTGTAAACCCACTGAATCAAGCCCTAGAGGAAATGAAACTGATCTACATGACCGAACTCGTGAGCTAATTAACATTTCAAAGGTAAATTTTTATTTTAAAACCACTCTCACCTATAAGTGACAGTTTTTATCGAAGTTGTCTTCTTGGCAAAGAGAAATGGGAAAGGTTTGTTATTTAGAACACCTAAATATATTCTAAAATATCTCCTGTAAACTAGAAACTAAGAAAGTATCCGTAGTACAAGAGGTAGTCAACTAGAATGACACTTACCGCCATATGTACAGCACTAAGGCCATCGCGGTAAGGACACAGCAGTAAATAATGTATACAGAAGTCACATGTGAAACTCGTTCAGCTCCCACCTATTGAAATTCTATGGTTATAGCGTAAATCAACATAGTCTCATAGAATGAATGTTACTATAACAAAAATTTGGCAAACTGAATTTTATGTGCTGAATTTTACATTTCATGCAGTTTCCTGGTAAAATTAACACTAGTTGGCGCTACAATAACCCTGCTGTGGGAAAATGTGTTATGAATTCAAGACACTTTTACTATAACACATTATTTGAAAAAATGATACATTTTGATGCTTATATTACAGACTGACCTACATTTACACACTTATTCTAATTTGATAAGCTTCGGCATTAGGTCACCTGATGACTTTGGACTTCGAAATCCACGATTCGAGAACAGCCAAGCACGCAAGCTGACGCTGAGAGGAGAGTATAATAGAAGTGACACAAACTGACAAAGTTGCTTCAGAAAATTTCATTTTTATTTTGCATTTATTTATTTGTTTTTAGACACTATTGATTATGTTTAGGAATTGTTTATGGGTCTGTCATGGGGTTATGGGTTATGGGAATTTCTGTACAGTTTAATAGAGCACTATTGTTAAGTTTAGTCTAAAGTGTTAGGTTAGGTAGGTCATTTTTACTGGGCCATCTGTTGGGCCATAAAGAAGTGCAGTTGCACATTGTAAGGTGAACTATACTGGCTCAATTTACACCACAACCACAAATTAAATGTAGGGTCCCAATATAGGCTTCATCTTAAGCTAAATTATACAATATGTACTCCGTTTGACTATATTACATTATTTACCACTAAAGATACAACTCACTTTTAGCACCACCCTGTGGACATTTTACCCTGAAACTGCTTACGACCGATCTTGGACTTGCGAGTTTTCAACCGGGCCTTGTACAAACTACAGTTCAAAATGCTCACGCAAAAACACATCCTACCTTGCGTCCGGCATCTAGATTGTTTCGCAGCGGTAGACCTAAAGGACATGTACTTTCACGTCTCAATTCTGCCTTGACACCGACCCTTCCTATGGTTTGTGTGGCCAGGCATATCAGTAAAAAGTCCTCCCCTTCGGCATGTCTCTGTCCCCTCGCGTATTCAGGAAAGTTGCAGAGGCAGCTCTTGCCCCGCTCTGAGAAGCCGGCATCCGCATACTCAATTACCTCAATACTGGCCCACTCCCAAGAATTACTATGCACTCACATTGGCCTTATTTCATAGATCAGAGGCATATTTGGCGCTCAAGAGAGACCCCTAGTGTCGCTTCTTCGACACAACGTCTCGTTCCCTCCATCAGGGAATGGAGGTTACATCCGTAACCTAGATGTTTTTAAGCACATTTGCTTAATTTTGCTCTTAATTTAAGTTTTTTAATAATTGATTCTTTTTTATTAAGGCTATAGGTTTTGGACTAGCCTGTACCATTTGCAGTCTAGCCATTATTATTGTCATTACTGTCGACTGCATCCGAAGTGGAAAATCTGCCTGCTGCAAAAGTGAAAATCCACAGGATCAGGAAGAGAATGGGCGACAAGGGCGACAAGTACCTGTGCCAAGGACAGACCCAGAGATGATGGAGCTTCAAGGTCGAGATGAATCTGAGAGTGATCCTTAACGTGATGTCTGAGATTAATTTCCCATTTCTAGTTTTTAAGGTAAATTGACATAAATTGAACTAAATCGACCTCCCTACTCCAAACCTTAAACCTAAAACTAACCGTTTTGCTTCATTTTGAAGCAATTGTGAGATGAAAAATTTAATTGGTAAAGGAACAACATCATTTTGATGTGCTTCTAGGACACTTTCGGCTCACGATGTCAACTTGCATGTTCTTCTGGACATGTTCTGCGGTCCTTTGCAGGGCGAGTGCAGCTTTTATCAGTTAAACTACAGTGCAAAAGTGTTTATGAAGTGATGGTCTGCATTTTAATCGTAATTTCTGTGTAAGTATATATAAGCCATTGTGGTTGTAGTGCCTCTGATGTTACAACATTTTAGAGCCTCTACTGGCTAGCAGTCTTAGGACTGAAGTTTACTGCAGAAGCTAACTGATTTGCGAGTGGTTTAATACGATGTTTTCTTTTAATGTAGTTGAATCTTGTATTGGTTTAATAAAATTCAAGTTTACTAATATTCATGAGTTTCAAGTATTGGATAACATCGCTCTTTTCTAACTTTTAAAATAGTCTACATATAATAACTCTGAATGACCATTCATTATCACAGTATTTTACTTGTTTTTCAGTAAATACTATGGTAATGAATGGTCGTTCTGAGTCATTATATGTAGACTAAAATAAGATGTTTTTATATATATACATATATATTTTAAATCTGAATCATGTTCAGTTTATTTCCTTGTCATTTCATGCTGCCATTATCCCATATTTGTATACATTGTCGAGTGACAAAATAATTTAGGTTTGATTTTTGTATAAGCTTTTGTTGTTGTTGCATTCATTTGTAGTATGATAATACCATTGTTTGTTATTTGATAGGTATATCTGTAATAAAAGATAAACCGAAAAAGAAATCAATCTTAGCAAAGCAGTATGTTGTACAGTACAGATTTAAAGATTTTAAATCATGTCAAAGACCAAATTAAACTGAACTGCATTGTGTGTTTGATATGTTCTGTTATGGTGTGTTTCTTCTCAAGTAGCTTAACTATATCTTTGACAAACTCAGCAAGACATTAATTGCCAGTCACCTCAGGTTACCAGTATTCCATTTTCAGAAAAATAATATCTATAGTTTTTATAACTCAAATTCAGGTCCCTGTTAATCTCTTTAACTTTTATACTGGTTGGAAGATGAGAAAGTAAAAATAAATGTTCATCTTTCTTTTGTTAAGTTGGAGGTTTTTATAAAGTTATTGTCCCAACTTGTTAACACTAGTGGAGTTATTTAGACAGACTTTTACGGAGCTTCCCGGATGACAGGGTGGAATCTTTTATTAAGAAATAGTTTTGTGTGCCTCACAATAAATTTACTATGGTTTTACTACAGTAACCATATTTTAACCATGATAATCATAGAGAAACCATAGTGATAATACAGGAAAATGAAAACTATGATAATAAAAATCATAATTCTGTGGGTATTATGGTTTTACTATGCAAATACCATAGTTTAACTATGGTTAATGTACTATGAACTAACATAAACTAACAATGAAAAATGCTATTTTTATATAAACTAACATAAACAAAGATTAATATGTAGGCCTACTGTAAAAAAAAAAAAAATGGTTAGTTAATGATAGGCCTACCTAATGCATTTACTAATGTTACATTTACATTTATTTAGTTTTGAAACACACTCATTCTTTATTATAATTTTTTCACATTTTAGAATAATAGTGAAGTCATCAAAACTATGGAACTATGGGTCATAATACATTAAAAACAAAGTCTGTTTTTGAACATTTTGAACAGCTTGTCCTAAAGCTTGTCATGCGATTGTGGTTTTTGGATTCTGTGAGTTAAACGGTATTTGATTATGATCAGCCATATCGCCTATCTACTATTTTGAAATTGGTCAAAAACGCTGTATATTTCCAATGGTTTGGCAAATCAAAACGAAAACTTATTAAACATTATTAGCACCATGCACCTAAACAAACCTGAGCAGCTTGGGTATAGTGCCACTTACTGCTCAAAAATCATATATAAGTCCTTATAACTTTAGAAATCCTTGGCATAAATTAATGAATCTTATGTCTTTAGATTCCTTGTGTCATCCTGACATACAATGATACCAATCTGCCATTTCACATGTCTGCCATTTTATCTTTCATTTTCACCTCACCATGCAGCTTTTATCAGATCTTTCCCAAATTTTAGACAGATAAACTTGAGACCCAGCTGGAAAAAGTTATCAAAAGACTTTTCTTATTCAAAACCTTTTTTCTGTAACACTGCAATAGAAAAAATGTCCATCAGAAGTGAAACTTTATCTTGGTAATGGTTATGCTAATTTTCACTAAATTTGGATCAAATGATTGTCAACCTATGCCAGGCAAAAGTTTGTAAAAGCTTATAATCAAAATTATGCCACATTGCTATCGATTGAGCTTAACTTTTAAGCCATACGGTTTTACTTGCATGGCTAAACCTTGTAAATAACCCATACCTACAAATTTGAACTCACTCAAAGAACATGTTTGTCAATCTCAAAAATATTAAGTGATTTTAATGTTTATATTTAAGTTTAAATACACAGTGCTGCATTTTCTCTGTCATTTTCTGAACAATTAATGGCAAACATGGCACATTTTCTTGCACAGGTTTATTTAAAAAACAGCTTAATTTGTCTTAAATGTAGAAAGTTTTTTGTGAGAGTTAGGTTTATGGTTAGAATCTATAATCAGTATAAAAATCATTATGTCTATGGAGAGTCCTCATAAGGATAGCCGCACCAACATGTGTGTGTGTATTTTGTAACGTAGGTGCTGGACAGAATGACCCATGAGCAGAGGTAACAGTTCCAAAATATTTATTCACAAAGTAATGCGCCACAGTGAAGAGCAGAGAGTAGTGTGTTCGTCAGTGGAGTATGTGCATAGTGGAAGTTAGGAGAAATTTGGCAGAACCCTCCATAGAAGCTTGGCGATGAGAAAGATGTCCAGCGGACAATGTGACAAACAGCAGAAATGTAGATCCCTGGCACACAGGCATAGACCAGAGTTCATTTGTGGATTACCAGGCTGAAATCAGCGAAGACTGGAAGGCAAACCTCAACTCGAATATTGAGGGCAAACAACAGAGTGAAAAGACAGGACCAGCTAAACAAGGAGAGCGAGGTTAATACTCAACTTAGGGCATATCAACTCAGAGAAACATGAGGGCATATAGAGGGAGTGAAATCAGGCTGGAAATGTAAGCGCAGCTTAGTTCTAGCAGGAAGACTAGCAGCTGTAAATCATCGCACCATTAGCTGGTTAATTCCCAGCCAATCACATGTAAGCCATTGCTTTATAAGTCTGCTCTCAATCTATCACATTGCTGTTTCAGTGTGCCTCCACCACTCCACCACCACAAGTTGAGTCCCATCCTTCATGGGGGTAGGCTCCTTGCCCCTGCCTCCTATCTAAGGCAGGATATGATGGCTCCGAGTACAACTTCTTCTGTTTTATGTTCATCAAATAAATGTCATCTTATATCTCACTCAAGTCTGCGAGTCTTCCCGATAGGACAGGGGTTATATATATATTTTGGTGCTGCTTCTCCTTTAAGACTTGACAGTAAAGACCCACTGTTATTATTGGCTGTCTGCTCTTGACTTACCTGCTCTCTTAATGCCATCTCACTGCTCACCTCTACTGGGTGGGGCTACGGAAGTGATAAGGTAAAGAAGGCATTGATGTGTTGTTGTGGAGGTGGTCAGATGTAAGTGTCTACAGAGGCGTGACATCACAGGAGGAAGTAGAGAACGAGTCGTTTTGGTATCTTGGTTTCAAAAAATACTCTTTTTGCTGTGTGGAAAAAGTTTTGAGTTCTGAAACTTATAGTATATTTTTATAGTAGGGGACGGCATTGACATGGAAAAAATATTTAAATAATAATATTAAAAGCCAAAATGAGCACAAAGAAAATGCATACATACAAAAAACATTACAAATTGTTTCTGAAAAGCAACTGGAGAGGTCTACTTCATCTGACCTAATAGAAGAGGTAATGACATGCATTTTTTATTATTATTATTTTACCAAAAGTTCACTTATAATCTTAAAAAGTTTGCAAAAAGTGTGTGTGTGTGTGTGTGTGTGTGTGTGTGTGTGTGCATGTGCAAAAAAATAGTAGAATTACGTAACTTTTACCCACCTTGTCTCATTCCCTCCAAAGAATGAAAACAAGCAACAAATATATATATTTTCAGCCAGTTCCTCACAAGAGGTCAGCTACCCGACCTGACCAACTGTTGCATTTTGGCCCGGGTTTGGGTCAGTTTTCCCAAGTATAACTTCTGGTTTTGAGTAATTAATGAAAAAATAACCTGCAATGTAGCATCTGTGCTTTATTTAAATAATGTTTTATGTAAACACACACTGGATGGACATCTTTAAACATCACTGCATCTCTCACTGTTTTTGAATATTTTTGAGTTTTTAAAAAAACGTAAAAATGTTCATGTTTACTGTCACTACTATACTGTGTGTGCTATGAATGTTACCTATGATGCTTAAAAAAAAAAACAGCCATCTGCAGAAACATGTCTTGGTTGGAGATATATATAGAGAGAGTGAACGATTTTGGGTCGAGTTTGGGCTTTATTAGTCTCGGGTATGGGTCAGGTTCAGGCTTCATTTTAAGGGCTGTGCTGACCTCTATTCCTCTTACAAATCTTATGATTTTAGAAAACTTGGAATATAACATTTGAAATAAAATCTACTAATCGTATGGTGCTTGCAGCGAAACAGCCTAGGTTCTTTCATTGGAAAAGCAACTTGGACATTTAGCAAAATATCTAATTTTGTGTTCCACAGAAGAAAATGTATTCACTCTAGGTATTAGGGGCTCTAAGGAGTCTTAATCCACCCCTGTCCAAACACGAACTTATATGACTAATATATGAATAATAAATATATATATAGGGTCTGCTGCAATGTGCATCTCAATGCTAAGCTTGCCTGGTAGATCTAAAAGTCCATATAACTCAACTTATATGCACAAGACTAGGAATGTTATTTGCTATGCCATCACAATATGAAGGCAGTACTGATGTATAAAGTTAAGCTGAATGCAGCACTATCAAGCTGTGTTTACATTCTATCTGCCAATCTTTCTTTCAATTTCATTAGTTTTCATGAATATATGTTATTAGCTTTCTCATTGTTCCAATAATATGCAAGTACAACCTAGTTTTTAAGTATTTATGAAAGAATAATGTCATACAATTTCAATAAGCACCTGCCCATACATATATATATATATATTAGCTTTTACTCGCCAGACTTTTAATGACTTGTAAGCGTAATGCATCTCAAAACTGAAATAGATATTAAGCGAATCGAGAAGGGGGCATCTTCACAAAAATATATGACTCGATATAGAATCATTAAAAGAGACATGAAATGAAAATGGAGCATGTGGATCTCGTCTTTGGAAACAAAATACATGGAACGAGCCAAAAAATAAAAACTTTTACTTGTAGCCTCTATCTCTAATTTATGTCTGTAAGCTCTCGAGTTTTGTAACACTTTTACCTTCAAACATACGTCCAATAAGCGTGTTACTGGTCTGTAGTCTTGCTGTAAATCAGAGAATGTTTTGAAAACTGTCAGGGGGACAGTTTAAGCAAAATCAGAATGAACGTTGTTAAATGCAATGTTAATGTAACTATGGCATATCACGGCTCAACTAAAGCAATGGTAATATTTCCACCACAACACCTCTGGACTGACTGCAGCCAAATAACATCAATTTCCTTCAGAGTGTGTGATTACGAGACACAACATGCAGTAAAAGTCGAGGCTGAATTCAGCTCCTTAAATTACATATTGGTATTCAGTAAATCGATGTACTTATCCTTTTAATGTCGTATGTATCACATTTGAAGTATTATTTTCTAAAGCCTGTGAATCATTAACATAACATGTTGTCTGCAGTGTATCAGATGTCAGCTGCCACCTGGTGGACGTTTCTGGGCATTTCATGATGGAAAAACATTTTTGGATCTGCTTTTGTATTGCATGTACTCTTTTTTCATGTTAAATCTTTGCTGATTTTAATCAAGTAAAAGTGACAGTAATGATTATATTCTTACTGATATTTTATAATGAGTATTATCTGAATATATGCAACTTGTGCTTGGTTAAAAGTTTGTATATTATTTTATTGAAAAAGCCAGTTGAATTCCATGTATCAAATATGATACAGCTGGCTTTTGAGGTATATTTCTCAATCACTATTACATTCCATTCATGCCCACCACAAAGTAGAGGAAGTTGTCATGACCAAACATTTGCTATCTCTGAAAAGCCCATGTAGTCCTCTGATAATACCCAACGATTTACCACTGTAGCATGTATGGGCTGAGAAAAACTTTAAAAATTAAATGTCTTACAAAGAAATTAATTGCTAGGCCTCGGGAGGATAATGACCTAAATGATACATATGCTGCATGTATATATGATACATTTAAAACGTATTTGTATAGTTTGTCTAATGTACTAAAAACTGTTTAATATAAAAAAAATAAAATTACATTCTGACTAGTCTTTCATATGTAATGCTTTACAGGGTAAGGTCATTACCACTGCACAATTCAATCACTGGTGAGTGAAATCTGAACATATACTAGCCAGTGGCTTATAACAGACATAATTTAGTCGCATAGTGTGAAATTTATTCGCAATGTAGCTGGCTGATTGATGTGGGTTTGTGTGCCAATTAAACACACACAAAGGCCTATTAATTCACTTTATTCATGTTTCCTCTCCCATTGTGTTGTCCATACTTCATAAAATGATTCATTTTTTAATACTCAATCATCATTCTGTCTCCAAACTGCAGACATTTCCACAGACCATAAGACAAAGAGAAACCAGCAGTGTCATCAAACTTACCTGTACCGACCTCAGAAGATGTCTTTAGCACCGGTCCTTTTAAAGCACTTAAAGGCCCTGCTCAGCACTACTGCTGATTTCAGCACTGTTCCTCTGAGCTATTTGCTAATTGGACTAGAGGATTGATAGATGCAGAGTTTTCATGCCCATGCAGAATCCAGTGGATTGGATTTCTGTCTGTCCCCGCCTTTATCACTCCTGCTTGTTTAGCTTTTAATTGAATGTTCCTCTTATTAAGGTCTTTTAAATATGAATATGAATGTATCTGTTGTTCTAGGAATAGTGCATTTTTTTTGAGGATGTCAGAATTTGTGCAAATTTGATTTCTGCAAAGTTTTCGTTAGTATTATATCACAAACCTTTTCATATTTTTTTGTACTTCTGATGATTGAAGCTTTTTAGTTATTCGTCATTTTATAAATAATCAATCAATCAATCAAGCAAGCAATCAATAAAAATGGCAACATTCTTAGTGTCAACAGAACAAAGGGAGATTTCATGCCTGTCTAGACTGCTTGTACCAGATGTGAGGTTTATCGTGTTGCTTCTGAGTTACAGTTTTGTTATTTTTTAAATGTACTGAAAAATTATAATTATGCATGGGGCCTGGGTAGCTCAGTGAGTATTGACACTCACTACCACCCCTGGAGTCGCGAGTTCCAATCCAGGGCATGCTGAGTGACTCCAGCTCGGTCTCCTAAGCAATCAAATTGGCCCGGTTGCTAGGGAGGGTATAGTCGCATGGGGTAACCTCTTCGTGGTCGCTATAATGTGGTTCTCGCTCTCGGTGGGGCACGTGGTGAGTTGTGCGTGGATGCTGTGGAGAATAGCGTGGGCCTCCACACAGGCTATGTCTCCACAGTAACACCCTCAACAAGCCACATGATAAAATGCACGGATTGACGTCTAAGAGAAGGAGGCACCTGAGATTCGTCCTCCACCACCATGAGGACTTTGGGCGCACTGGAAATTGGGCATTCCAAATTGGGGAGAAAAGATGAGAAACATTTTTTTAATAAATGATAATTATAATAATTATCATCCAAAGCAAATAAACTTTGTCAAAATATGCTTCACTGTTCTTAAGCACATATTTAGATCTAGCAGCTCAGGAACTGGAGGTCACAAAAATATACTGTACTTAATTGTACATAGTATTAAAATCAACATTATTTATGCCTTATTTGTGTCAATTGTCTTATTGAGACTATGAAGTCATTTTATTGAATTCAGTCTGTATGGTATGGTAAATTAATGTGATTTTAACAATTTGAGGAAGTTCCTTTAGTGTCATTTAGACGTTATAAAAGATGACTTTATACTTGTCCACTATTCAATGGTGTCATGATTATTGATTGGATAAATATAGGGTTTTTCAAAAGTTTTTCATTGCAGATTTCAAGAACAAAATGATGATATGCCTGCTCTAATCCAAGTTTTATATGCTTTATCTATAGCACATGTTACCTGAAAGAATATTCTAGCCATTAATCCCAGTGAAAGTTGTTCAACTCAGATCCACAGGAGTTATTTAGAAAGTTTTGTGAGTATTTAATGGCAGCAGGGGGCACTGAAAGTTCTTGTCAACTTAAATCCCAGTCTCACACCAGTACAGGAACTTCCACTCCAAATGCAAGAAACACAATTTATTCACAACTGATCTTTAAAATGGATGATATGCAGAGACCTGTCTGTTGCCCAAGTGAGTTTTACCAGGTTATGAATAAGAAAAGGACATGATTCAGTGTATAATTATAACAGAAATCATATATCTAATCTAAACACAAATGTATTACTTTCAGTTTCATGTTCGGCTTGTTAACTGTTGATGTGACTATGGTAACTGAGCAGAGAGGAAGTTATGTCAGGCTTTTGTTTTTAGTTTTCAAGCATCCTAAAGAACTAAGATGATTTAAAGTATGTTAGCAGATTTTTTATTGATTTGATTTATACAACTACTTACAAGTTTTATCGGTGTCCTTAATAGTAGGGATGTCCCGATATGATACCACACTCATGTACTTGTACTCTTGCTCATTAAAATGCTCCAATACCAAAAAACGATACCTTCCGACATACAAATGTCATTATGTAAACATTCGGTGCACAAATAAAATCACGTCATGTCCTAGTGAGATTATATAACAGCAAAAGCTGCAATTTAATGAGATAAATATACTTTATAGTTTGCATGTGCTGCACGCTTCAAATGTGAGTGCTTGTGAATGTGTGGAGCTGGTGTTGTGTTGGCATAAAGACACAAAGTGCTCATACCATTAAGATCTCATAGGTCAACACATGGAAAACACCATCATGAGCATTGCGTCTTCTGTTTGTAGCAGATGACAGCAAGCAGAGCACTAGTATTCGATGGCGAATAATTTGTATGTGGGAAAACACCGGAAAGTTAAGAATGATTTTGATAATTATGCTATGTATAGAACGGTGTCAACCCACTGAATTGATCCCTGGACAAAATGAGACTGAACTCCAAGAACTTACAATAAAGTATTTTAATGAATCAAAGGTAAGTTGTAAGACTTTAAGTTGCTCTCAATGGGTTTTGCTTCAGAAACCCATTTTTACATTGGATTTCAAGTGTTGATAGCCCACTACCAATTTTTTGTTATTTTTTAATCTAATTAAAAATTTTCTTTATTACAGTAAAATAACCATTAACTTCCCAAATTAAAATCATCTCCTCATTTACTCACCCTCATGTCATTCCAAATACATACGGTATAAAATTCTGTCTAATTCGGAATGCGAAAATGGGTCCCACTTTATATCAGGTGTCTTTAACTACTAGGGACTAACAATACATTACATTGTATACAATACAAAGTATTTATTGTGTAACTTCATGTTGTTCTGAAAGATTCTTACAAGATTCACATTTGCTGCTACTGTGTATGAGGTATTGGTAGGTTTAGGGTTAGGGGTAAGAGTTAGGGTTTAGGGTTAGGTTTAGGGTAGGTTTAGGGTTAGAGGTAAGTGTTAGGTTAGGGGAAATCATTGTTCTCAAAGAATATATCTTATATCTTTATTACACACGCAACTTACACGTCTCAGAACTTATAAATCTAGTAACTCCACATTTAATTAATACCAAGTATATTATTTGTTATTCTGAGGTAAATTATAATGTTCTTTTTTAGAGGTCCATCCTAGACCAGGTTTCTACAATGGATTCATGGTGAATTAGTGGAAATTTCATCCCTATCCTGCCTTAACCACTTTGTTCAGGTAAGTAGAAAAGGTAAGAATATTAATTAATATTTTAAATGAATTGGATATTACTATTAATCATAATGAAGTTAATTCTTGGGTTACGATTGAGTGTTTTCTATTTTAGGGTTTGAAAATTTTAACAAATATCAAATGGTTAAGGTTTGGGTTTGTGTAGATGTAGGTGTAGGTTTGGGAATGAACATTGAGATTAAACTCAAGCAAAAACATTTAGTTTGTCTGGCTAAACTTGTTCATACAGAAATGAACAAAAAAGTGCTATTGTGTTATTCCCTAAGTGCTGTCCAATAAATAAGTGCCAACCAAAAACATATATTACACAACAGAACAAAAAAAAAGTTCTGTACAAAACGTTTTATTAACAAATTGCATTCATTTTTGTAAAGAAAATTCCACCATAAAGGTTCTGTATATATAAAGTCTAAAAGGTTTTTATCATTTTCCCTAAACCTAAAACTCTTTATTCTAAATGTACCCTTACAAATGTGCAATTTAAATGAAGATTTATTTAAATAATCGGACCCCCTTATATTAACTGATCATTCTGTTAACCCTTTTTCATCAACTGTAGATTAATAATTCAATTGATCTAACCACCAAGTCAGCATTTGTTCCGCAGTTTCTCCTGTCCAGTGAATGTGGTCTTGCGGCTCTACCTTGAATCTACGTGGACACAACTCCTGAAGAGGATGACCATGTGTATAAATATATTCATTAAAAATGTCTAGGTTTGCCTGCTCCACTTGTGATAGAAATTCTAAATAATTAATCATTGCCATAAGGATATAGCATTAGGGAACTTAAGTTTGGACACTCTCCTCAGACCCTGCAACTGTTTAATACTTGATTTGTTGGGGTGTTGTGCCCAGTTATTGATACCTACTGCTAAAATTACAATCTCTATATTTGGATTTGAAGGTCATTTCTTAAATTAAAAATCAATTTGTACTGTATTATTATCAAAGCAAGGAATTCTGGCCCAATTGGAATCTCTGACAACCAGAACGGGTTTCATAACGGTTACAAATCAAACCCGGTATTTATTTTGTGTATATTAGGATGTCTGGTAGGCACAAGCGTTGGTTTATTATAATTTAGTATAATGGTCTATATGTTTTGAGTCCTGGGAGGGTTTGGCTACTGAGTTTGTCTTAGGGGTAAGAAGAAGAGGAAGGATGGGTTTAGGTAAGGCATCTAACGGGTTCATCCTCTCAGAAGGCCCCTTTATAAAGTTTTCTCCTCAATTCTCCCCCGTCTCAGCAGCCTCCACCTTCATAGGCCTTGGCTCTATATCTGCGTCTGTTGATAAATTGGAATCTATTGTTATTCTATTGTTGTGCATGATTGTCATCTCATTAGACTGACTGGTTCTACTCGACTCGCTCAGAACGGGAATTGAAAACAGCATCTCCGGCTTGGTATGTGGGCATGCCTAACAAGGAGGCTAAAGGCTACAGCCTCTAGTTCGCCTCTTGAGACCAGGGCAGTGAAGTTTACATACTGCACAGCTACCTACCAGCTGTCTCCTCAACCGGCCACCGGAGATCGGTTTCACCCGAGTATTGACTCTAAACTACATTTCCCATAAACCCACATACCTGGCGTGATTACACTCCAGCTGACTCTCATTACTACCACTCTACTTAAACTGTGTTTGAATGTTCATTCACCGCGAAGTCTTGTTTTGCTCCGGCTGCATTTCTGAGCGTTTACCACTGTTATATCTGATTCTCTGTGTTTTGACCCTTGCCTGATTACTCCTTCTACGTCTGTTTGCCGCCTGCCTTTACTGAGTTTACGCCTGCCTCTCGACTATTGATATTTGCTGCCTGCCCTGATTCTTTGCCCATCTGACCATGATTCTGCCTACCTGTGACATTCCTGTTTGCCTGCCATTTACCTTCACCTGTACTTTACGCTGCCTTCTCTAATAAATCGCTGATGGATCCCAACCAACCTGAGTCTTCATTACACCAGCTGGCTCCCGATACATCTGTAAAAGTTACCTTGGGCCGAGGAGAAGACTCATCACCTTTGGTAATGGCCATGTTTCTGTTTACCAGCATCTTTGAAGAGAGGCCCAAGATTAAATGAATTCTGTGGAGAGTGTTTAACATTCAGTTCCTCATTTATATTGAGTGGTAAGTGTATTTTTTCAGCCTCAGAATCAACAATTGTCCTTTTTTCCAATTAATCTATTCTAATAGATCTGTGTGAGCTTTATTTAAGAGGCTATCCACATTTTTTTGTTTAAACCTATTTTTTGCCCATTTACAGACTTTTTCCATTCTAGGGGTTCAATATGATTAATCTTCTTAGCCAGTTGTGGTTTAACTTCTGTATAATGTTCTGAAAGTATAGTCATATTGTTTTGCATCCAATTATAGGTATTGTAAATTACTTTTTGTGGTGTTTTGGGGTTGGGACAGGAGGGTTTGATAAACTGTACCAATTTATTTGCCTGCTTATTCATACTTATCGGTGAAATCTTGGTTTCCAAGGCCTTTTGAACCACTTCAATATGATGAGTTGCCTGTATCCATTTAAAATAGGTTTTAGTCAATTGTACATCCGAGTCAATTATACCTGTACCTTTTTTAATTAAAGGCTCTATTCCCTCATGTAGTTAATTTTCAACAGATTCTGGAACAGTGAATTTATTTCTAAAAGCCCTATCTAAAAACAACTTTCAGATAAAACAAATCAATTCCAATGTAGAGGAGGAAATAATATATGCCCCAAATGGGCCTTACCCTATTTCAGATGTCAATTTGTCCTTATTGCAGTTCTTGAAGACGTTCCAAAAGGAGTATGTTGTTCAGGTCACCCAAGATTCCTTTATAAAAGGTATTCAAAAGGCCTTTTCTCTTTTGAGACACATGGAAAATGTCATTTGAGCTCTGCAAAAACTTTACCCATGAGGATTCACTTCAACAACAGGAAAAAATAATTTTCACAAGATAATCAACAATCCATTGCTTGTATTCCAGAAGTTTTCCTCCAAACTTTCAATCACTGTTTCCCCATCCTCATCTACCTAGGGTTAGGTTTATGGTTAGGGTTGGGGTAGGGCAGCGGTTCTCAAAGTGTGGGGCGCGCCCCACTGGTGGGGAATAGAGACGTGACAGGTGGGGCGCGCCAAACGGGGGGAAATTTTCCTTTTTATGCATTTCTGTCTTTATTCGTTCATGGCGAGTCCGCATCGTCAACTTCATCTTTGCAGTGACACATAAAACACCAGTTTATTAATAAACAATTAAATGTCTCCTTGCTATTTTTGTTTCACATTCATAATCATTACTTTTGCCGGTTCTTTGTGGCAAGCTTTATGCGTGCGGTCGTGCGCTTGAGTGCGGCTATATAACGCTCAGTATCCTGTATAGCCTACTTAAGTTATTAAATCAATATGAAGGGGCGATTTGTCCACTAATGGCTTAAATGAACAACTACTAGTCGACTAGAAAAAAACTTTAATCGGAGGCAGCCCTTATTTCACATATTTTTGAACCAGCAGGCCATTCTGGGTTGAGCGCGCGACCCTGAGCGGAATGAGCGAGCAGAGCGGAATATTCAGAAATGCGCGCTCCGCTCACATGCTCTGATCGGAACAAAGGAATATTAGAATAATGAATCATTAGTTTATCTTATAGCTACACTGCCCATAATTTTAATCCAATTTCAAACACAGTATGTTATGTCTATTTAAAAAATATATATATATTTCACGTTTTTAAGTACAAAATGATGTTAGTCCTTTGCCACATCATATCTCTGTGAGATGGGCTTTTCAGCTGTTGCTTCACTGAAAACTAAGTACAGATCTCAACTGAACATTGAGCATGACTTGAGAGTGGCAGTATCAAGCCTGCAACCCTGCTTTGAGAAACTGTGCAATGCAAAACAAGCTCATTGCAGCCACTAATGCAGGGAAAATTAATTCTTTAAATACTTTCTTGCCAAATGGATTTCTCTTTTTTTCTTTTTTTTAACAGATTGCAAAGTAGCACTTGTATTTCTTTTCTAATTTTTTTTATCTTGATACAAATGTTGACACAGCTGCACTTTTATTTTCTCTATTTTTGAATTTCATGCAAGTTATGACAGCTGCACTTTTATTTTCTTTATTTTTGAACTTACTGTTATTTCATGTAAATAGTTAGTTTGGATTTAGATACAACTTGTTACTGATACTACTTGTTACTTGTTACTACTGTTCAATAAATTGGAACATTTTAAGCTTGTTGCATATTTCATTAGCATTGTGTTGGGGCGATGGGGGCAGATGGGGCTTGAAAATTCCCCCTTGTCCAAAGTGGGGAATGACCGAAAAAGTTTGAGAACCACTGGGGTAGGGTTTGGTTCGGTTCATGCTTAGAAGTACTTATTAACCTGGCCTTTTTAATAAAATAATGATTGATAGCGACTTACTTAAAGGTTTCAAAAAGGAACCAAAATCCTTAAAAAAAAAAAAAAATGCATGCAGCTCATGCTTTCAGAAGACTTGGAATATAATGCATATGATAGGTTTTGTTAAAAATTTCAGTGAAAATCTTAACATCTGTTGTGTGTTCATAAGTACTATGAGAGAAGCTCTTTCAAGTGAGAACTTCCATTGTTTCTTCTGACTCTTTCATTCAGCTTTTTGTTAATTGGATTGGATTGGTGTTGATTCATAAATAATTTTCCTGCCCAAAGTTGAATTCAATGCAGAAATATACATTTTCATCTTGTTTGTACCTTCTTATCTTTTTTTTAAGGCCTTTTAAACATAAATATATCCATTGTTCAACTCTGAAGTAATGAAGCAGAATTGCGCTCGAGCTTTCTTATCTTGCCTGATTCCAACTTTAATGTGGAACTGTCTGTGGTTTTTTTGATGGCTGGTATTTTGCTGGCTACAAAATAAACTGGAATGGGAAGTTCATTCCCATTGTTCATTTTCATTGTTCATTTTTGACAAAGAGATACAGATAAAATGGTGCGAACTTAAGAAATTGAGCATTGGGCGAAAAGAAGACTGAACTACAAGATCTAACAATTGAGTTTAATGTTAAGTCGAAGGTAAATATCTTCTACAATAAGAATGTGTCCTGTTATCTTTAGAACTTTAAGGGGAATCATAATGCTAATTTGAAATGTCAAGGTGACACAGCATTTATACATGTGTAAATGTTATGTACTTTTTAAGTTTTTATATTGTAGGTTTTATTCTGCTCTTTCTCTCCACCACTATAATGGTTATCCTCGTGGGTATTTGCGACTGCTGCAGAAGCAGAAAGTTAGGCTGCTGTAGATGCAGAGATTCACAGTTTAGGGACTGCAAAGAGGAAATGGAAAGAAAAATGAAAGAATTCATGTGGGAATTTTCTGAGGAGGCTGCTATGTAAATTGATCGTTGATCAAACCTAGCATCTGGTCTCCTTAGATTAGCTATAAAAATAAATATTACATGTTGGTTTATCATCACATTTTGCCGATACTTACACTCCTATAGCTACACAGAGAACATCTCCCTAATGTTTTTAAGTAGTCTTGATAATTGACGACATGTCCCATGAAAAATAGTTTAGCCTATTTTTTTGTATTTATACATTTCAATGTCTTAGCAAAATTCCATCATACTGTAATGAGTAATAATCCATAACTAAACTAAATGAATAAAACTAGAATACATTTACATTTTATTAATTTAATCTATTAAAAGATTACTGAATTCAACATGATGAAATTTTGTTATGAAAACTGAAATGCATAAATCTTGAAAACAGGCTAAAATACTTTTGAGTGTGTAGACTTTCCAATCACCAAGACTTTCAATGTAGGAAATCAATAGAACAAAATCAAAGAGTGCCATTTACAGACTATGACAAATCCAACAATTTATAAATGAATGGAGGGCCCCATTCTATCTAACATCTCTGCTCTCCTATTTGTAGAGAAACTCCATTCTCCGCTCCCTCATAGTCGCAAATGTATTAATGGACCTGTTGTACAAACGTCTACTTCCTTTGATGTCCAATAATAATCTGGATTCAATTGATATTTTAGCCAAATTAGAAAGACGCTCTGTCAGAACATGTGGGGAGTGCAACTGTGTTCCGAGGTATGTCGAAGTCAACCCAAAATGACATAATTGACAGCATTGCTTTTGTCATACAGGACGAAATAGACACTGAGTTGAATGCTACTCCTTTTCTCGCTGTCCAGGTTAATGACACCACTAACATTTCTTGTAAGTGTCAGTTAACCATTATACTGAGATGTGTTAATTGACAGGGAGAAATATGCGAGCGATTTATTGGATTTTTTCACTTGAGTTTTGACAGGACTGCAGAATCCATTACTGCCATAGTAATAAGGGCCATGCAACAGTACAGTCCAAATAGCAAATTAATTTGTCAGACTTTCGATGGGGTGAGTTGTATGGGTGGACAACCCAGTACCCCACGCACTGTTCATTCACTATTATGCCCCCAAATTAAATCTGGAATAGAATTAATAAGAATATAAGGGTATATAGGATGAAAAACTTTATTTTGCAACTTTAGAAAGTTTTCATAACTTTTTCTCTCGCTCTGCAAAACGAACGGCCTTGCTTGCTGAGGTTGATGGATCCATTTGTGTGCCTGGAATCTCAGTTACGAGGTGAAATTTCAACAGCCATGTTGTTAATTCAATTCACGAGGGCCGGAGGTCACTGGACATTGCATTTAACAGAATACCAAGCGAACCTTGATGGGTCACTGACTCAGTTGCACAAAGCAGTTGTCTAAAACGCAGCCAATGCGATTTTAAGTTTATCTTTTTATTGAAAGTTTTTTCTGTTATTTTTGGCCATACTGAGAAACTGTTTCAGGTTCTTCAGTCAAAATCTCTAGACCAGAGACAGTTGACTGAATTGATGCCACCCTGAATCCTCTGAGAGCCTTAAGAACTTAAACAAAATTTAAGGGCTACTACGTAAGTAACGTGGATACTTTAGGACATTAAGACAACAGACGCAAGAGATTCTGACAAAGTTGGGATGATTTTGAGCAAGGTTTTAACAGAAACGAGGACAGTAACACTGACATTCGCTGTTCATATAGGCGAATGTACTTTGAATTTATGGATGCAGTAGTGTGTCAGTTGGAAGAACAGTTCAATGACATGAAGAAACTCAGTTTCTTTCATATACTTGATCACTTATGCTTTACAGAATTTTCACAGCCAAACAGGTTTCCATCTGTGGAGATCGAGTCTTTGATAAAAGGTTTTTTTGATGAGTCAAGGCTGAAGAATGAGCAGCAAGATGTGTACGCTGACCCTACCCTCAATAAATCAATTAAGGAACTTCTGCAACTGCTAGTGATGGATGACTTATCTGAAACGCTTTATCTGAAAGTTGCAAGCTCTTACAGTTGGTCCATACCATCCAAGTTACGAGTGTTTCTGCTGAGAGATAATTTTCTTGCCTTCACTCATTGGACTGAAAACAAACTTAAGAAACACAAGTGAAGAGCATTGTCAAATTCTTCCAACAAATGAATAAGTTCCCTTGTTAGAACTGGAGGCAGACTCATCATGTGCTCAAAAGGAGAGCTCCTGTGTTCCAAGATATATAACAGCATCCATCAGTTTTCTTAAGATGTCTCGGTTATTTGTTACTTGGTCCTTATGACGTTTCACAGACAATGCAGCAGCCTGACTAAGGGCCTTGTCAATGCTGATTTTCCCAAAGAGTTTCAGCTTTATTGAAGATGATATATGACTTTTTGATTTGTCATGTCTATCTATAACTCTTGTTAGGCTTTTGAGATGATTGAAAAAATTTTTTACCCATGGGCAGTGCTGGACTGTTAATCTGGCATACCGGGTATTTTCTCGGTGGGCCGATGCACTTTGGTGCCGATCAGGGGCGGACTTGCCATCGGGAGAATGGAGCGGGCCAGTGGGTCGGCCGTGAAACGTGCCAAATGGGCCGGGAGAAGCTAAAATGAGCCGCCGTATGCAGAACGAACCACAAAACGGCGCTGCGAACACTTTTTATGGATGCATTTTTGACAGAAGCAAATGACGTTGCATTATTTGAATATCCATTCTGATTGTTCAGTTCACTTTTGAGAGGAGCCATTATGCTGTCAGCCTGGTTAACATACATAAAAGAAAAATTAAAAGAAAATAAATCTCTCTATATTATGGTCATCAGAATATTGCACATTTGTTAGAAATTTATTAAATTAAAAATAAATTTTAATGCTTTATTTACATTCATTTTTTAATAAATTATTGCAGAGGCTCCACCTCCCTTTCCTCCTCCGAGCGCACGCTGGAAATGGAAGACATTCACCAGTGCAATGACACCCCCAGCACTGCCGAACCACTGTGAAACAAGACTAAAACTTTATATGTACATTCTGGTTTATTTCATGTTAAACAACGTTATGTGCATTTGAACATTTCTAAACTTTAGTGAAATGGTGACATTAGAATGTTCAAAAGAAATTAACCCTTGTGCATCAATTAAAAAAAGTTACACATAGGTTCATTATGGACAAAAATGTCCATGTCCAAAAACTGTCATAAAAATATTATAGATTTATATTTTTTCCACTTTCACTGACATAATTTTTTTAACCAGCATCAGCTCTAATCATAATGACCAAACATTCATTCATTTTTAGAATTTTAACCCTTTAAACGCTGGTTTGTTTACATAATGCCACTGTTGTTTTTTTAGGAAAAAATGAAAAATAGTAATTATTTTCAATTTAATAGATGCTAAGCAGAATTTTTTTTCTTTGATTATTAGAGCCTCGGATATGTCAATGATTAACAACAACATTCATTTTGATGCTTTCATATTTTTTATGCAGTATCAGATTTAAAAAAAGCTACCACTCAGGTCCATAATGGACAAAAATGGCCATGTCAAAAAAGTGTCATAAAAATATTATAGAATAATGTTTTTTCTACTTTCACTGACTTATATTTTAACCAGCATCAGTTCTAATCATAATTACCAAACATTCATTTATTTTCAGAATTTTAACACTTTAAACGCCGGTTTGTTTACATAATGCCACTGTTGTTTTTTATAAAAAATATAATAATTATAATTATTTTCAATTTAATAAATGCTAAACAGAATTTTTTTATTTTTATTATTAGAGCCTCAGACACATACAAACCACACTCTGAAATCCATACCAACACACTCACACAATTATATATTCATAATGTATCTAATTGGCTCTATAATATGCATAAGCCAAAAACAGCAGAAAACAACAACAAAAGCGATGATATGCCAAACCTGAAAAAATGGCACGATCTGGTAAAAAATATTTAAAATGTACATTTTGAAGCCTTGCCAACATAATGAAAGCATGTTAAACAAGATTGCATAATTTTATAGTTAAATGGCACTGGGATTAAAAATCGCAGTTTTAATGGGTTTCAATGTGACATTTTTGTCCAAAACGACGCTAAGAGGGAGTATTTTGTGTAACTAGTGCAAAAAATATTTTTTAAAAGAAAATAGGGTGAAATATTAAAATTCCAATAAAAATTCACACCTGTGGAAAATTTTATGCAGTTAGCATTAACACAGACAAAGTTATCAAAAAACAAAACTGAAAAAGCCAAAAATGTCCACAAGGATGCACAAGGGTTAAAGCAAACCTTTTATACATTAAGCCAGATAGTTCTGTTATTTTCTTGTCATCTTATGCTACCAGTGTCCCGTATACATATGCATTTGCTAGAGTGGTGGAACAATTGAGGTTTGACTTTTTGCAATACAGTTTTGCTTTAATCATTCTATGCTTACTGAAATTTGAACCACTGCCCCCAGTGGCTGAAGCTGGAAGTGCTGTTGAACATATGGGGGAAATGTAAGCTTCAGTTTCTGGGTGAAATCTCCACAGAGTGGCGGCAAAAGTGAGTTGTAGTTTTAGATATAAATTATGTAATACAATTGACAGGAATGTGTATTTGATTTACTCTACCCTCTAACCCAAACCCCAACTCTAAACCTAACCGTCAGTGGAGTAAAAAAGTAATTTTAGAGTGAAAATGCAACCTTCAAATTGTGATCACCATTGTTTATAGAAATGCAATTACTTCCTAGTTTCTGCTGAAATAGAACTGGTGTCTCAGAGGCACTAAAGGAATCGTCATCACAGTAGAAATAATGTTGGGGAATGCCACTTGTCAGTAATTCGGCTTAATGGGGTTGATTTCAGGGTACATGAACTTTCGGAAGCTACATCTCGATTCCCAGTGTGAGAATTTTGTTCTAGAATGAAGGCATATGGAATGAAATATACTTAACACGTTGAACTATGAACAAGCAATAAATATTTTAATGATTTTATTGACTTTTATATTAACATACTATTTTTTACAACCAAGTTAATTCTAAGTATATCTGTTTTTAATTAATAAAATCTACGTTTCTTAGAATTATTTTCATTGTTTTTAAATATAATCAGTACAATAATGCAACTAGCATATTTGTGAATCTTATTTGTAACTACGAGCTGTTGTATGGCTATTTTTTATTAATAATCATCTTTGCCTCTGTAAACATAATGGTCTGGAATTGTAACTTGAATTTTATCTCTGCTTGCCTCCATGTTAAAAAACGTCCCTTTGGTCAGTCTTTAAGTTTTCCATCTGCATTTCCAAAGTCTCATGTTTAACAGGAAACATCTGTTAAACAGCCCTGAAATTTCAGTTGTCTGGAATGTAATATGGTCAGCATACAGCCTAACCACTGGTAGAAAAAGGGGCTGCAGAGCATACAAAGAAATCAGACAGGACTAAGGGATCTGGCTGTCCAGTTTATTGGCATATTGCAGGTAAAGTTCATACAGTTTATTCTGTTTTGTTTCGAAAATGTTATAGTTAAGAAATAGTTAAAGACAAGTACGTAGACTTTTTATCACATTGAGACATTGTTGCTCATTAAGAGATTGTGTTATTGCTCCCAATGTGTTTTTGTCCGTCTAAACATATTAAATGATTAGATTTTTTGACACAAGTTTTTCTGAGTTTACGACCATTTAAAGTGTTGTTTACAAGTTAATGTTAAGCTTGTGCTTACTTACAAAGCTCAAAAGACTGATAGCATAGCCCCCACCCCCCCTTATAAAGGAATACATTATAAGCAAATCATCTTAAGGAGAGAGTGGTACGAAAAGTGCAATATTACAAAGTTTCAATAGCATCAGAAAAGTATTCAAAACAGATTGAAGATTAAACAAATAAAAATAAAAATAAATATTTTTTTTTAGACTGGTTAAGTGTTCTTGGAAAAGATTTTTGTCAGCTTCATGAATGGAGTTGGGAAGGTCATTCCACCAATGTGGTATGATGAAGCCGAAAGTCCAGAAAAGTGTTTTGGTGCCTCTTTGTGTTGGTACACGTTCCTTAGCTGACCGCAGGCATCTGGTGGGAATGTAGCTCTACAGAAATGCTGGCGCAAACCCAGTGACTATTATATATACTGAAAAAGGAGTCATTTCCACTGAAGCAGATATTCAAAATTGCACAGTGTCCCATTACAACAGGGAAGAAAAGAAAATGCAACAGTAAATCTGAATTTACTGTCCCTATTTTATAACCAAAATAAACTACCACCCAAGAAAACATAGAAGCTACATTTAACATGAACACTTTGTTATAACGTTACAATATCAACTAATTTATTTAACTATTTGCAACTTCACTTTCATATACTATTTGATTATTAAAAGTATTTTCACTGTAATTGTAGTTTTATTACTATTATATTTTTATTAAAATGACTAAAGCAGGTGGGGAAGCTAAATAATAGTATGGGGCTATGGGCTAAATTTGAGCCAACTTTGATTCATACGTAATAAATATATATAAGATTAAAGGCCACAAATGGTTCTTCCCATACAGTGGTGTTTTTCCCGTACAATGACATAACTCACTGCTTAACCACCATAGTATGATGCATCATTAGAGAAATTAACTAGCTAGTACGCTTGGGATTGACACTCTGAATCAAACAGTCTTTTATGAGAATTTATTCTTGCAAGAAGGACCCAGTCATTACACAGGAATTCCTCTGTGCTATGAGTGAGATGCTGAAGGGGAGGGCTGACTTATTTTTTTATACCTCTTTTCCCCAAGGTCTCCAACAGAAGCAGATCCTCCCCCTCTGCATTCCTCAGACACAGGGGCATTCCCTTGCAATGACTATTACTAATCAATGAGTATTAAAATTTCTACAACAATATATATCAAATTATTTAGCTATATTTTTTTCATATATAAATTGGGCTGCTCGTTGCACAATAGTCTTTAGACATGTCTGAGAGACGAAATGGTGCAATCTAAAATCACACCACCAATGCTCAGTGTCAAAAATCTGAGGTGCAATTCGCATAGTTTTCCATAAAATTTGACCCAAATCATTATCAAAGGACAAAGATTATTTACTCATATATATATATATATATATAGCCTACACAATGTATTTTCAGTTACAAGTGTCATTTTGTGGTTTGACAGCTTGAATGAAAGACCTATTCAATACTTCATATAGGGACATTTCATATAATGCATTTAATCCATATAATCTAATTGTTCAGTTTGAAGAGTAAAACCAGTTTCATACACTAACCTGCAAACTCATCAACGTCACTTTGTTCATTCTTGAAGAAGTACAAAAGCCTTTGGATGCATCAGCTCATCCTGTGTGTATGTGTGTGATCGTGACTGCAACCGGCTTCAGTAAATGTTAAATCACAATCTTGCGGTCTCCCAATGCTATGCTATCTGTTAACCAGACTGTTAAACAGAACGCCAATTGAATGAATTGGAAAGCATGCAAATTAGGCTTAGAATAAAAATGTTGTCTCATTTTAATATGTTTATGCTTCAAAAATATATCAATAATATAATGTGTTGATCAATAATCGATATATCAATATTTAATGACTATGTTGCACATCCATCGTTTGAACCACATTGGTTCAACAACACAGAGCTGTCTTAATGACGTTATGCAGGGGTGTAGTTAGAGCACGAATATTAAATTATAAAAGCTCATTTATACATACATCAGAAAGCTGTTTAATGCGAGAAAGCTGCTCTTGAGCACATTTTTCACATACGAACTCTTCAAAAACACATAAATGCCACTTATGTGTTAACATGAACACATAAAAACTGCCCTGTTCGGCCAGTGCGGTGCTATCAGTAAGAGGCAAAAACACTTGCTGGCGAACTCTGGGCAACTACTACCTTAGGGTGGAGTTCTTAACTCCCCGTTGGTATTTCCTGTCTGGACCGTAAATCTGCTCCAGTATCACGGGCATCCAGGGATATAACTGACCTGAGTGACAGGAGCTTACCCTGGGCCCTAAGGAGAATCCGGCGTGTCAGAAATACAGCTGACAAGAGCGTGGGTCTCCTTGAAGATTTATGTAAGAGGCTACAGCTGTATTGTCCACCGCACCAAGACATGGCAGCCTCAGGAGGAGGTATTTCAGGGCCAGAAATACAGCCATCAACCGAGACAGTGACTGTGACAACCGAGCTGGCGACCCTCCTATCCCCTTAAGCTGGGCGACCACTTAAGGCCGCTACCCGCCCGTCAGGGAGGCGTCTGTCGATTAGCAGTCTGCGACAACAAGGCGCACCTAGAGTGGGACCCAAGGCAGAAAACCGGGGTCTGAACCACATAGAAAGGAGCGAAGCCTGAGTAGCGTAACCCTATTTAGCCCAGGGGTTTGGCCCTTGGAAGAAATCCCTGGCTTTTGGCCACAACAAAAGCGGTCTCATGAGCAGAAGGTCCAGAGGGATCACCGTGGGCGCGTTAAGCCCTGAGACCTGGAAATCGTTGATACTGATAACAGTGCAACCTTGACCTAGCCTGACTTTGCTCAGGGTGATCTGAATGGACTCAATCCTAGCGGGAGACAGTTGTGCCGCATTGTGATTGAACTCCATCTGATGCCCGATAGACAGTGTTCTGAGTGGGAGAGGGCGCTTTTCTTGGCGTTGAGCCTCAACCCCAGAGAAACAGATGAGCTAAGGCGATGTCCCTGTGCTGAACTGCCAGTTCCTGGAACTGCGCTAGGATCAGCCAGTCGTCTACGTAATTCAGAATGCAGATGCCCGAGTCGCAAGGAGCCAGGCTACATCATGCATTGTGAATGTCGCGGATAAAAGGGCTAGGCTGAGTGAAAGAACCTGACCCTGGAAGACTTAGCCCCGGAAGTGAACCTCAGGAACTTTCCATGTTGTGGCAGAACTTCTAAATGAAGTATAGAAGTGCGTCATAAGATCGATGGTGACCAGCCAAGCGAGTTGTAGGGCTTGAGACACGACCGTCTTGACAGGCATCATCTTGGACTTGAACACCCACGGGTAGTTCAAGCTTTAAGATCTAAGCCAGGCGCCACCCCTCACCCTCCATGGGAAGCGGGAAGTATTTAGTGTAATAACCTAACTCTCTCTCTGGAAGGGAACACATACCATGGCCCCTTTAACCAGGAGATTGAGTTTTTTTTTTATTTTTACAAAAAAGAAATCCGGTTCTGATAGTGAGAACACGCCGTTGAAACAGGAAGCGGCGAGAGAATTAAATCCTGGCGCCCTTATAAGACCCACAGAAAAGAATATATCCGGCAGAAGTTTCCACGCTGCCAGGATCTCTGAGATGGGTATTATATTTTAACACTTCCTGTTGAGGGGTTGTCGGGTGTTTAGCGTCCTGAATAAAATGCAGGAACAGCGAAAACACCCAATTTTGACGAAGCCTCTGCAACCCGAAACACCAAGAGGTGGCGGGAATGGAGGGGCTTAGGGGGGTACCGGGAGGGGTGAAGTGAAGCACGCGCCCGTCCGAGGAGCTACCCCTAATCTAGAGCACAAGACCGTCAGGGTTTTCTCTTACTAGAATTTATAGTCCTGAGGGCTTGGCCGAGGGCTGGCGAGACTGTCCCCAATCCCTGGGAGGAGGAGCACGACTACGCCAGCTTTGCTTTTGAGCCTCCCTTCAGTCAGGACCGAGGTGGGTCTGAGGCTTGCTCGTCAAGCGCCAGAACCCACACTCAGGTAGATCCAGGAGGTCAGCCTGGTGCGCCTGAAAAACAGCATAGTGTGCAGAGCAGCACCAGCCTGACCTGCTGCTTGATAAGCCCTTCCCACTAAAGTGGAGGTTGTCCTACAAGGCTTTGAGGGAGAGAGGGCTTCTTAAGTGGCGATGCCGAGCCCGGAGAGATAGCCATAAGCGTCTCTTCGACCGGCGGCATCACTGAATACCCCGTGCCTCAGCACCCACGATAGTCGAATATAATGGCGTCGAGGGTATGTGAACACGGGAAGAAAATATATATATATATATATATATATATATATATATATTTATTTATTTATTTATTTTTTTTTTTTTTAGGGGTTCTCCATGGCGAAAAAGCTCTTCATGGAGGTTATCAAAGAAAGGAAGGGACCCATGAGGCGTTCCCTTTCTTAGACTGGAAGATAAAATCTATCCCCTAATTTGGTGCGTTTGGGGGTCTCTTTTTACGTGGCCAGTCAATCTGGCAACCAGCCTGCAGAATAACTAACATCGAGCAATTCCTCCGTAGATTTTTTACTCATGCGATGACCGGAAGCTTCGGGCCGAGGAAGAGAATAGCGATCCACCTCATGATCCGAAGAAGCGTCGGAGCAGCTCGAGATCATGTGAAGGACCAGCTGGGTTTGGGGAGAGAGTGAGAAAGGGATCAACCCGTCTCTTGCTCCTCAGCCAAATCCATGCCGCGAGCCCACGAGCGATCTTTTAAGTGAGTGCTGACTCCGGAAGCAAGCGGCGAGCACGGCGCCTCTGCCTGTTAAAGCAAATCGCAGTGCTGCGCACCGCCCTGCTGCAGCGAGCAGCGTGCTCTTACCCCCAAACAAACAGCAAAAACTGATGTGTGCCGTCTTCAGCTATAGGCGAGAAGGGGAACACGCACCGTTTGACTTTCAGTCATTCTCTCTCTTTTTTTTTTTTTTTAGAAATATATATATATAATATTTTCTAAACAGAAGAGAAAAATAGAACAACGTTCACTGCACACTGCCTAACAGATTCTATCTCCTAACAGAGGAAAGAAAGTTTTGACAGGGTGTGTGAAACACACAGAAACAGAATCAGCTCTGAAAAAAGAGTTTCTGGCGACACCTGGTGGCGTATCCATTTATAGCCTGGCCTCAGGTGCATCTAATGATTACATCAGCCGAGGCTATAAATTCCGGTCAATGTTCATTGACGTGTTCCACACATTATTCAGCTCGGCTCACAGCTAAAGCTGTTCCCCCCGTAGCGCTTAGCAGCGCAACATCGTAGTGAAGCCTTTTGTAAAGGGAACAATAGTTGATGTTGAATTTCCAGGCCCATGCAGAGTGGAGCTGAATGCAATGTTCTCACTATCCATCTTCATAGGACCAATTCTTTTTGCTTTTACTTTAATGGTGCTGTTGTTAAGACCTTTTAAGTACTTTTGTCAAGGATGCAACTTTCATGGAACATTTCGGTGTGATGAAACTAAGTTGGACTGTGCTAAAGCTTTCCTGCATTGTTTGATTCCACCTACTGTGTGGGTCATTATTGTGTTCCTCGATGGCAGATATCTTGCCTGTGCCTGGACAGACTGGAATGGAATTTATTTATTTGACCATAATATCAAATTGCAATGGTGTATACCTACTCAATCAGGAAGAAATATGACAGAACTACAAGATCTATATCACAGGTATATTGGTGTGTCCCAGGTAAGTGTCATATGCAGTATTGTAAAAACAGTTGCCTTTATATTTACACTACATGGGATTTACATATGTCAGTATGATTCTTCAATAAGGAGAACTTTTATGACCCAATGATTAAAAATCATTCTAGTTTAAGAAAAGAAAAGAAAAATACAGCAGCTATTATTTTAAATTAAAATTAAACTTTTTCAAATTGTTAAGAGGGCTGAAAAATGAAACTTGCTCGAATTTTACAATTTCTAGATTCTTTAGCTTAACTGGTAGTGCATGGCACTAGCAATACCAAGGTCATAGGTTTGGTTCCAAGGGAATGCAAAACTGATAAAATGTTTACCTTGAAGGCACTCTAAATTCCCCTTCTGTCACTCACAATGAGAATTGGTGAAGGAATTTGCATACCACTCCCCCAGGGATAGGGGTATAAAAGGAGCTGGAATGCCCATCAGCGAGCTGAATACTACTGCTGTTCCATTCACCTCTTAAGAAGTGTATTCTGTTGGATATACGCCGCATTTTGGTGAGAACGCTGCCATCCTGTGTGTGGAGATGGCGACCCTTCTTCGTAATGGCGCGATAGAGCCTGTCCCCCCAGCCGAGATGGGGAAAGGGTTCTACAGCCCTTACTTCATCGTGCCAAAGAAAGGTGGTGGGTTGCGGCCAATTTTGGACCTACGAGTTCTGAACCGGTCCTTACACAGACTCACGTTCATGATGCTGACGCAGTAACAAATTTTGTCGTGCGTCCGGCATCAAGATTAGTTCATGGTAGTAGACCTGAAGGATGTGTACATTCACCTCTCGGTTCTATCACGGCGCTCTGCCGACACTTATTCAGCCCTTGGACAGACCTTGTGTTTCTACGGGCAGGAGACCAGACATGTCGTTGTCACCACAGATGCCTCCAAACTGGGCATGCAGCAGCGTGTTCCCGGTCAGGACCGCGACTGGGTTGGCACATCAACTACCTAGAGTTGCTGGCTGTACTACTTTCAGAGGGTATTGCTGTTGATCCAGGGCAAGTATGTGTTGGTCCAGTCCGGCAACACAGCGACAGTAGCATATAAAAATCATCAAGGGGGCGTTCGCTCTCGTCACATGCCTCAGCTCGCCCGCCATCTCCTCCTCAGGGGTCAGCAGCGGCTGAGGTCACTGCGGGCCACTCATATCCCGGGAAGCCTCAACACCACAGCAGACGTGCTGTCACGGCAGGCAATGCTCAGCCGACTCCACTCAGCCAATTCCACTCTCAGGTGGTCCAGCTGATTTGGAGTCAATTTTGGCAAAGCACAGGTAGACCTGTTCGCTGTTCGGAATCCTCCCACTGCCCGCTTTGGTATTTCCTGATGGGAGCCCCCCTCGGGACAGTTGCGCTGGCACACAGCTAGCCCCGGGGCTGCTCAGATACGCACTCCCCCCAGTGAGCCTTCTTGCACAGACTCTGTGCAAAGTCAGGGAGGACAAGGAACAAGTCCCATACTAGCCCACCGAGACTTGGTTATCGGACCTCACGCTCCTCGTGACAGCACCTCCCTGGCAGATTCATCTGATGAACTACCTTCTTTCTCAGGGATGGTGAACAATCTGGCACCCACGCCCAGACCTCTGGAACCTCCATGTCTGGCCCTTGGACAGGACGTGAAGATCTAAGTGGCCTACCACCATTAGTCGTAGACACAATCACTCAAGCTCCCTCTACCAGCTTTATGCCCTGAAGTGCCGTTTGTTTGGGAATTGTTGTACTTCCCGAGCCGAAGACCCCAGAGATGCGCAGTTGGGTCAGTGCATTCCTTCCTGCAGGACAGGCTGGAGGGGCTGCTGTCCCTCTCCACCTTGAAGGTATACGTAGCCGCTATAGCTGCACACCACAACGCAGTGGATGGTAAATCCATAGGGAAAAACAATCTGATCATCAGGTTCCTCAGAGGTGCCAGGAGGCTGAATCCTCCCAGGCTATGCCTCTTCTCCTCATGGGATCTCCCTGTGGTCCTCCCTGGCCTTCAGAGAGCCCCATTTGAGCCGCTAGAGTCAGTCGAGCTGAAAGCCCTCTCCTTAAAGATGGCCCTCCTGATTGCGCTCCACTCCATCAAGAGAGTGGGGGACCTGAAAGCGTTTCCTGTCACTAACTCTTGCCTGGAATTCGGTCCGGCAGATTTTAACGTGATTCTGAGATTCTGACCGGGCTATGTGCCCAAGGTTCCCATGACCCCCTTAAGGGATCAGGTGGTGAACCTGGAAATGCTGGCCCGGGAGGAGGCAGACCCAGCCATGTTGTTGCTGTGTCTGGTGCATGCTTTGCACATCTACTTGGATCGCACACAGAGCTTTAGACGCTCTGAGCAGCTCTTTGTCTGCATGGGTGGACCGCGAAAAGGGAATGCTGTCTCCAGACAGTGGCTTGCCCACTGGATTGTTGACTCCATTGCATTCCCTCCATCACGGAAAGGAGGTTACGACAGTAACCATGAATTGCTTTGGATGAAAGCATCTGCAAAATATTTAAAAGTAATGTAAATCTTGTATGGAATGTGAAGGACTTTGATTGGACTTATACAATGTTGTGTTAATGAATTTTAACCTCTAGTCTACACAACAAAGAAGTTTTTTTTTTTTACAGGGGTTGACAAGCTGCTTTGGTTATACGTTGTAGCTAAGTGGATAGGATGTATTCAGGTAGCATGGGGGGACATAACAATGCAAATATAACTGAGGGTTAGACAATTATATCATATAGCATATAATGGTTGTATTGAGATAGACAGAAACAAAAGAGATACTTTTAGAATACGTTCATTTACAAAGCATGCCCGTATATGAACACTGGCAGGTCTAAATGGGGGCACTATATCGCAAAATAAGTTTTAGCTTAAAACTTTAAATTCCACTGATATATATATAAGTCAGACATATGTGAGATTGTTTTAAATCTTAGAATCTGAAGTTTTTATAGAATACAATAGTTTTTGCATTTATGTTACATAAAATAACAAAATATGGACTGAAAAAAAAATCTGCGTTTGAGCCACCTAGAGGTAATGTGGTAGAAATATTAATGTGAATATCAAAGTCTTTCACCTAGCACCTTAATACAAGTCATATATCAAATGAAAGCTCTTATTCTCAGGAATGTGACTGTATAGTTTATTGTGTTACCCAAATTCCACAGTTCGAACGATTTTCAAAAGAAATATTCAAAAAGTGAAATTTTATTTCTGTAAGACATCAAATACAAACATCTTATTTATGCATCGATCAATGCAGCTGTAAGCCTCAAGTAGCCAATAATGATATATCTGCTTTTAGCTTAGGCAGTTTTCTACCAAATAAGCCATGTTTTACTTGCCAAATGTCAAATGTTATACTGCAAAATATGCTGTCCAGCATAGAAAGCATGCAATACAAATAATCTGAAAATAACGTTTTGACAGTTTCTGATAAAATTTGATATATCATTGCTAAGGGGAGGATCTCAGATTTCCAATGACTCCTAGAATGAGCTTCTAGTCCACTCAGAGGCCGAGATATTTGATAAAACAATAGGGGTGGTGAACAAACACAAATTTGACTTAATATCTATGGATGAGCACATCTGTGAGGGCTAAAATGCATTAGAGTGCCACCTACATTTCAGATTTGCATTTTGTGATGGAAGGTGGTAGAGGATAAATAATTTTTTCTAGTTCTTGCTGGTATCTAGTGGAAAAAACAATAATTTTTTTGGAGGGATATAGAGTAAACAGAACCAGAATTACATGCATAATTTGAGTCTTTTTATTTGTTTTTTGGGGGGATGTTCTGAAAAAAATTAGAATGACATTTTGCAATTAGGTAACAGTATGTGTGAATGGCGATCTTTTAAATTTGAGTTTTAAAAAATGCACCATAATTTAAGGGTTATGTGTGATCTAAGATCAGAATTGTACACATTTTGCATTTCTTTTCAGAATGGCATTGTCTTATTTATTTTACTTTTGTTTTTCCAGTTAACAGGTTATATAATGGCCTCTGCCCTTTCCGCAATAATATTGATCATCGTGGCTACTTATGATTGCTGCAGAAATGGAAATGAACTGCAACCAGTGGAGTACCAGGAAATGGGAGCATTTCAACCTTGCAATAACACCACCGAATCTACGGAACCAGCAGAACCTTAGTGCATAGTGTAGGAAAATAATACAGCTGTTTATAATTGGATTTTTATGTATTTTGATCCAGTCATCAAGATTATTCAGTAATTTGAATCTATCATAATTCTTGAGTTTTAAGAGGAGTTTAAAATGAAAGTTATGGAGGTGACTGATCACTTAGTCCGGTCAATCACAACTTAAGACGCTTTCCTGCAGCAATTCTTCCATCATTCCACTTTGCCCCAGCTTCAACTGTATTTTTAATATAATATGTGAGGATATTATATTTTTATGAAGATGTGAATACACCAATGTGCTACTCACATTAACAAACTGCCATTAGACCAAATTACTTTTTTTCTCCTCGTTTTTACTGTAATACTGTAAACAATTTAAAAATCTGAGTCCACATTGAAAATCTGAGATTTTAAATTCCATTTGGTAATAGACAGAAAGTTTGTTGATTACGTGAATAAGAACTGTTTAAGATTTCTAGGTCACTAAACAACTTTAGGCAAATACCATACAGAAATTAATTTTTCTATTCAAATTTTCACAAAAAATTTTATGCTGATAATATAATTTATCATGAAAATCTGTATCAAAAAAATACATATGGAACCCACCATTTACTGAATGCACAGTTATTCGTCTCTGTTTATTTACTGTACATCTCCCTCTAATTGTCTTTTCTATAGATCAGAGCCATTGTGATGTGAGTTACTTTTTTAACCTTTGCTTTTTATTTGACTTCATTTCTATTTAAATATATAAATGTATATTTGAGGAAATGTTAAGATTTCGCTGCATGAATTTGTAATATTACTGATTTACTTTACAAATGTCACCCATATGCATGCTGGCAACAATACATGAAAGAATTATATTGAGCTTTTTTTATATGTTGTTACTGCCATTTGATTCTTTTGATTCTTTGATCTGTGTGCCTGTTGTGTTATAATCCTAACATTCTGCATTTATGCTCCACTGAGAAAAATGTCATACAGCCTTTGCAACAACATGAGGGTGAGTGAATGATAACAGAATTTTCTTTTTGGGGGGAACTATTGCTTGGATGCTATTTGTTTCTCAAAAAAAAAGAAAAACAAACAGAAGAAAAACTGTCTATACATACAGTATATATATATATATGATAGATATTCACTGTAATTAATTATAGATTCGTTTGATTAGATGAGCAGCATTTAAAGCATAGTAAAATACTGTATAAACACACCTGTGATCTCATATTCTTAGCAACTTAGCATGGCAACTGCAAATATAGTGAATACATGTTATGTTAATGCATATTTCTATTTTCTATATAAAATTGCTAAATGTAATTTTTCTAATACTGCTAAATATTGTTAGATTTCCTATTCATGATTTATGTAAAAAAAAAAAAAAAAAAAGAGTGTTGTGTGCATTTAGTGAATTCATTATTTTCATTTGACGTACCTGCGTTATGACGTCATCGCAGCTTCAGTTGGATGAGCGCCTGTGCAGGGTTGCCAGATTGGGCGGTTTCCCGCCCAATTGGGCGGTTTTGCAATCTTTTTTGCGGGCAAAAATGGGTTTGGGTGGGTGGATAAAAATTGGGCTGGTTTCGGATCAGTTCGGCGGGTTTTTGTAGCCGAAACATCGGTACTTCAGATCCTTCTTTCGGCGACTCTCTGTTCAATAGCCTACTCTCACTCACTCACACTCACTCACACACACACACACACACACACACACACACACACACACACACACACACACACACACACACACACACACACACACCCACTACAGGGGGCTGTTCCATAAACCAAGATTAGAGTATAAGCCAGGCTTATTTCGGTTAGTCAGGCTTATTTTTGGTAGATTCGGTTTCATAAATCAAACTTAAAGTTCAAACTCCGTTACCCCGGCAACTTATGCTGGCAAATTAACCTGGTCCGGGGCAGGCTAACTGTCAGGCTAAGTCTGAGTTCAGGCTTAACGAGCATACCATTTATACTCACCTGCTGGTATTTCGATGTCATTTTATTTTACTTAACCACTATTAATAATAAAAAATTTTAAATAAATAAATAAATAAGGAAATGTACTTTACTAATAAATGTAAGAAATTATAAGGTATAAATACACTAAGAAATGTTCAAAACTTGTGTGTTTAATTGGTGAGTTTGGTTAATGAGTTTGGTAATTAATTAAATAAAAGTATATAAATAGGGAGCTGAACTCGTTTCCAAACTTAACCATGGCGTGTCCTTTCATAGATGAGGTGGTGGATGAGGGAGCTATAGTCTTGCGGAGGGCATTTCAAAGAGAGAGAACTTTCAGAGGCAGGTCAGACCCATTGGCTTTTAATGACAGCTACCTGTATGAGCGATATAGGTTCTCAAGAGATGGGATTGCATATATTTGTAGATTACTAAGCCCACACATTGCAAATAATACACGCCGCAACAGAGCGCTCACAGTCCCGCAGACGGGGTGCATTGCACTTCGCTTTTTTGCCAGTGGAACATTTTTGTACACAGTTGGAGATGCAGAGAATATCAGCAAAGCATCAGTTTACCGCTCTGTACGAACTGTGTACCTTTCTTTAAAAAGACTACTCAATGTGTTCATCACATTCCCTGGCCACAAAGCACAAAAAAAACTACATTATATATCTATATATATATAGTCATTCTGTCTATGCAGGAGAATTCTCAGGAGTTTTGCTGGGAGACAAGGGATACCCATGCCTGCCTTACCTCTTGACTCCCTATCAGGAGCCCCAGACAGAGGCACAGCACCGCTACAACATTGCCCATGCACGCACAAGAGGTCGTATAGAGATGGCATTTGGGCTGATAAAGTCAAGGTTTCAGTGCCTGAAGCACCTCAGAGTGACTCCACCTAGGCCATGTGACATTGTAGTTGCTTGTGTAGTGCTCCATAACATTGCTTGTCAGAGGAGAGAGAGGCAACCAAGGATTGTTGAAGAGGAAGACTGGGGCAATGAAGCAGTATTGGAAGAAAACGAAACAGGCAGACTTATACGAGACACATATGCAAATAATTATTTTGCTTAATATGGTCTAAACCATGTGTAGCCTTTAAAATTTTCCACTGGCCCCTCAACTTTCTCCTTAGTTGAACAAACACACAGAAGTCAAAGTATTTAATGTGATTTGTCTTTATTCAGAGTGAATCTGCCTGTTAGGGGTGAAAACACACAAATAAATGTTGTGGAAAGTGATCAAAAAGGTAATGGTTTTTTTTTCTTTTCCTTTTTTAAAAATGGTAGTTCTACTTGCATTTTTCTGTAGCTGTTGAATTTCCAGCTCCAACTTCCTCATCTTCAGTTTTTTATACTGGATGTCGATATCAATCGCTTCCATTTGTTTAAGGAGGTAGCGTTTATACACTCCTTTTATGTTTTCTGGGTTCTGTAGCAACATAGATTTAAGTTATTTCATTGAATACTCTTGTCACATTGTTTTCATTTCTTAATACTCACTTTGTCACATGTGGTCCCAGACTGAGAGGGCTCTAGAACAGTGTCAGCATCCTGAAAACACATTATGATCATTTTATCACACAAGTACACTTTTTAATATTCAATACAGTATAGCATGGAACCTGTGAGTACCTCAGGCCTCCTTGAACAAACAGACACAGTCTCCTCATCCTCCTCAACTGATGGGCCTTCTCCCTGTGACCACTGATTAAACTCAGTTAAACTCATTAGCTTACATGACTGATTTAAAAGGTCTCATACTCACAGGCAACATGATGTCTGGTGGATCCATAATGCATACAGAATCTTGATAGAAAAAATATATATTCTTTTACCAAAATGCACCATTACAGTAGCACAAGTACCTCTACGTGACATTACTGCTATGATGTACTTAGGCTTACAATGCCTAAGGAAGGAGGAAATCAGTTAGTCAGGAAGGAATAATGATAATAAAACACACACACACCTTTTATATACTCACTCCTTATACTACGTGATATCATTTTAGATGATGTCCCCCCCTCTATTCCCTCAAGGACGGGCCTCCCTTTATTAATTTCCAAAGCCAGCTCCTCTGCAGGAGTGAAGCTGGCTGGTGGTGGCCCTCCCCCAGTGCCAGCAACCTCAGTCTTCTTTTTGGTCTCTGCAATTAAAAAAAATAATTAAAAAAAACCTGAATAGTTGTAACTTCAAGCTGGCATTGATTACATATGTACATACCATTAGATTTACTTACCATTCTGAACTATATTTTTATATTTTATTTTCACCTGCTGCCAGGTTCTTTTTCCTTCACTTAAGTTGCTGCTGCGTGAAAGCAATTAACGTTACTGTTATTCACACACAAACTTTGCAATGTATTGTGACACACATTCAATGTTGATAAAGTATTTTAAATAGTTTACACCGCTACTTACGCATTGAGACGATCAGCAATTTCCTGCCAACCTTTCTCTCTTGCTTTATTTATTGCCGCTGTATTGCCTTTTTTGGTGATGACATCTTTAAATTCTTCATATGTTTCCAATAGCAAACGCTGTTCCGTTGCCGTGAACATCGCTGCTCTATCTTTTCCTTTTGTTGCCATGGTAGCCCACAGTAAATCGATTGACCCATGCTCGACTTTTCAGGACTTTTAAACAATGGCGTGCATGCGCAATTATCTAGACTATTTAAACCTGACTCAAATTAGTAAGATCACATGATCCTCAACTTACTGTTATGGAACCAATTTAAGCGCGGATGTTTAGCTCGGCTCATTCAAGTCAGGTTTTGGACTTTAATCCCCGCTTTTCTAAGCGGCTTTTATGGAACAGCCCCCAGGTCTGGCTGACGTGCCCCCTAAACTCACAACAGACACTCCCTCCCTTCAGCTCACGTCACGCACGCCGGCACCGCCCTCCCCTCTAACACACTAGATTGCGCAGGGTTTTCAAACTTAGCTAGCTGACTGACACTGACAATATGCCAAAGTGGGCAAAATATAGAAAAAGTTACAGGAAAGAGTGGGAAAGAGATCCAGACTTAAAGTCATGGATTGCACCGGGTGCAGAAGAAGGAAAGGCACACTTTAAATACTGCAGCGCTGATATCCGTGCTCATTTAAAAGATCTTAAAGATCATGCAGCCACCAAGAAGCATAAGGCAAGGTGCCAGCCAACGGTCAGACCATTTACAGTTAGCAGATTGGGTGAGTCCAGTAACCCTGACAACGATGACCAGAAACGACGAGAACTGCGGATAGCAACGTACTGCCATTAATGCTGTTGATGAACTATCTGATATACTGAAAGACGAGACAGGTGCATTCCAGATGCACAGAACAAAATGCACTGCTGTCATTAAGTCATTGCTAGCACCTCATTTTAGACAGGAGCTAAAAGAGGACATCGGTGACTCCCCGTTCTCGCTCTATTTGGACGAGACAACGGACATTACAGTGAGCAAATTGCTCTGCATAAAATATCGCTCCAAAAAACACAACCGGTTTATTAGCACTTACTTGGGTTTGGTGGAGCTCTCAGATGCTGATGCTAATGGAGTTTTGGAGGCAGTCATTCGATTTTTGCAGGAGTGTGCACTGGACATTGCTAATATGGTGGGGATAGCAACAGATGGGGCCAGTGTAATGGTCGGCAGGCATCATTCGTTGTACACGTAATTGAATAACGAAAAACATGCTTTCTTCTTTATTCGTTTTTAGACTGGTGAAACGATATTCACAAACTTATTTTCCTTATATACAATGCTTAGATATTTAACTTCACATATAAAAAAGAAAGCCTAAAACAAAAACATTTCAAAAACTGTAAAATTTTTAATTATATAAAAATAAAACATTAATAAATTATTTTATGATACACATATTACTGTCTTAAGTGAACTCATTTATAAATGCCATTAATAATTGTCATTATTATTATTAGCCTAAAAAATCACCCACAGCCTAAATCACCTCTCTATTGTTCCAGAGACATGGCTCTTCTCATTCAGCACTGCGGGAAAAATATAATTTCCGGGTCTGGCATTAGAATACCAGTAAAATCGACATTTTTTCCACATTAATTTGTGAATATTTTAAATGTTTAATAAAGGGGCAAAATGTCATAAACAATACGTCAAGATTAATTTTTTATTTATTATATAAAAATACATATTTATTATATATTTATTTTATTTATTATACAATATTTTTTTTTAACTGCAGCATTTGCAGTTCAAATTCAAATTTTGGTGTTCAACTTTGCGTTTTAAAAATACAACAACCGTTAATTTTTGATTACAGGTTAAAAAAGGAAAAACGAATGGACGCAAAGTACACGGACCAATGGGTAATTTTAAAACTCGTTAATGATTATCATGTGTTTAAACGAGAAACCATAGCGAGAAACAAGCCAAAACAAATTTGGGCGGTTTTTTGTGCATTCTCGCGGTTTTTGACGAGGTTTTGGGCTGGAAAACCTTGCTGGCATCTGGCAACCCTGCGCCTGTGATGTGCTTCATGCAGAGTAAATACAGCGACGAGAAGGTATCACATCAGCATTCTTCGTTTAATCATATTATACTTCTTTTCAGGTAACTAGGCAACACAAAGCACACTTATGTTTTGAGTATTAACGCTGTTAAACGGAAACGGAATACTAATGAGCTGTACTAGTTGAAAGCAGTTCTTTTCACTTTATTAATTGTTTGTCATGAGTTCAGTGGGGCCGAGCACATGGTTAGCATGGGTGCTCCGTGATTAACCTGACAGCCCGCAATATGCAATATTTGGTCAAAATATAGCGATTTAATTAGAGTTGATATTGTTGTTTCAGAGTTATGAATTATCATCGACTTACATATTTGGTCATTTAATATTTTTCTTTAAGCTCTGATGGTGTTTTTAAAGATTTTCTGTTTCAATGGAGACATAGGCCTATGGGTTACTTTTATGCTGACTTGATCTTCTTTTTAGAGTTCTGGTCTCCATTCACTTACGTTGTATGGACTTTCAGAGCTGAGATATTTATCAAAACTCTTGTTTTCTGAAGAAGAAAGAAAGTCATATGCATCTGGAATGGAATGAGGGAGTGTAAATGATGAGATTTTTCATTTTTGGGTGAACGGAAATAGATTCTTCTCAATGTTGAATAACGATTTACTGTGTTTAACTTTTTTCAGCTCATAGGGTTCATTTGTCTCACAATGGTAAGTGTTCTGATCCTTCTTATTTGGGGTATTTCTGACTGTCGCTACGTTGAAGAATTAGCTCTGAAACCTCTGGAGAGATTTCGATGCATAAACTGACTTCTCCAAGGGAGGAAAAACCCACTGCTACCCAGCCTCCTAAAAACGCATGAGCTCGGAAACATCTTTTATTCACCAGAGATCTTTAAAACTGATGATATGAAGAGACCTATATTTTAGATAAGTGAGACCTAGTTTGACCTAGGTCTAGTTATGCTTTTGGAAACTAGGCCTATGTTAAGTAGAGCAGAACTATATACCGTTTTCTAGTGTATAATACTTTACGCTTTATATACTCACTGTACAGGTTATGTGTGAGCTTGAAGGGAAATATATAAAGAACACAGTCATGCAACACACATTTGTGAATATTAAAATTACTTTTACTTTTTTTAATCATATAATGACCTCCTTAATTTAATGTTATTGAAAACCGAATGTTTTCAGTGAAGCCTTGAATGTTTATATCATCTTGTACTGTAGAAGTGATGTCAAAAGTACCAGTGCTTTGGTATCAAGTTAAATCTATATTAATTAATGCTGTCAGTTGATAAAAAAATTTTCATCGGGATTAATCGCATAATTTTTCATAGTTAATTGTGATTAATAGCAGATTTTTAAAATAGTTAAATTTGACTCTCTCTCTCTCTCTCTCTCTCTCTCTCTCTCTATATATATATATATATATATATATATATATATATATATGTTTTTTTTTGTCAGTATGTCAATATTTATTTGCTTTTTAGAAAAAAAAAAGAAGAAAAAACAATATGTAACAACATAATGCTTTATTCATATTTTCCAAACAAAAGTTCCACAGTATTAAGATAGAAATGCACTAAAATAGCACCAATTAAAATAACATTTGACATAACATAAACGTTTCCCAAAGTCCAGGTAGGAGTTTGACTAATTGAAAGAACTAGTCTCCCCATAGGTTGCAGCACATGTTTTAGCCTATTGACAGTGTGCTTTCTTCTAAACCAACTTAAAACACCCTATGAATCAGTAAAATCAGTTAAACTGTATAAAAAAATGTGTGTTTAACTATGGAATGCGGAAAGGGACAAAACAGTGTTTTTTGATTAATCACGTTTAAAGTACATAGTGTTAAAGCACACCATTTTTGATTTTCGTCAATACCAGAGGCTGAGACAAAGATCAGAGTGACCTTTCCATTTAAGTTCCAGTAATATTTAAAGATTAAGTATATAATTATCATCTCACAGAAGTATATTATAATACAATATTACATCAAAGTATGGCCCTATACATATTCTGGTATGAGCCCTGAATATCCACTGACCCTATAACTGACCTTGTTGTCCATTATATAATTCTACCTGACTTGGAGATATAAATTTGGTTAAATGGGTAGTTTTTTTTTTATTCATCAAATGTTAAATGATGTGTAAAATACTTGAGCAAAGATAGAGATGGTCTGTTAAAAATGATCACAATCAAAGTTCCTTGGGACGTCTGCAAGGTCATAACAAGTGACGCATATCTTAATATCCAAGTTTGTTGTCATCATACGTCACAAGCAGCTGAAATCATACTTCTGAAAATATGTGCATTTCAAAATGTTATTTCACTAACATTCATTTGATCTTTAAGTGGAGTGGGGTGTTGATGTACAATGTTTGTGACCTTGCATAAAATGCATGATTTAAGATGAAGTGAAATGAAGCAACACTATCAAACTTCATCTTCATTGGACCTGTTCTTCCTTTCATGTTCCTTTTATAAAACATTGTTTTAATATATCTAAGAAGACATCTGTTGTTTTGTCTATCAGTGCTAAATGTACTCAAGTTAAACGTTTTTTTTGTTGTTGTTCTAAGGAGTTATCACACAGCAAAATCTCTTTGACTGAACAGAAGCTTAATCATAACAAAGGTGCTTAATAAAACATTAAGGTTCACAGAGTTTTTTTAAATTAATCCCATAATACCTTTACAGTGGCTCTTTGCCACTGCAGGAACTAAAGCCTGTTTTAGGTGACTTTGAACTACTTTAGTTGTTTCACACATGAGGAACTATAGTTCCTCTTAGCCGTTTAGAGGAACTTCTTTAGTTCTGGGGTAGGTACTTTTTTACACCCATAATGCAGATTAAACATTGTTAAAGCACATGCACAATTTATAGTTTAATATGCAAAATTGCAGTAGCCTAGTAAAGAAAGCAGAATAAAGTTACACTTGAGTCTATGTAATGATAAAGAAATGAATCTTTGCCATCACTCTGCTTCATAATATTTATGGACACTTTTCACATTTCTGGATTTGGAACATGGAAGTAATCACAGTTTCGTATTCTGAGGAGCTAATCTGCTCACAAGAATTTTACAGAGTGGTTATCCGAGTTACCATAGCCTGTCTGTCAGCTCAAACCAGTCTGGCCATTCTCCGTTGACCTCTCTCATCAACAAGCCGTTTCCGTCTGCAGAACTGTTGCTGGCTGGATGTTTTTTGTTTTTGGCACCATTCTGAGTAAATTCTAGAGACTGTTTTGTGTGAAAATCCCAGGAGATCAGCAGTTACCGAAATACTCAAACCAACCCGTCTGGCACCAACAATTATGCCACGGTCCAAATCACTGAGATCACATTTTTACCCATTCGGATGGTTGATATGAACATTAACTGAAGCTCCTGACCTGTATCTGCTTGATTTTATGCATTGCTTTGCTTCCACATGATTGGTTGATTAGATAATCTCATGAATAAGTAGATGTACAGGTGTTCCTAATAAAATGCTCAGTGAGTGTAAATCTACCTGTTGTTCCTAAACCAGCTGTGATGAAATATCTTTTTATATTGTCTGCTTCCACATGTTGTGTGGGTCTTTCTCTTGTTTTATTATGGTGATGATTTTGAGTAGAGTATATGTTTTTGATAGCAAGCTAAATATAAAAATGGTATGCATCCACTGAACTGAAGACAGGTGTCAGCGCATTTCAACTAGAGAGCAGTGTACTTCTATCAGTCACAGGTAAATGTCATATTTTGTTGGAGCTTGTCTTGTTATGTACAGATGTTTAAATGAAATTGTATTGCTTTATTTGATAATAGGTTTACTTGCTGTTACCTCTTAAACAGACAGAATTTGGCACTTAAACTAAACCTACTGTACAACAAACCACTTCTAATAAAACCTAAACAAACTTAGCTTTGAGGATCTAATAATTACATTCAATGTACAACAATTTTATCTTTTTTTCTTTTTCTTTTTTAATTAAGTTAAAATAGCTAGAAGAATTACCTGATTGCTACTGTAAGTGACACATTCCTACTTTATTCTATTTGAATTTTCATCTGGTCATAAAAGCTTGCTTGATTCTTGGGAAACGTATTCTTTTCAGGTGAAGGCTTTACATATACATTTCTTGATTTGATAAATGCAGTTTTGTTTTGTATTCTTAAAGTTTTTTAACAAAATGATTATATGTTTCCTGTAATCCACATATGATTTATCCATATGCTTTATCTATAGCACGTGTTACCTGACTGAATTATCTAGCCATTAATCCCAGTGAAAGTCCGCAGGAGTTCTTTAGAAAGTTTTGTGAGTATTTAAAGGCAGCAGGGGGCACTGAAAGTTCCTGTCAACTTAAATCCCAGTCACACACACCAGCTGATGTGCAGGAACTCCTACTCCAAACCAAGAGCTTATAATACAGTTTATTCACTACTGGACTTTAAAATTGATTATACTGTATGTAGGGGTCATGCGAGTTGTACCTGTATATGAATATGGAAAACCTATTAATTAGTGTGAAAATATGGCTGAAAATCACATCTCTATCTACTGTAAATTCAAATATAAACTTATTATTATTATTATTATTAGGGATATTGACTTGGTAGAGAAGTGGTGGAGAAAATATTTGTTTCATTGAACCTGAAAGAAACATAAATGTGTATGTGTTTACCTAAGTCTTTCTCGCCATAAATGCGCAGGTCTGAAACAAGACGATCTACTGTAGGCTATTATTATATTTACTACTATTGTTCTGACTATTTGGAGTCATTACACTCAACCGTGTGACAGATTCCCACAGTTTTGAGGCTGAAACTGTTGGTAAAAACTCTAGTTTAAAAGCAGCAGGTTGGAAACTCATAGTTAACTCAAAGTAATTACAGTGCAGGAGTTGCTGTGTAACATTTGGCTGCCAGTCGTCTCTCAAAGTGGCTTGAAATCAGCCACAAGTTGAGGTGGCAAAGAAAACCTCCTTTTCCCCTCAAACACAGTTAATTTTCATAATCAATAAATACTGTTTAGAAACAGTCTTTGATTAAATTTGAAGCTTGAAGATGTAACTAATTAGGAAATTGTTGCATAGAAATACTGGGAAAGATCGTTAAACAGTTGCGCGTTGTAGAAGTTTCAGGATTAAAAAAGTTTAATTATCAATACAAGTATTTTAGGGAGGTTGCATGTTTTGTTAGTGAATTTTAAAATGTTGCACTTTTGCTTTTTAAATGGTTAACACAACAACATTATCACAAAGGAAAGTAATATGTTGCTTCTGAAAGTTCATGCACCCTGAAATCAACCCAATTCTGAACATTTACTAACAAAAGTCATCCTCTATCAGATATTTTTTCATAAATGTAACTATGGCTGTGTCTCGTTTGGAAGGCTGTGTCCTCCGGGGGTCGCAAAATAACAAAAAATAACACGTTAAAATAATTAACACAAATTATTTTGGAGTTGTCGCTACTCGACTTGTTTTGGTGTTTTGTTCTGCTTTTGTTGGCAAAGTTTAGTATTCATAAATGTATGTATGGTGGTTATAAACCATTAGTTTTCATTTTTAATTCAGAGGTTCAGCAATACCTAAGAACAATTTTCAATTTGAGTAACAAGAAAGCTATAAAGTGTATTGAAATATGTAAACAATTTGATATTTTTATTAAACTGTTTATTTATTTATTTTCATTTTTGTTGTTGTTTGTTTTAATATACCTCTTGGCTCTAGATGTAAAAGATAAATAAAATGTCTGACGCAGGTGTAAATTGACGGGTCCTTAAATAAGCCCTCATAATAAATCTCCAACTGATTGACAAATTCACTTGTGAAATGGATATTTGTGAACTGTGACAATGATTGACTTATGTTCAATAATATGGTTGTAAACAATGCATGTAATGTAATGCAGGTTAATTATCTGAATATTTTGTATTATATAATTTTTTCTTCTATTTTATGCATTTTTAAGCATTAGTATTACAAAAATGATATGGTTTCACTGACCCCTGCTTTGGCAATCTGCACTGCACTGTTATCTCCTCGTTAAAAAATTTGATTACTGATACACTGAAATTAGACAATTACAAATTATACAATTACAAACTATCTATTTCAATCAGCGGCAATATAAATATGTGTTTGTGCATTCATGCTTATGAATTCATATTATTAGCTACGTGAGACTGTGTACCAGTAAAGAACAAATACAGACTCTTCTTATCATTATGCTATAACCCCCGCAGCATAATTGTATTGACTTTCAACAAACCAACAAACAGACAGACCCCTGCTGACCTCTGTATCAGCAACTCATTCTGTTTCTGCCACCAGTCCAGATCTTGCATGCATTGTCACGCCTGGTCTTGCCGCCAAAACCTCCAAAAGTCAATCTGATCCATTTCTTAGAGACAGGAAAGGAATGTACTTCTCTACGGATAGATTTAGCAATAGCAACAACTCACCAAATATGAAAAGCAGCTTTTTCTCTTCAAAATACCAACAACAAAAATGACCAAAAAATTACAATGGTACAGTATTACTGCAGTTCAGGGTTAGGTTAGGATTAGAGTAAGGGTTATGTAATGCCATGGGTTTTTGGACATGTGCCACATGATTAATGTAAAAATGCTGTTAACATTTATGAGTATACATTTATCCTTTTGATATAAGAGGATGCTTAATTAATGCATGGACTCATGGTAATATAAAATTGGTCCAGCATGGATCTATAATGATGGTTAATTAACAACAAATGACATATGGTGGACAATAGTGTGTAGAAGAACTCCTGCAGTCTACAGTAACAAACCTCAGAACATCCTGCTGTTCCCTCAGTGAATGATGTGGGCCCGTAAAACCAATTATATCCTCATTATAGCATTTCCCAGACACCTCTGCGATTGTGGGTAAAACCAAGTTCATTGATGCCCTGTGTATGTAGCTGTGTTACCTATCCAAAGCTAATTTGGCTTTTGGAATGGAGTAACAAAATGCCCAGTTAACATTTTTCTTTTCTACATCGTTCCTATAACATTTGGAATTGGTTCCCAAAAAAATAACCAAATGGAAACCATATGCTGTTTTTAAGTGAACGTTCTGTGTTTGCTAGGTGGGAAATGTGCCATTTGTAGCTTAGAAAGAACAATAAAATTAGCTTTTTTGGTTGTCTCTCAGACAGCTGACAGTATATGACATTATTTTAGCCAAATAAACATAAGACAGCTCAAATGAAAAATGAAATGGTGTTCGCAATGTAATTAACTGCTGAAATATGACGTTGTTCTGAGTGAAACTGGTTACGTTAGAAAAAAAAGTTGTTTCAAAAGTGGAGAAAGTTGTTGAATTTTGATGAAAAATTATGAATAATATGTGTTCTTGTAAACTGACAAATGAGATTGCACATGCTTATATTTAAAGCGACTTACAATGTATTCATGGTGTACATTTTATCGGTTTGTGTTCCCTAGGATTCAAACCCATGACCTTAGCATTACTAGCACCATGCTGTACCAGTTTAGCTACATTTTCAGGCTGTTTTAGTATAGTTTACCATAGTAAATACAATGGAAATAACATAGGCTATAATGCTATCATTGACATTCAGTAGCGAGAAGATATTTCCAGCTTTGTTGTGGATGTAGTTCGCGTTTTCTCAACGTAAAAAGCACCGGTGGCATCTGGAAGTGTTTGAGACCCACAGTCTGTGATTCCCTGGCAGAGGCTTGAGATCAAAGCATCCGGATGATGTTTTCCCCCATGTGAAATTGCTTTAAGCGGTCTGGGTAAAACTCCTGGAGAGGACGATCTATCAGAGTCCTTCCTGAGCTTGATAAAACTCAGACACTGATGACTCTTTTGTTTCTGAAGAGAGCCTGAAAACATTTACTGTCTCAGCTTTATAGAGCTTTCTAACAGCCGGTCGTAAAGATTTTTCCTTGTTTACGCCACTGTTTGGAGAGCTGTTGGTAAATTACAAACTCAGAAGGGAATTTTTCTGAGGGTCGGTTAGATTGTGAGTGGACGTTGTATGAAAATATTATTTTGGGGAGAAATAATGTGATGTGGAGCAAGGATTTTGTTAGCCTTTAATTCGACATTTTGATGTCTTCAACTGATCTCCAACCATTCAAACGTTCCCTTACTGAGGGAACTGAGATGAAAAAAACAAAACATTTTGTTGTTAAGGGAAATATCATGGGTTATTAATATTTGTTATTCATATTATCTTATGATGTGTGCTTTATAACAAGGCACACAAAACTGGGGGATACTGCAAGTCCTCTATTCAAATGATAAATCATGTAAATCAATATTAATCAATTGGTAGCATGTGGAACTAGCAACACCCTGGTCATGGGTTTGAATCCCAGGGAAAGCATTTTGATAAATTATTAAATTGATTACATTTTACTCAAAGTGATAAAGTAAATTAATTAAGCAAATTAAATAATTTGCAATAATAGCAGATGCCAAAATCATAAGAAAATGTATGAGTTGGCTCATACAATTAATCAGTTTTTGAATTTACAAACAAGAATGAAACAGTCAAAATTTTGTTGCAGTTTTGTCTAAGTTTAACCAAAATCTTAAGAAATTGTAACTTTTACTCCCATAGAGAAAAATAAAGGAACCAATGAACAATGTTATAACGATATTTCCTAAGTTGAACCTCTAACCCAAACCCTTAACCTAACCATGATTTTAATATGAAATTACTTTTGTTTACCACGTAAGAAAGAAAACATTGCAGTTTGAGAGTAGACAAGGGAAGCGTAGTAGCGTACAAGTTATTGACATTGATTTGAAATTCCATTCATTGATTGGTTGGTCTCTATTTTGAAAAAAGTCATACCTTTTTGTTCAAGCCAAGACGAACTATGTTTTACGATTTTGCCATCTCCTTCGAGTTGTCATGAGACTAATTTTAATTTGCTTGAATGTAAAGAAAGCACAGCTTTGTAGTTAATCACCATGACCTAAAAGAAGGCAAATTACTCTTCACTCTGAATACAAATCATTAATTAATAGACCCTCTGTTGTGAACTGAAATGACGATGAATACATTAGCACGGCAAGAAGTGACTACATTTCTCTCCATTGTATTGCAAAACTCACTTTCATGAAGTTTGGTCTGAACACACTTGCATTAACATTTCATAAATTACCAAACACTCCCTTAGTGGTAACACTCAGTATGACATGGAGAATCAAGACAGGTTTGCTTGTTACCTACTGATTTGACACTCAGCCCCCTGTGAAGTTTGTTTATGAGCACTCGAGCAAAGACAGTAAGATTGCTGCCTTGTCAACACAACTTACTGACAAAAGCCAGTTTCAGATTGGGGGGGTCATGTGTGTTGTGTTGTTTGTGTTTGAGATAGCGAGACAATCTCATTCAAAAGCTCAACATGAAAGACATTGATAAGAATAGCAGATGCCTAAAATAACTTTACAGAAGTTCATTTTAAGTAGACCTCCATCACTTTTTTTATTCATGATGAATGTTACTGTAAATAAAAGTTTCTTATAGCTCCAGGTACATGCAGAGAGACTGAATAATTCATTGTACGTCAATGTCATCAAATGTCAATTTTTTGTATCTTTTTTTAGTAAAATATTGAAATATACAGTATATATGTTTTAAGATTCATGGGGGGGCTTGCAGCTAACACAAAAAGTTGGCCGCTTCTAGAGAGAAATTGTGCAGGGGTGAGATTGAAGGATGTTAACGTTTTAAGTATAAGAGACCTTTGAAATTTCATTTCTATGTGTAAAAGTGCTTTCTGAGTGACAGGTTTCCTAAACTACCACCTTTATTTGATAGCATGGACTTTTAAAATATGAACAGTCTTGATTTACCATTTCAAGCATGATGTATGATTTCAAAGGGCATCTTTTTTATAATAAAATATCTTATAGTTGAAAAGACTTGTTATAAAGAAATTCTTAGTGAAATATGTTCATTGATGATCCTTTAACTAAATGTTTTTAAAGGAATATTCTGGGTTCAATACAAGTTCAGCTCAATAAACAGCATTTGTGGCATTATGTTGATTTCCACAAAAAAATGTTTTGACTTGTACCACAATTAGTTAACATTGTGTTTATAGGGGGCCTAAGTAGCTCAGCGAGTATTGACGCTGACTACCACCCCTGAAGTCGTGAGTCAAATCCAAGGCACTGAGTAACTCCAGCCAGGTCTCCAAAGCAACCAAATTGGCCCGGTTGCTAGTGAAGGTAGAGTCACATGGGGTAACCTCTTCATGGCCACGATGAGTGGTTCTTGCTCTCAATGGGGTGCATGGTAAGTTGTGCATGGATCGCGGTGCATGCTAAGACTCATGCAGTCTCCCATGCTGTGAGTCTTAGTGGTGTCATGCACAATGAGCCACGTGCAAAGGCAATTGAGACTTGTCCTCCGCCACCCAGATTGAGGTGAGTAACCGCGCCAACATGAGGACCTACTAAGTAGTGAGAATTGGGCAAAATAAAAGAAATTATTTAAAAAGCATTGCGTTTACATTAGGCACTTACAATGGAAGTTAATGGGGCCAATCCAAAAAATGCTTCAGTACACACTATTTTAAAATTATAGCCACAAGACATAAACATTATACATGTTAAAATGATTTTAGTGTGATAAAATCACTTACTAATCTTATCTGTGTGAAGTTATTTCCAATATTACAACTTCGTTTCATGATAATGAAACCCTGTAATCCCAGTATCGGATATAACTTTACACAGATACATTTAATTAGCTATTTTATAACACTTTTTGAAATAACAATTGAATTTGTATTGAACTCAGAATATTCCTTTAAATAATGTATTATTTAAATGTCATTGTACAGTATAAATGGTCTTTTACCCAAATGAACTAAACATTACCATCCAACATTAGGTGTACTCTACCAACTAATTTATATTCACAACTGTAGGAAGGAATGATTATTACTTCCAGATTATGAGAATATGGACGTTTCCCACCTTTTTGTCTGGTAAATCACAAGCCTTACAAAAAAAGTGACTCCGTTTCTGAGAAAAGTGTGGGTCCTTCTAGCCTATTTGGATCTCCAAAAGGCTCCTCCCAAACAAGAAGCTTTAGATATCCCAGGCAAATTATCTAAGTAAGTTTTATATTGCTTTTATGATGGTAAAAGACCGGATATCAGAACATGCCACAAGTCCTTGATCAGAACTTCTGGGAATCTTCTATTTAAAGCTAAAGCTTAAAGCAGAAATCCCTTCTCACAGAGGCACATCAATTCTGTAGAGCGATGGAAATATTTTATGCCCAAATCCAAAGGCTCTTCCTTGGTTTTGAACTGTAATCCAACATCTTGAGGGGGAATGAGACCCAAAGACCTACAATAAAGCCAGCTCATAACAGGGACCTCAACTTCTGCTCTCGCCTAGTCTGCAGGCATTTGGAATGGATATAATGGCTAAAACTTCAGTCTTAGAAAGAGCAGCGCTCTCACACTCTTCCAGGTGGCATAGGAGTCACACTGTGCCAAGGGATTGAGAGAGATAGATCCACTTGGCTGGTCAAGAATTTGGTTTGAAAACAAGCCCAGAGACGCAAGGTGGCCTGATCATGTGCTTTGGGCCAGAAAAGGGGTGAGACAAAAAGTTGGATGCTTTCAGGAAGATCAGCTGATACCGAAAAGTGCCAGATATTCTTAGAAAAGGGAACTTGTCCTGATAAATCACTGATTATCTTTCAGAATCTGCATAGTGAAATGGAAACTATGCAACACAACTATGCATGTTTATAGTAACATTTCAATGTTTGATTTAAATAAATGTTGTGTACTTTTGTACAATAAACAACAAAAATCTGACAACTGACCAGACTGGGTGACCAGCTAATACCATCCAACCAGTTTAGGGTAGTTTTGGCAGCTGCTGCAGCTGCTCTTGTTGTTGTCATTTCTATTTCTCTCAGCAGGGTGCACTCATGTAAAATCTGGATCCTGAAGCAGAACCAGTTGAGAACCAATTTTTTGAAGGTCATTCTTTGTGGAACTTAAAAAAGTTATCAATGACAATCAGCTATAAAGCCATTTTGGTTCTAAGCGTTTTGTAAGTGACTCTTATTTTGAAATCTGCAATGTCTCTTGTCCTCCTGGTCTCCTGTTTCCTGTCTTAATTGGTTGCCTTATGGGTTGTTAGCATAAGTATAAATATGTCTGTTAGTTTGTACTCTGTTTTGTTACACCATTGGATTCTTTGGATTTATTATATTTTATACTTTTTATGTTAGGTCACTTTTGTTTTTATGGCCGTACGGCTGTCCAACCAAACTCTATAGCATTTTAGAGCAAATTCAACTTCTAGAAGCTAGCCAAATTAGTCAGATGTCAACATGGACAGGTTGTGTTATATGCCCTCAAAAACTATGCACAGAACTTTGCACGTTTACAGTAATATTAATACATTTCAATGTTTGATTTACATTTTTTTTTATAAAGTTGGCTTTTGTACAATAAAAAATATTGATGTGTTGGTTCACAACCCTGTTTTAAAAACAAGTTGGCTAAGTTGGCCCCAGGTTGGCAGGTTTAAGCTAGTCTTTGCTGGTTTTATGCTGGTCACCCAGCCTAGCCTAGCTTGAGCTCAGCCGGCTTAGTTGCGATCCTGACCAACTAAAAAGTGTCCAGAACCTCTTTAAAACCAGCCAACTGATCTTGGTTGCATTTCCCAAAAGTATCACAAGCTTAAGTTGATCGTAGAGACCACTGCTTCAATGGTTTCTACTATCTACTTGGGCTTATGATACCTTTGGGAAACGCAGCCCAGACTGGGTGACCAGCTAAGACCATCCAACCAGCTTGGGCTAGTTTTATCTGCTACTGTTGTTTATTTCTCTCAGCAGGGTGCACTCATATAAAATCTGGATCCTGAAGCAGAACCAGTTGAGAACCACTTTTTTAAAGGACATTCTTTGAGGAATATAAAAAGTTTCTCCAGTCATGATCTGGCTATAAAGCCATCTTCGTTCTAACTGGAGCATTTCTTCTCAAGAGGGTCACGTCTTATGCAAAACAGTGCCCTCTTGGAAAAGTTATTTGACCTAATTGAATGTGGAAAATGCCCCCATTCAATCTGTTGCCTAGTTACAGTAGTAAACAGCTGCTGCTTATACTCATGTTGATGATGTAATCAGACCACGGTTATATGAAATATGATGTGAACAGAGACCAGCGGGGGCAGGGAGAGGGGGGGGAATAACAATCCAAGCAATTGTGAACGCACCCTTAGGTGCGTTCACACTTGGCAGGTTTGGTTCAATTAAAACAAACTCTGGTATGATTGCTCTGATAGTGCGGTTCATTTGAACAAGTGTGAACGCGGCCATCCGAACCTTGGTGCGTACCAAACAAGTGGACCGAGACCACCTGAAAAGTGGGTCTCGATCCGCTTACAAATGAACTCTTGTGCAGTTCGATTGATATATGAACGCAGCATGGACCAAAGATGTCTAAATGGACCAATAACAGGAAGTAATTTGCCTAATACTGACCTCAAGCATACCTGGTTCTTCTCATCATAGGAGCTATGCTGCCCATTACAGTTCGGTACAGGCGCCGGAACCGGCATCAGCCATCATTGAAGCATATCTTCGTTTGTGTGTACAACGGAGGAATTCCTGCTGCTGTTTTGACTCATTTACACATTTTATTAGCTCTTTGTTCTCAGTTGGTAAAAATACCACCATGTTTATATAAATCCAACGAATGCATTTCACCTAGTAACCAGCATTTTTTTAGATGTTCGGCTAGTTCTGTCACAAAATATACATTATAAAAGGTGTCCAATCAGGTTGTGAATTTTTCCTGATGCCTTTTGTTTTGTATCTTTAGGTTTGGTGTTAAAAATCCCAGTGTGAACCCTAAGCAAACCAGGACTAAATGTATCATTTTCTTTTATTGGTCCAAACCAAGAGAACTGAACTACAAGTGTGAACTCACCCTTAATCTATTAAAAATATATAAATATTTTAGCATCATTGGGCACACACAGCAGCCATAGTAGTCATTACAACCATATAATTACATATATAATATAGCCTACAGTCTTTTCAATCATTTCAATAAGTCTCTTCAGTTGTTTAATGTGTTTTTGATTTGTGATTTGCTGACGAAACATTGAAAAATAACTTTCCTAGGAATTTCAGCAGACAAAAAACTCCAGACACTATGAGTTGGGGAACATTAGATGTGATTAATTAGGAGCTTTTTGATAGTTTAATAAGGTGCATGCCATTGAAGAGATGGCATCAGCCTTGTTTCCAATTAAAAACAAAGATGGCGCTGTTACTACTGCGCATGAGGAGCGCTATTTGAAAGGCGCGCAAAGATGCTGACTATAAAGCTTTTTTTTAATGAGGCTCAATTTCAGTTAGGATGCTGCCATAGAATGCAGCTTCCTATGTAGGTAGGAGGCAGCTCACATTTTGGAACAGACCCTCAAAGTGTCCTCCTACTCTTTAGTTAATTGAGGGCTTGAGTGAGCGTGCCCTTATCACTACTGAAGACAGCTGACTGTATACACATACAAGGCAAAAATGGAAGAAGACTCCTCTCACTGCCCATAACTTTTGGACAATATGTTGTGCATTAGGAAACTTCATTAGTCTTGTCGGGAATACCTACCAAACTGTTGCAAACTCTCCGATGGGAACCACGTGGGGAAACGTGTAACTGTGAGATTAAAGATGCATCAGTCTGTGCGCATTTTCCATGACTTTTTAAAGTCATATATCTGCATATGGTGCGTGTGTTTACTACCTCTGAAGTCACTTGCGCAGCTGGGTAAGTCAAAATCACACATTGCTGAATTGCTAACAGTGATTTAACGAATACATTGTCACAACAAATGGACGTAAAGAATGATAATTCCATATTGTGCAACAGACAGTTTGCATAGTTGTGCCTGTAACTTTCAATTTAAAATCACTGCTTGCTCGTTTACAAAATAATTTGTATTCCTAATGAAGACGTTTATTTTGTTTAATTATTGTTTTAACTTTTATTTAAAAAAAATATTGATTTACTTTATTAAGTTGTATACTTACTGCAAAAGTTTACTTTGTTAATTAATTATTTTTATTATTATGTTTTAACTTATTTACAAATATTTTTACTTATTTATACTTTATTAATTCTGTATTACTGTTTACTGCAGACTTTTGTTTATTTTATTTTTTACTTAATAAGTATTTCATTTACTTTATTGACGTATATTCCTACTGTAAAACGATTGTTTTTTTATGTATTATTATTTTTAACTTGCATTTTTAAAATATTTATTTGTATTTACTTACTTTATTAATTTATATTCCCACTGCAAAAGTTTATTTTGTTTGTTTATTTGTTATTATGTTTTAACCTGAATTTATTTAAATGATTCCAACTGCAAAATATTTCTATTTTATTTATTCATTTAAAAATATTTGTGTTTACTTTATTACCTTATATTCCTATTGCAAACGTTTTTTGTTTTTTATGTATTATTATTTTTAAATTTTTATTAATTTAACTTATATAAAATAAGTTAATAAAAAAATAATCAAAAATATAAAATAAACATTTAAAAATATTTTTCTTTGTTTTACATTTATTAGGCTACGTTTTGAAATCCTTATGCACACACAATACTGTGTCATTATAGGAAATAAACATCTGCTAATTGTGTGTTTTGATTTGCTGTACTATTTAATATCCTGCAAAACTAAACTAAATAACAGTGATTCAATGTTGTTTTGTAAGGATCATATTTTATCATGCAAGATTTTTTTTGTCGAGCTGCGTCAGAAGCATTGCGTTGACATAAATGTGCTTTCAATCCAGAAGACACTGTTTTCATTAGTTCTCAATATCCCGGTTCTGTAGCCTGGAACTCGTAGGGATTTTACAGCTGTTTGAAATCTGAGCGAAACTGCTATGTAACTCCTGGCTTTGACATCCATTTGTGCACCAAATGGAGAGTCAGTCTGCGCATTAGAATTATAGTACTAACGTGCTCTATAAAAGTTCTCTCTCTCTCTCTCTCTCTCTCTCTCAGAGATTGTGCAGGTCAAATTGATTAGTGGGGTTTTGGTAACTTTAGCTTATCTCTTTCCTCTCCACCAGCCCATACTTCTGGACCTTTACAGGTTATAGACATGTACTACAATGATGAATAAATATTTAACTGATTAAATAAAAATATATTTCATGAAAATAATGTCACAATATAAAGAGCCCTATAAAACAGATCATATAAAATATATTTTTAGTTGTACATTCCCTTCACGAAAAGGGAAAATTCTGTCACCATTTAATTTCTCAAGTTATTGATTTTTTTTTCTATGGAACACAAAATGAATCTTTAGAAGAATATCAAGGCTGCTTTGTTCCTTACAAAAAAGTGAATGGGAACCAGTGCCATCAAGCTCCAAAAAGGTAAATATAGTACCATCAAAGTAGTATACGACTTTTGTGATATATTCCAAGTCTTCTAAAGCAATACGATAGCTTCGTGTGAGAAACTGAATGAAATTGAAGTTGCCTAAAGTCCCTATTCGTGTTCACATACATTGAAATCTGGACCTGTTCCTTCCTAGACATACAAAACCCAATCACGTTGGAATAAGTCATCAAACATCATTTAAATAAATAAATAAATGGCTTTGAAATGACGTGAAGAATATCGACATGCTAAATATTAGTAGAGTTTTGAGCCTAAAGAACGCTGTATGAAAGACATTTAGGGAAATGCCTCAATCTGTTGAGTGTTGTTTTTACACACTCTGTCCTTTCTGGGGTGTCCCTCCACTTGGGAGCCCGTAAACGAGGCCTTCTCTGTGATATTTCACTACGAAGACCATTCTCCTCCCATCGTGTGAATTGGTGTTGATTTTGAGTCTTTATTAAATGTCTGACAGCTGTGTGTTTGGATCAATGATCTCATCTTTCATAAGCCTCACTCAACACAAGATAGAAAGAAAAAGACATTACTGAGTCCTCAGGGCTTGGGTGAAGTTCTTGCTGACAAAAAGAAAAAGAAAATGCATGGGTGCATTTGGATTTCAGAAAGTTTAAGCTTGTCTTTGAGTTTAATATCAAGGACAGTTTCCTACAGTCACTGATAAATGCAACAGACCCAACAAAGCCACCATTTTTTAGTAGATCTATTTCTATAAATCTTTCTCTCTCTCCTGCTCAGTACGTTTATGTGTGCCATTTGAATTGAGCTACAGCAGTTTTTTAGTTGAGCAACATTCTGTCCAAGTATACATGATGCGTAATTGAATATTTGAGAACCTCATCTGAGGAAGGGACTTTTTCTGGTTGACTTTTGTCACAACATCAGAGCCAACTGTGGTCCGATTAACGTGCATACAGTTCATGCTAGTAGAAGTCTAGCAACAATTGAATTATCTAGGTCTGTTAGTTTGACTTCACAAAATCAATCTGTAACTTTATAACTCTGACTAATGTGTTTACTTGATGATGTTGAGGTCAATTATGGTCCCATTAATGTGTATTAATTCTGGATGAAGCTAAACTACAATTGCATTATTTAGGTCTGTTAGTCCGATTTTGCAAAAATCCTATTGTTACTTTTTCACTAGAGTGTTTATGTGACAACGTGAATGCCAATTGTGGCCCCTTTAATGTCTATACATGCTGGATGAAGCCGAGCTACAGTCGCATTATCTAGGTTTCTTAGTCCGACATCACAATAACCAAGCTGATATGAATTCAGTTGGCCTAGAGTGTTTACGTGGCAATATTGAGGCCAATTATGGTCCAATTAATGCATATACTGTACATGTTGGATGAAGCCAAGCTACAATAACGTTATCCAGGTCTCTTTGTCTAACTTTGCAAAAATGTTATGATTTCACTAGGACTAAATCGTTTATGTGCCAACGTTGAGGCCATTGTGGCCCCATTAATGTGTATGCATGCAGACTGTTATTTTTTAACGTTATGGCCAATTGTGGTTCAAGTAATGTGCATACATGCTGGATGAAGCCGAGCTACAATCACATTATCTAGGTCTGTTAGAACAACTTAGCAAAAATCAGACTGTTACGATTTCACTAGGACTAAAGCATTTACGCGCCGATGTTGAGGCCAGTTGTGGTCTCATTAATGTCTATAAATATCAAAATATCATTATCTAGATCTTATTCCGTCTTCACAAAAATTGGACTCAATCGGACTAAAATGTTTATACGCAGACGTCGAGGAAAATTGTGGTCCGATGAATGTGTATAAATGGACGAAACAGAGCTACAATCTCATTATCTAATCTTTTAGTCCGACTTCGCAAAAATCAGACTTGTACGATTTTAGTCAGACTAAAGTGGTTATGCGCGACGTGGTAGCCAGTTGTGGTCCCGTTTATTGTGTATACATGCTGGACAAATGTATGTGTGTAAATGGACAAAACAGAGCAACAATTGCATTATCTAGGTCAGTTAGTCCTACTTCACAAAAATGAAACCGTTACTTTTTCACTAGAACTAAAGTACTTGCATGACAACATCAAGGCAAAACGTGGTCCCATTAACATGTAAACTGTACATGCTGGACGAAGCCAAGCTAAAATCACATACTCTAGGTTTCTCGGTCCAACTTTGCAAAAATCAGACTATTTCATTCAGACATAAAAAAAACAATTATTGTTTTAGTCTGAATGAAATCAATCAAAGTGCATGTAACCTCTCTCTCTCTCTCTCTCTCTCTTTGGGCTGATGGGTTGGAGTGTGAATATCTGGTATGGTTCCTCCCCTGCGGTGTCATCAGCTCCTCACTCGGCCGAGAGACAGCCTGTCACAACAGATAACTCTGAGCATTTACCAGACCTGTCCCATGCTTACACATTAAAAACATGGCTTGTGCAGACACAGATTGGATGAAACTTGTAAAATGCACAACTTTGTGAAAGTTCTAAAGTCTCTTAAATGCCCTGAACTGTTGTTTTTCTTGTTACGTTTCTGCCAATGTTCAAAGCATTTGAAGATCATAGATTTTGAATGTATTGAACATATTTAGCAGCAGGTTTAGTAACTTTAGACGTTGTTGAAGAATAATTGAAAAATTAAATGAAAATTATGTCATTATGTACAGATCATTATATCTTTTCCAAACCTGTATGCTGCTATTTTTCTGTGGAACACAAATGGAGAATATTTGAAGAATAAAATGCAGCTGTTTGTCTACAACAGACAGTTTATAGTAAAAAAAAACACCATTGTAAAAGTAGTTTATATGACTTCTAAGACCACACAATAGATTTGTGCAACCTGGTCTCATAGTTACTATTTTTGCAAAAATAATATATTTTGACGTGGCTCATTGTACGTATCGTGGCAGTTTCCCTTTACAAATGGATGTTTACAGAAGTGGGGATAAAATGTTGTACAACCAGGCCAGAAAAACACTGACTAAGGAAATCAGAGTGGCTAAGGTTAAGATTAAGATTCAACTTTATTGTCATTGTGCAGAGTGCAGGTACAGAGCCTATAAAATTCAGTTGTTTTCACATATCCCAACTAAGCTGGGGTCAGAGCGCAGGGTCAGCCATGAAACAGCACCCCTGGAGCAGATAAGGTCAAGGGCCAGTGGTATCTTGGCAGTGCTGGGGCTTGAACCCCTGACCTTTCGGTCAGTAACCCAGAGCATTAACCACTGAGCCAACCACTGGCCCGTCACCTATCACTGGCTAAATGAAGCTAATCTGAAAAGCTGATAAACTGTTTTCAGCCAACAATCCTACATCTCTGTGGAAAGGTCTGAAAAGCATTACCAAGTACAAGACACCAACCCCTCGCTCTGTGGAGAATCAACAAATGGCTGATGACCTGAATGTGTTTTACTGCAGGTTTGAAAAACCCAGTCTCACACAATTCCCCCTCTCTGATCTTCACTTCACACACACACCAGCACCTCCTGGAACCCCCCTCCTGCTACTCAACCTGCACATGTGGTCTATGAGGAGGATGTGTGCTGGGTTTTTCGGAAACAAAAGACTAGGAAAGCTTCAGGCCCAGACGGTGTTTCATCTGTCTGTCTGAAAGTCTGCACTGACCATCTGGCCCCCATCTTCACACAGATCTTCAATAGATTATTGAAGCAGTGTGAAGTTCCCTGCTGCTTCAAGTGCTCCACCATTACTTCATTCTGGTCCCCAAAAAATGAAACCACAGGACTTAATGAATACAGACCTGTCACTCTCACATCTGCAATCATGAAGATGTTTGAGAGACTGGTTTTGGCCTACCTGAAGGACATCACTGGACCCCTGCTAGACCCCCTTCAGTCTGCCTATTCCCTCTTTGAACTGTTGCCCTCTGGCCAGTGCTACAGAGCACTGAGCGCCAGAACATCCAGGCACAAGAACAGTTTTTACCCTCAGGCTATTATCCACATGAACAATTAAACTGCCTTCAGGGTCTCCCCATTGTGCAATAATGTACATATGTAATTTCACATATTTCATTCAATAACTACATAACCCTACTTTGCACATATATTATATTACTAACTTTCACATGTACATATGCCATTCTTTGTTATATGTCCTATTATTTGTATGTCTATTTCTACTCTTACCTTGTTTTATATTCTGTGTCTCACTGTAATGTTCTGTGTGCACTTGTTTCTCCTATCAGCATAACAATTCCTTGTGTACGTGAGAACACTTGCTATAAAGATCTTTCTGATTCTGATTTTGACATGCAGAGTGAAACAGGGATGCAATGTTAAGAAAGTGGCCAATCTGCACCTCTAATCCAAAACTGTCTCACTCTGGAACTCCCTGGTGTGAAACTGTCTGAAATTCACACCATGTCTGAGTCAACAAATTAGCTAGGTAATCTGAGGTGTTTACTCAACAGTGCTGTGCCAGCGTTTGTCTGAGGCTTAAAGTTTTTTTCTTAGTGTTTGTGGAACCTCTGACCTTACATGGCAGAGTGATTTGACTGTGGTTGTCACCTTTGCAAGCACAGACAGGGACCAAATGTGTCACGTTGTTTTGGAGGTTGTTAGGACTAGGGATGCACCGATCCGATGCATTGGATCGGTATCGGCTCCAACACTGACGTTTTTAGATGGATGGGATATCGGTGACTGTGTTTAATAAGTATAGATATATATATATATAAAATACACGTGCAGCGCCAGCGTGTTATTGAATGGTGCTGCTCTGTTTACACACTTACTCACAGGTTTTTTAGCCTTCACGCATTGCGCAACGTTTGAGCGCTACTAAAGAACAACATCTCAGATGTACTGTAGATGCTCAATAGTTCGTTTCACTTATAATATGCATTTAGAATGGTGCCGGAGGTGATTTACCAAACAAAATGAATAAGAAGCGAATTAAACTAATGTGAACTTGCATACAAACAGACACATACAGGACGTCCTGGAGAGTTCAGAATGTCAAAATAAAAGCCAGAGGGTTTTAAAGTTAAAGGTGCATGATTGAAATATATTACTGTTATATTTAAAATTCTAAAAGTCAATAATAATATATTATTGATATTATTGACTGATGACTTTCTGAATCTTTGTGTACATATGATAAAGAAAGCAAGCACCTATTGCTTGAACCTTCATCTTATCTTTATTGCTGGCCACCTTGAAACACCATAACCTCCCCTAAAGAAGCGCCTTCTTAAATAAAGCTCTATATCTCCAAACCGAACCACTATTAAGAATTTATAAAATGAACACTTAAATGCCGTTATCTTCATCTTGCCCCATTATGCCTCTAAGAGTAATGCTAAGGCCATAATTGCTGAGTAATGATCCTCGAATAGGCGGGAAAGAGCAGGGCATTATGGTTTCTAAACCAGCCGGGACATGATCTAATCATCGCTCCAGTGGGGCAGAAAGTCTTCTGAGGTCGGCCTCATCTTCACTCGCTGAAGCAGACGGGATTAGAGAAGAGATTTTATACCCTTTCCCAGGCCAGTCAGAGGTCGTCTGCCCTTTCGAGGACTTTTAAATGAAACATGTTTCTTTGAATAAAGACACAAAAGTCTGTTTTTGACACCGGATTGAGAGAAGATTTGAAGAAATGTAGAACAAACAGGATTTTTATGTTGTCTGAAGAAAATGTGAGGGATGATTACACATGCAAAGCTTGTCGAAGTGATGCTAGGGTGTTGAGAGTGTTTGCCAGGGCATTGTTCTGGTGTTCTGAATATCTGTTCATGCATTGCTGTGTGGTTGCTAGAGTGTTCTGGTTGCTTGTTTATTGGCCCACATCAAAAGAGGCCACCCTCAAGTCTCTTGTGGTATTGTGATATTGTGGTTCCTAAATATGGGTCTCTTCTTTAGTGTATTTGGGTTTAGTTTCACCTGTTTTATCATCCGTCAGGTGAAAATCTTAAATCTGGCCTCTCAAAGTAATAGCTCCCTCTTCATACATTTTTTTTTTTTTTTTTTGTTAGGTATTATGCATGTCTGAAGCATAAATATTTTGTTCTTTTCTATTTTACTTTGGTTTATTTACTTGTTTTGTGTTTCTGATTTGGTTTGATTTTGAGTAATGTAATATTTTACTTCATCCAGTTTGGTTTTTGATTTGTTTTGATTTTTGTTTATTTGTTTGTTAGAGTAATTGTCTAATATTTATTGTGTGTGTTTTGTGTTTTATTTTTTATTTGTTTATTTTATTTGACTATTTTATTCAGGTTTTAAAAAAAAAAAAATAATATATATATATATTTATATTATATCTGAGTAAAAATATATATTAATTTATTAAAATTTTATTCATTATTGCTTTAGTTTTGTTGTTTGGTTTGATTTGTTTAGTTTATTTTTTTTGTTGTTTTTGTTGGAGTAATATAATATTTTATGTTCCTTTTTTACTTAATTTTATTTCGTTTTTTGTTTTGCGTAATATACAATTTTATTATACTTATTTTTACTTTCAATTTATTTTTAAGTTTGTGTTTTGTTTTTATTATATCTAAGTGAAAATATATAATTTTATTTTACTTTATTTTATTCATTTTTGCTTTAGTTTTGTTGTTTGGCTTAAATTGTTTTTGAGTAATATACTGTTTTATTTTATTTCATTTTATTTTATTTTTAAGTTTGTTTTATTTTATTTAAGGAACCGTATATTTTTATTTACTTTAGTTTCAGTGTTCTTCATTTTGCTTGGATTGATTCTGGTTTTATTTGATTAATTATATAATATTTTAATTTATTTTACTAAATTTCATTTAGTTTGTGTTGTTTTTGTCTTTTGTTTTGTTTGACTGACAGTATATTTTTATTTATTTTATTAAATATATTTGTTTGGTTTAACTTTTTTTTTTTTTTTAACTTTATTTTATTTAGTTTTTATTTTTCACCAAGTGAAATTCCATGTATTTTCACTAAGTATGTACCTTGGTAGTTTCTAAGCGAAACTGAACAAAAAGCTGTAGATTCTGGAAGCTGACCAGGCAGATCCAAACAATTCTGTCTATTATGTCTAAACTGCTTTCAATCTACCCTGTTTCAACTTCCCACGTACACTGGCATAGATGGCATGACTACCATTCAACATATTCTATTATCGTCTTCAGGGAGAGTATTAGAAGATTACCAGTGTAGTGTTAGCCTCAGGCATATCCATACAATGGCTGAGACACCACTGTCTCTTTTTCCCTCATAATTAGCCATTAGTGTGACATCTGACCCACTTCAGCTCTGAGATACAGGAAATAGAACGGTAAGGTGTTACAGATGTGCTGTCTAAGGAAATGGCAAGGGATTAAAAAAAGGTTTTAGCCTGAAAGTCACACGACTATTTTTGTCCCTCCCTTGGCCACGAGACCTGCGCTGTGTTGAACACGCCTGACTGATTTTGTCGACCTTTGAGGTGTAAAGTTGGGAGCAAGAAAGGGAGTTACAATTGAAGGTGCATTATTTTTACCCTGGTTAAACAACCGCTGATGTGGAGGTTACGTTAACCCACATTCATGTTTTAATGAACCTGAGTGACATTCTCCTTAGGTGTCTTTTCAGCACTGACCTTTGTCTTTCCTGTAAGGTTGTTTTAAACACATTATGAATATGAATATGTAATAGAATAGGCCTTTGTTTGACAATGCCCTTGGTTTTCCAGCTCCAGAATGTTATCCAGGTGGATACAGGACCTTAAGGAATGCGTATCGGAGCGTCGACTTCGACTCTACTGAACTACAGAACACAGCAATACAGGATCTGATTTGTGACCATTTGCTGCTGCCCGGATGGTACCGCTTTAGCATAAACAACAAACCTGCGGAGATGCCCACCCACTGTGTGGAGGTAAGTCAGATAGGAAGGTGAAAGATATTGCAAGTGGCAGGTCTGAGATCAGTTCTTTGTTTCCATATTGCAGTGGAAAGCAGTATGTAAATTAGGAAAAACCTTTTTAGATCAAATCGAACACAGTGCTTCGTTTTCAATTTCATGTGTGCAGATGGCAGTAAAAATGCTTTTCTCCTGAGTGTTGTAATTGCTAATTCTCCACCTCTTGACCTGTTTTTGCAGATGAACCGCTGTGGGACGCAGGCTCCAGTGTGGTTGTCTCTTAAAGACAGCTCTTTGCCGAGGCCTGGTGAGGTCAAGCAGCTTTCAGCTTGTGCCACGTGGCAGTTCTTCCATGGAAGTACCAAAGACTGCTGCCTTTTCCGGATCCCAATATCTGTCCGCAACTGTGGAGAGTTCCTGTTGTACTACCTACAGCCAACACAAGGTTGCATGGGTTACTGTGCTGAAGGTATTTAACTTGACACATATTTTCATGCTATCTGATTTGCAAACTATCCACTTTCAATACAAAACTATATAACTATGGCTGCGTCCGAAACCAAAGGTAGCTACCTTGTTGCCTCACTGTATTAGTCAATAAAACCAAACAGTCAGCATTTGTGTATGAAGGTACCTCTGGAAACTGGCTTCAGACATACTAGGCAGCGCTACATCACATTGTAGCTAGGATACCAGCAGTCATTCAGTCGAATGGATCCACAAAGGTCTAAAAATCTAGAACAAAATCAAGAGAGCTTTGGCGATAACCAAGCGTATGTTAGCAATGCTAGTAACACCTAGTGACATGCTAAAACATGCTAGCAATGCCTACCTACATCTTAAAACCTGCTAGAAACATACTAGCAACATACTAACAATGTCTAGCTACATGCTAAAACATGCTCGCAATGTACTTACAACACCAACCTGCATGTTATCTCTTACAAAAAGAATGAAAATTTGCAGCAAAATTGAAGACTCGTTATTTTAAGGGAAAACATGCTGACAGCGCCTAGCTACATGCTAAAACATGCTAGCAATGCCAAGCTACATGCTAAAACATGTTAGCAATGCCTATCTACATGCTATTTAAATGTTAGCAACACCTAGCTACATGCTAAAACATGCAAGTAACATGCTAGCAACACCTTGTTACATGCTAAAACATGCAAGGAACATGCTAGAACACCAAGCTACATGCTAAAACATGCTAGCAATGCCAAGCTACATGCTAAAACATGTTAGCAATGCCTATCTACATGCTATTTAAATGCTAGAAACACCTAGCTACATGCTAAAACATGCAAGTAACATGCTATTAACATCTTGCTACATGCTAAAACATGCAAGTAACAGGCTAGCAACACCAAGCAACATGTTAAAACATGAAATTCCTTGCATTAAAAATGTTTTTTCAAACATATTCAAAGTTTTCATTTTCATTATGTTTTTATAAAAAAAAGTGAATTATAACTAGATTTTTAAAATATCTGTAATTTTTATCACCTTGGACAACCTTATTTGTCAGGTTGACCTAATTGCCTCAATACTTTTAGACAAAAAAATAAAGTTGCTTTAAGCACAAACTTTTCAAATGTTTCTCACATAACAGGAAAATCACAAATCTCTGTAATATTCCAGACATTTCTCCTAAGCAGCGATGAGAATAATGGAAAGCAAATATAAACTTTTGCTTAATTCTACTGCTTCTCTAGTGATCTTATATATGTTTCAGAAGAGATCTCAACAATGCCTCAAAACTGCGCTCAGATTTGCCAAGATACCAAAGTTTGCATTCAAAAGTCAGAGCTCTCAAAATAAACTCAAACATTTCATGAAGAAGGGATATTTTAACATTACAACCTTCCTCTTGATTGAGACAGAGGAAATGCAGTTTACTAGTAGCTTCTTTAGTGCATTTTACAATGAACAGAACCTAACAGAGTGAAAAACAAGTGAGACTTGTTCCAAGAAACAAGGTGAAGTGTTTATTTTTGGCTCATTTACAGTAATAAAGCATCTATAGATGTCTCCTACTCAACAGTCCAATGAACTGAAAGAAACTGCTTTCTCATTTGTAGTGTGGGTCTAATGCCACTCTCTGATCAATATTTCTCCTTCTCTGGCCATGTTTCCTCTTGCACTTTCTGAAACATCTCTTAGAGCTATATAAATGATTGTATCATCAACTGTGTGCTCAAGTACTTGGGGCATTTTTAGTTTCGGATCGATGTGTAGTGACTGAAGATCTATGTGGGGGGGAGTTTTGGGGAGGGAAGAAAGTCAGCATTACTTCCAAAGGACCGAGTATTGTTTAAACTGCCATATCCAGCAATTCTAATGAATTACACAATGTAACGGTGACCAATCAAAATATTCAGTTTACTCACACACAAGATCATGGGACTGTTCTTTTGGAATTAATGGATGAATGAACAAATAAGAATATATATATATATATATATATATATATATATATATATATATATATATATATATATATATATATATATATATATATATATATATATAGTCATATTACAAAAGCTTTAATGTGTTAAAGACTTAATTTAAGATTGTTTTGTTGTTCTGTTTAGTTTTGTTTAATTCTGTTCTTTGTTTTGTTTGTTTTGTTCTCTTTTGCTTTGATTTTTGTTTAATTTCATGTTTTCAGGATGGTTTCATTTTGTTCCATGTTTTCTTTTCCTGTTCTGTTTTTTTTGTTTCGTTTCATGTTTCGTTTCATGGTTTGTTTCATGTTTTGTTTAATGTTTTATTTCATGTTTTGTTTCATGTTTCGTTTCATGTTTTGTTTCATGGTTTGTTTCATGGTTTGTTCCATGTTTTGTTTTGTGATTGTTTTGTGTTTTGTCAGTTATTTCACAGTACACATCTAAGTCCTGCCCACCTGGTGAAACGGAAGTTAACGGTATTTGTAAAGGTAAGATTGTAAAATGCACCACAGTCCTTACTCTATTTTCAATTCCGATTACTTGCATTTAGTTTTTTTAAATCTTATGTCTATTTCTTTATTTTTTTTAAGCAAATGTCCCATCACTTCCCTCAAAACCCGTGGTGACCCCAGAGTTGGTGGGCAGCAGTGTCCACCTCCGATGCTCCTACGCTGGGGTAAGGGCCACTTCACCAGTGGGTTACCTGGTTGTGTGGGCCAGATATTCATCCAACACCATGAAGGTAGAGATCAGACGAGACACAACGACTCTGCTATATTCACTAGTGGAGATGGACGGAGTTCACTTCAGGCTAGGAGAAATGGTAAAAAAAGACTTTAGAACATTGGAGCATTTTTTATGTCCATCTGTGCTATTTTTCAATTGTTTTTCAACGTAAACATGTCTTTTACCGTTGCACTACTTCTCGCTGTTTTTTAAGCATCTGAATGTTTTAACCACGTTTGATGCATCTCAAGGTTAAAAGAACTCGAGGCACATGCGTTCTGTTATATACACAGATCAGCCACAACATTAAAACCACCTGCCTAATATTGTGTCGGTCCCCCTCTTGCTGTCAAAACAGCACCAACCCACATCTCAGAATAGCATTCAGAGATGATATTCTTCTCAACACAATTGTACAGAGTGGTTATCTGAGTTACCATAGACTTTGTCAGTTTGAACCAGTCTGGCCATTCTCCGTTGACCTCTCTCATCAACAAGGCATTTCCGTCCACAGAACTGCCGCTCACTGGATGTTTTTTAAATAAAAAAGAAAACACTTATGTTAATTATTTGCCTAGGACACTGTGTTTTATTTAAAATGAACTAAAATCAAACAGTCATTTGCAACAATTTTTTTAGTTACAATGCAGCAAATGACTGCAGGACAATTTTAACTATATCTACTGTTAATAATGGTGTGTTGACAGTGATATAAGTATGCAAGATTATGAAATATTTAAATATGGGGCACCTCCCAGACACTGCTTTTTTTCTTTTTTCTTTCAACGGCTCCTTCTTCATCTTCTTTAGATTTTTTAGGTAATGTGCTCCAGACACCCTTTAAACTCACTTCTTCTCAGACCAAAAATGGAAAAATATACCTTTAGTTATTTTGCCCTTTGACCTTTTGCATGAGTTCAAAATGTGTTTCAGTGGAAGTAAGAGTAAGCTCAGGAAAGAAGAAAAGTCAAATTGAGGCCATGAGTATACAAACCATAAATCACATGTTCTACAGATAGATGTATTGGAGTGTAGTTTTATCAATTAGTTTGGATGATATTATTGGATGATATTATTCTGATTTGTTAATTTTGATGTGATTCACAAAGCAGTTTGAAGACTGAAGACCTCGAATTTGAGTCATGCTTTACTGCCTGAGGTATTTAAAATCCACGTGTTAGTACTGTATATCATGGAGGTTCCAGTTTGAAAGACAAAAAGAACAGGTCTGGTTTGGGTTGTGTCTTAGGCATGTGTCACAGCTGGGCTTGGTCAAACACACACACACACACACACTTTTTAAACACCATAACTCCCATATACTGGCAGTACAATTAAAAGAGAACAGACACAAAAATAATTCCAATGCCATATATGGCATTATGTGCCTTGGAATCATCCATCCATTGTTCTACAGGTATCTATCGATCCATCTATCAATCAATCCAACCATTCTATCTATCCATCCATCCATCCATCCATCCTTAAACTGTATCCATCCATCCATCCATCCATCCATAAACTGTATCTATCTATCCATCCATCCATCCATCCATAAACTGTATCAATCCATCCATCCATCCATAAACTGCATCTATCCATCCATCCATCCATCCATCCATAAACTGTATCAATCCATCCATCCATCCATAAACTGTATCTATCCATCCATCCATCCATCCATCCATCCATCCATAAACTATAAATATGCATCCATCCATCCATAAACTGTATCTATCCATCCATCCATCCATAAACTGTATCTATCCATCATCCATCCATCCATCCATCCATCTATAAACTGTATCTATCATCCATCCATCCATCCATCCATCCATCCATAAACTGTATCTATCCATCCATCCATCCATCCATCCATAAACTGTATCCATCCATCCATCCATCTATAAACTGTATCTATCTATCCATCCATCCATCCATCCATAAACTGTATCTATCCATCCATCCATCCATCTATAAACTGTATCTATCCATCCATCCATCCATCTATAAACTGTATCTATCATCCATCCATCCATCCATCCATCCATAAACTGTATCTATCTATCCATCCATCCATCCATCCATTCTTCCTTCCTTCTTTATGGGATGATGTGTGAAGTTAAACGTAGTTTGAAACTTTGAAAAATGCATCTCAAGAAATCTGCATTCTGTTGTGCTCAGTCCGGCTGAATTTGAGCGTAAAAGCTGTGGAATGTCTGTTGAAGGCTGTGTTGCCTGCTCTTATTATTGATTTTTTTAGTTTTCGTTTTGCCGGTATTTACCCCATGTGGCGTCAATCAACATGATCTTCATAACAATCTGGTTTGATTGACAGTTTTCCTGCAGCGTATCCAGCTTCCTGTTAAACTCATCCAGCTCCCCATCGACTTCAAAAGAGAGTGCTGGGTTTTTCGCAGGAATCAAGGTAAATCCGATTACATCTAATTCTTGATAATTATGATGGCTCATGCATAATACACAATGCCTGAAGCTCTAATTACCACATACATAAATGTTACAACATTGCAGATATTATGTTGCATAATATTCATGTCTTACAGAGCTGTACAGTTTGTTATATTTTATTTAAATTGGTTACGGCTGACACTTTTTCTGCAGTTTGTTCCAGATGTTCTGAACATCTGTGAAGATGCTAAAAAGCACATTTTGGCACTACACAGCACAGTCCCAATTCCCTGCCATGGATACGAGCACAACCGCCGTTGCAAAGTGTCTCTTGCTCTCAGTATACATGATTCAGGTGTGTGTACTCATGCTTCATTAAGCTTCAAATAAAGTTGATGTTATGCTCAACTTTGTTAGATAAGGAAATTATATTATATTATATAAATATAATTAGATAATTGTAATTTTTTTTTTAATTGGCTAAATTGTTTTCCATTTTTATATTCTAAACAGTGTTTATAATATATATTTTTTTAAATTACATTTATTAAAGTCAATATGCAACAACATTCACAACCCATTTCACTTCTGTAATGTGAATATTATGCATCAAAAAGAGGATGCCAAGAAAATTTAGCAAGATTTTCCATCTTACATTTTTTATGCTTTTATAAAAGCATGTGCTGATGAATTGTTAACATACTGTTAACATATAATCAGAGCCTGAATCCAATATTTATCTATTTTTTCGTCTCAGATAATGTAGTTGTGAAGGTTCCAAATGTGGCCCTATCGTCCTGCTATGTCGAGCTCCTGTCCCAACCCTGCCAAAATAACGTCTGTGCTCAGGGTACTGTGACTGTGACCGCCGTTACCGATTTCACACGTGATGGGAATCGGGTCAGCCTCTTTTCTGCCCAGCCCGCCCAAGGCAGTCCTCGCCTCTGGAGAGGTTACAACCCCCCAGCACTGAAGGTTAAAAAACATGATATTTTAAAATGAATCTCAAGATTGTACTTTACTTGTGCTTCATCTCAAGATTGACATTACTATAAATGTTTTAACTTTGAATGTTTTAAGCATATTTTTCAAGCGATTTATATTTTTTCTCTGTCACATGAATTACTCAAGAATTCTACAGATTCGACAAAAACTGTAGCTCACTGATTCTTAAGATAAGGGACAAAACATGTCTTACATACAAAAGTCATCTTTATTTTAAAAATCAAGAAATTCATAACAACAAAAATACTAGAAAAGTTCAATCTAAAGGGATGTGTATACTAAGGGCATTTTTTTACTTATATTTTTAAATAATTTCATTAGAATTTTTTTAAATGCATGCTCTATACATGGAAGCACATGTAACTTAACAATGTAAAACTGCAAGAAAAAGTGTTTAAAAATGCAACAAATTCATAAATATAAATATCAAATGAAAGGTAGGGATCTGTAAGATATCAAACAATACATTAAGAAAACTTTATATTATATTTTCCATAAAAAACTGCCTATCAAATTTGTGTCCTCACTTTGCGTCAACACTCTTTGTTTAATTCTGAATAAATCAGAAAATGTCCTGATCAGCTTTAACTCCGTAAGTAGTTATTTACATAATATATATACACATACATTTTCAAGAAAATGGATAAACCCTTTGGATTTATCTGCATTTGTGTATAAATTTGTCTTAAAATGGTTGGATCTTCATACAAGTTACAATAATGAAAAAAACGATCTGTTTTAACTAATAACACACATATTATTGTATTGTTCTTACATATTGAATACATCATTCAAACATTCAGAGTGTAGGTCGTAAAAAGTGTGTGAAACCCTAGGCTAATGATTTAACAAAACCATCAGGAGTTGGCAAACCTGGCATCCAATTAATTAAACGAGATTGGAGGTGTGGGTTGGAGCTACTTTGACTTATAAAAAGCACTTAAACACTGGGTTTGATATTCTCAAGAACCATCTTCTGACGTGGATCATATATCGCAAAAAAGAGATCTCAGAAGGCCTACGGTCAAGAATTGTTGCTTTGCAAAAAACTGTAAAGGGTTACAAAGTTATAAAGGGTTACAAAGTTATCTCAAAGAGCTTAAATATTCATTTGCCACAGTTAGACAAATTGCCTATAAATGGAGATGATTTAGTACTGTGGCTACTCTCCCTAGAAGTGGCCGTCCTGCCAAGATGACTGAAAGTGCACACCACAGAATGCACAGTGAAGTAAAAAAGAACCCTATAGTGACAGATAAAGACTTGAAGGAATCATTGGAACTTTTTAACATCTCTGTTCATGTATGTTCTACTATAAGGAAAACACTAAACAAGCTCTTCCAAGCTCTTGTTCTATCCAGGCTGGACTATTGCTGTTCTGTGTTACAGTGAGAGCTGGAGAGGTATAAGAGGGCAGTCCAGACCGGTGGAGGAGAATAAATGACTACGTGGATTGTTTATTGTGTATCTGGCTCCCGCTTCCTCCTTCATAAAAAGAGGGAGGAGTCTTCAGCCACAACCCCTGACTCACTTATGTCCATGCCTCACGTCACGCTCGTGAAGATGGGACCTCAGGACGACCCAAAGGTTTTCCTTGAGCTCTTTGAGCAGACAGCTGGAACATGGAAGTGGCCAAATACCTCGTGGCTCAACAACTTCCTAAATCCAACCTGCTGGTGTATAATCCTGCAATGGGTCAGTTGCAGCCCAGAACAACATTGGCAACACTTCAGCTTGAGGATACTTGTCAAGCATGGCCGCCGTTCGCATTCGTCCAACAGCTCTGTGACAACTGCCGAAGGTGGCTGCTGGATGAAAAGTATGACACAGAGGAAGTACTCAATCTGGTGGTACTGGAACAGTTCATCACCCTGTTCAGTGCCAAAGCCTGGCATTGCTGGATGAGGCGGTCCAGCTGGCTGAGGATCAAATACAGGCGAATTTGAGGGCAGCGAGCCCTCTTCTTCTCTCTCTCTCCACTGTCTCTTCATCCTGCGGTCTTGACTGCCCTCTTATCCCTCTCCAGCTCTCACTGTAACACAGAACAGCTTTTAGAGATAATTTCCCACAGGTGCCAATCCTTGCCGTTCTTCATCTACTGGCCTTGCTCTCCACAGCCATCACTCGGCCACACCCTCATCGCCACAGTCTGCTGAATGAATAAATGTAAATGTAACAGCCATGGTGTCCATGGCAGGACACCACAACAGAAGCTGCTGCTTTCCAACAAAAACATTGCTGTGTGCCTGAAGTTTGCAAAAGACCACCTTGACACTCCACAATGCTACTAGAAATGTTTTTTGTGGACTGATGAAACTAAGGTTAAATTGTTTGTGAAGAACACGCTGCACTACGTATGATGTAAAAAGGGCACCACATACCATGATGAAAACATCGTCTCAGTGGTGAAGTACGGTGGATTTGGGGCTGCTTTGCTGCTTCGGGCCTGGACCATCATGTTTGTCTATACTTGTGACTTGAAGATGAGATCACATTTCACACACACGCTGGAGCTACTGTTGCCAAATTAACGGTTCAGAACATTTGCCTCAAGCCATTGTGCCTCATTTGTGTAACAAAGTAATTTACTGAAAATAATCACTAAATATGAGACAGAGGTGAGCTTCTTTAATTATTGCCATTTACATAGCTGTAAAGCAGTATAGTGCTTGTAATACAATGTGACAAAAACTGCAATGTAGCATTTTGTCACACTACAGCGCTTCTCGTCAGAAAACATAGCTTGTTACTAGAAAATCACTCTACTGGGGAAAACAACCTACAAATATGTTACTTATAGTTGTATTTGCACATTAAGATGCAATATGAGAAAGTATTTTTACATTAGACAGTAGCATCGCTACTAAAAGTTAGTTACTCCCCAACACTGGTCAGCAGTTTAGCAGTGAAGGAACTCATGTCCAGCCACAGTTATATTATGTATCCTTCCAACTTTGAAATATAGCGTGACAGACTTATAGCTCTCATAATTGCCCCCTGCTGAATACAAGGAGAGTCTCTAATAAGCCAGACACTGAAAGGACAGACAAGAATGTGGTAACTGAGAAGGAGCTAAATGTAAACACACACACAGACTGCCAGTCCCCTTGAATAATGTGTCATCGCCGGCACCAGACCACCATCTGTGTTGTCTGTAAACATAAAAGCCCCACACTGCCCTTTAATAATGGGAAGAGTCTATACTTTTCTGCTTTATAATTAGGCTATGGCAGTCACAGCTATACAATGCAATGTTTATCTCCGTTAATGGACTCTAAATTGCGATAAAGTTTGAGAGCATAGCAATGCTAAATTATTCCCGTGGTAGCTGTGCTACTCTGTTTAAAGATGAAGTGTGTAGTTAAACATTAAAATACTTTCTCCTATCCCAGTTTAATGTGCACTACATGTAAGACTAGGTTGGTTGACTTCATTTGTTGTGCTTTCAAAATATTGCCCTTTGATTTAGTGTTCTGACACGTCTACTTCAGGCTCAAATAGTGACATGTTTGGAGTGTTCTTGAATCCTGTTCAGAAACAGTTATTGTTGCAGTTTCATTCAGTACCACTAGGGGCACAGAAATCACAACCAAGCTGCAGAAAGTTAAACCACTTTAGGTCTCCGACTTAGTCATGTGACGGCCATTGTTTGGATTGTTTCCAAGTGTTTTTCTGCACACAGATCACAGTTCAAGATGTTCCAACAGCTACCTGTTACTCTCTGACTGACCCTCACATCATTACATTTGATGGCAGGTAAAATATCTACCGGTACACAACTTACAAAATATTTTATCTTTTCTTTCTTTCTTTCCCTCAACTAGTAACGAATCATGCTAACAATGTCAAGGGCAGGGGTTCAAATCTTAGTCAATGCATATACTTATATTATTTTATTTAAAAAGGAATAACACATATTTCTTAATAAAATAAGAAATATATATAAAATATAATCGACTTAGAATGAAATATAATATAATTATAAAAATATGTCTATATTCACCTTAAAAATCCTGCTGTTAAAGGAATAGCATATATATATATATATATATATATATATATATATATATATATATATATATATATATATATATATATTTAAACATATTGGATTATAAAATTATAATGAAAATGATTATACTATATAATATATATTTTTTACTTGAACTTGTAGGGTTTGAATGCATTTACATATAAAATATACTGAATTATTTTAAAGTATATGAACATCAAATATATTTGATTTAAATAATTTATAATTATAATATAATAAAATATGTTATTTACATGAACTAGTAGGGTTCAAATGCATATACAGATAAAATATTATTTTCAAAATAAATAACCAATTTTTTATGAAATAAGAAATATGTATATCAAATATATTGGATTAGAAAATTATAATTAAATCTAATAAAAATGACATTAAAAAAATTTGTATTACCTGAACTAGTAGGGATAATAACATTACAATTATTGTGTAATTGTAACAGATTGCCTGTGATTTATTTGACATAAGTTGTGTGATTTTTACATGACAGTTGCTCAAATGGTACATTTTGAGGTAATGAGGCAGAAACGTAAAGGTCCTTTTGGATTTCAGGTTTGCGTGGTTCACATTTATCAGTCGGAGAACTCTGTACTCTTTGAATTTGGCTCAGAAGGAGGGATCTTTATGGAAGCATAAGGGATCTGTCCTCATTAGTGGAAAATGTCCTTGACAAATGCCGGCCCCGTGCCATACTTTCCTCCAGTAGAGAGGTACACATGGCCCTATATACAATAGATATGGATCTAAACGTACACTATACAGAGAGGACATTGCTGTATTGAGCTATGTGTGTTTACAGCTATGCCAATGCACAGAGCCATAACCGCAAAGTGACACGATCACCATCAAAGTAAATGATGTACGCTTGGTGGAGGGAATCTGTAATGGCTGAAAAGCTCACATGAAATTACTGCATCTCCCTCGCTTTTTAGTACTTTTTGACTAGACTCTCTCCTCCAGGATCTCCTCTACTTTGCTATTAAGTTCAAGTAGTCCTCTGAGATATGGTTTTCAGCTACTATCTAGTTTTTAAAGGTCATATTTAAAGAGTGAGAGCAGAGGTTTTAATCACCAAACTTTTTTAGCACGGCAAACAGAACAGACAACCTAAAATAACTCAACTTTGGAGCAAAACACAATTCAAAAAACGATTTTATATTGGATATCGTTAATGACACTACTAAATCAAGAAGATTCATTTTAAGTGGATTACAATTATTCGATATATTTTTAAATGCATCATTATTTTTTGGTGTGTTTGTTTCTAGTAAAATGCATTAATGTTATTGTTATTATGTACATTTTTTAGTAATTAATTGTAATAAATTAACAGTTTGACAGCACTAAAAATAACATATTACAATTTCTGACAACAATTTTGTTTGTTCCATCCAGACGTTACGAAAACCAACAGACTGGCACATTTTTGCTTTATAAGAGCACAAACCGTGTGTTTGAGGTCCACACCAGGCAGTGGGATTGTGGGAGTCGACACTACGCTGTGGCGTGTAGTTGTGGCATGGCCGCCCGAGAGGGTAATGAGGTCGTGACCTTTGACATGTGCAATGGGCAGCTGCAGGAAACACGTCCCCACTTGTCCATCAAGGCCTTGGGACCATCCGCAAACAAACGGATAAAGATACATGAGATGCACCAAGGAAAAAAAGTCACGGTACGGCTGCATTCCAAGTCATAAATGCTGTGCTGTGATGTGTCACTAATAAACCATGACTTGTATGCACAGGTTTTAATATTAAGAAATGTGCTATTCTATAAGCAGAAATGCACAGAATAGTATGCCGTGAAAACTGACAAATCGAATGAACCAAAGAAAAATGTGTCTCATTTATTAACTATATGCATGCACACATTTGTGTGTTTAACCTGTTTTTGCAAAGAAATCATGAATTAATAATATATTTGCATGTGAAACTTTTTGTGCATTTAGTATGCAATTATTAGTGAATATGATGCAATGTGTTTCACTTCCGAAACCAAAACAATAGCAACTCATGAAGATTCAATATATGTTCAATATATTCAATAATATAAACCACACAGTATATTAATCTAAATGGTAATTACGAAAATCTCAGCCACGCTCACTGAAAACTGTTTACAGTTCAATTTCAGAATGGGCTGGCTGGCAATTTCTTTTTTGATTTTTCTGATAAGTAAACACAGATCGCATCTGTCTGTAAAATAAGCTTTTTACACTGCCAAGGATGTGAAAGCATTTGGTCCCCACAGACCATCATTCTGTCAGTGCAGCAGATATTGTCATTGTCACATTGTGACATTGTGTTTAAATTAGGAAATATTTTGTGATGGCTAAATTTATTGATACTAAAGACTTCACATCCAGCTGGCATGGAAACTTGAATTTTGAATCCTGGAGTCACATGCGCATTTAGTGCATGATTGATGTTGTGATAATATATAGATTAATCCATAGGCATAATTTTGAGTTCCAATCCTACACATGAATGGACAGACAGTAAAATAGTAGTAATATCTGAGAGTAATTAATTAAAATGGTCAGTAATAAAATAGTAAACATAATATATGATATTTCAGAATTGGTGCAGACCCTAGATTTTCGATAATGCTTCTTAAAAAATGTTGCTTGTGTCTTTAACTACCATGTATTTTACTTTAACTACTGCTGTATACTGTTCTGCAATATCTGAACAAAATTCACATTTGCTGCTATTAAGGCTGGGGTAGGGGTTAGGGTAAGGGATGGTTCAGGTGAAGGCAACAATAGTCTAAAAAGTCATTATAAAATTCTTAGGGTAGGCATCATGTTCTAACATGACCCTGGTTAGGCCTGTCCACCAAGCATAGGTGCAATTAAATGCAGGTACTTTAAATGTAACTCCAACGCAACAGCATGCAAATTCATAATAATTACATTGCATCAAACAAGTACATAGTAGTTAAAGACACCTAATTTAATGATGGTCCAAGTTACAAATAACCCATCATCTTAAAGAAGTTTAAATAGCTATGTGTAAGTGTCAGCATGACCTGACTTTGAAGAGTTTCGTTTTATTTTAGTGTTAAACCAAGATACACATAAGGGTGAACTGAGGTTGAGGTTGTTTAACCCCTGCAGATTGTATTTTCCTCTGGGGCGTTTGTTCGAGCAGACATTAGTGATTGGGGAATGAGTCTGTCCATCAGGGCTCCGAGTCAGGACTTTAACGGCACCAGAGGCCTATGTGGGTTATTTGACCGGAACAGCAACAACGACCTGAATCACCCCGCAGGCACAAGCCACCGCCACAGTGACCTAGTGGAATTCATCCAGGGCTGGAGGTGAGAGTGATTTATTATATACTTTAATTCATTCACATAGTCTGTATCTTATTTTCACGTGTAGAAATACAGTGACCCCAAGGCAACACTTAAATGACCAAGGTAGTGATTAAAAGATCCGAATAGAGATCTCATACAGGTTTGGTGCTATACGAGAGTGAATTAAATTACAAAACTTTTGTGTCCAAATATTCTTTGGCGCCACAATATATAAAATGTAATTCTTCTTTTGATTTTGAAGTTTATAATATATATCGTCAGAAGTTTACACTGAGGTTATAATTTATTGTCATATGGTTCTGAGCTTGGAACTTCATAAAGATGCCGAACAAGTTGTAGAAGTATTTAGGAGACTTGGAAAGCAGTTCAGTGTCAGATTATAATTTGTTTCACCATTTAACCTTCATTTGCTCGTTTTAATGTCAAATGATAATTAAACGCAAGGAACGTCTCTAATCTAATGGGCTAACCTTTTTCGAACTCTAAATCCTCTCCAGACATTTCACTTGAGGGCTTAATTCAAAGGCTGATTTAAGACAGTCATATTTTTTGTTTTATTTCTCTATGTTAGGATCGCGCCTGGGGAGAGCTTGTTTGACAGCACGCCACCTGCCGTGGATGAGGAGATAAGGTTGAATTTCTGTGCTTGTCAAAATGGATATAGCCTGTCCCAACTTTCAACGCAGGCCTCTGACGGCCTATTAAACCCGCCTCCTGTTTCCCGCTGCGACACTTATGAAGACACAGATTACACGTCCCTGTTTCCCTTCAATGACGCCACTGCCGACTACTCCACTAAAACTGTCTCAGTCCACAACGTCCAGAAACGAGAGGCGGCAACTAAAGTCCCAGAGTTCACCAATAATCTCAATGACATTAAACCAAAGTTTCACATGTCTCAAGTCCTGGCTGAAAAGTTTTTGCTTACTGTAGAGGAGTTAGAAGTGGACTCATTATTTAACGTTTCCTCTTCTCGCTTGAATGAATCTAAGGTGCCTTTACCCACCTCAATTGGTAGACCCAAGAGAAAGACCCTTGAATTCCTGCCCGTTTACACCTTCCAGGCCCTAAGCCAAACTGACCTGGAAAGTCTCGCCTACTTCTTTTCAGATGACCACCGCTCTTCTAGTCGTCCAGCTCCCCGTCCGTCCTGGCCGACACCCAGTGGCCTCACTTCTGCCAAAGCTTTGGAGGTCTGCCAGTTGGCTCTTGCTAACTCAACCGTGGGCACAGTGTGCAAGAGTCTTCTTGGCCGGCGCCTGGAAGAAGCTGTGGATCTTTGCATACTCGATCTTCAACTGAAGGATGACCTGGCTTGGGAGGACGCCCTCGTGCCCTTCCTGGAAAATGAATGTGAGCGAAAGTGGCTGGAGAACCGGACTCAACGTTCTCAAGACGTTTCGAGAACATTGGAGGATATTGCGAAGGCCCTACGATGTCCAAACTTCTGCAATGGGAATGGCCAGTGTGTAGAGTGGGGATGCCAGTGTTATCCAGGCTACAGCTTTCACGACTGCAGTCTCACCATCAGTAAGTGCACATTTTTGCATCAATCTGTAGTTTCAAACATTGTTTTGAGGGATCCAGAGTCATTAGACATACTCTGGGCTCTGGGCTATGCAGCCATGTAGTTATGTACTGCTGCAGGTTATGTGACATGCCTACAGGGTGCTGTGGGATTTGAGTTGTGACCTCAGTTGTGGATCAATGTGGTCTTTGAGGTTTTTGACGTATTGCTTTGGAAAGCCTATATACTGTATGTTCTTTTTCTCAATGGATATGATAATTTCAGCCATTTTTCAGACTTTATTTAACATTTTAAAGGTATTTCTAACTGTTCACGCTGTTTGTTCCCATTGAAATCTGTTGTTGCTCAGAGATAGTTTAAGTGTTGAAACAAATGAGACAAACGTTTAAATATATTTGATTATATATTTATATAATTTAATAAAATATGTGAATGAATACAACGTATACAGAAAGCATTGTAGGTCAGATCATTTGGTCTTTGAAGAATTTGAGTTCATATCGAAATTGTTCAATATGACGTTAGATTAAATACTTGGGTATCTTGGCAAATCTGAGCACAGTTTGTAACATTGTTGAGATACTCTGAAACTCTAGACAAGACAAATATGATATTTGGATCTATTTCTCCACAGATCTTATGAAACATTTTCAAAATGTTCTCTCAATTTTCTCTATTTAATTTTATTGTTGTATAGTAGGGGAAGAAATAACTGTTTACTACTTACTTGATAGAGAAATATAATTCATTCACATATGCATAAATTATTTTATTGAATATACATTTGTGTATACATTTTTTTTTCTTGTCAATTAGCAATTGTCAATTGAGTTAAAAGTAGTTCGCTACACTACAAGCTATGAACAACAGGGCTTAATTACATCAAAGCATTATAATTTTAAAAATATGTAACTATCAACATTTAAGCAGATAAACATCATTATGAAAATAAATCGATCAAAACCATAGTGGCAAACAGCAGGGACATTCAAAAGCATCATCCTTTATATGGGTCATCTTCATGAATCATCCGAACAAACTGATTCTCTCTAAAATGAATCAGACTTTCCAATGCTTTATATAATATTATATATTTATATGCTGTTCTAATTATTCATTATCAAGTGCTCATTAACAAGTCCTCATGAGGAAAATTTTATATAAAAAAAATCTACTTTTAAAATCGCATCTCGAGACACATAAGTTCTATACCCTAGCTTTATATAGCGCAAGAACGTGTTTGGTCTGGACGGCGCTAAAGGCACCATCCTAACCTAAAGGAACCGGTTTATGATCTATAAGGATTGTTTTGTAATGATTTACATAGGTAGCAACTCCGTGCATCATGCGAGAGCACTTCTTGTGTGAATCACATGGCAGACTTGACTCACGATTGTTTTTTATAGAGTGTGAAGTTAGCATGTTGCTAAACTAATGACACAAAAGCACAAAAATATATAACTATTCAGTAACACTTTACAATAAGGGCCATTCATTAACATTAGTTCATCTGTTATAGCATTTATTAAACTTTGTTAATGCTAGCATAAAATTACAATTAGTTAATTGTTAGATCAAATTAGTTCATAGTGCATTCAACACTTTCGTGTGCTAAAAAAGCTAGATGCAGCACAACGAGTACAACATAACACTGATATCTTGAGACATGGTTTTTAGTTCTCTTTAACCTGACGAGGTGTCCAAAGCGCTGCTTCTGCGCAAGACACTGAATAGCAATGAAAAGCTAGAAGGTGTGGTACAACGATCAAAGATGTCCATCTAGCGCATGTTTACATGGGAAAACAGTGCAGATGGACACAACAACGCATTTGGTGTTAGCAGCTCCCAATTGTGTTTTCTTTTTTTTAATTATTATTATTATTTTAATTATTTGAACTGGAACACCTTTGTCACATCTAAGCCATCAAGCATGTTATCAGTTGATTGTTTTTGGCAAAGCAGCTAGGTTCAGAAGTGCCTTTATCTTACATAGCCAACCTTTACATCAATGAGATATAGTTATGCATGTATGCTAGCGCCGGGCCCAGTGCCAAGCAGACATGCCTGCTATCTGATTAGCATTGGAATCTTTGCTAAGCCACAATCTCGCTTAAGGATCTTTGGATGCTCCCTGGGGATGCTGTGGCGACGAAATGGGAGTTTTAACACAAATTAGCTAGCAGTATAGGAGAGCTAGAGAGGGCTGTTTATCACTGAGTGACTCTTTTCAACTACTCTGAGAGCAAGATCTGATTTATGGTAACCGTGCAAGGTAGCACAGGGAGGATGGCAAGATAAATCTGTCTAATTGCCCAACTGATCATCTGTTGATGCCTCATCTCCATCTGGGAGCTCCATCTATTTGTTTTTTTGCTTCACTTTTTCAAGCCAGTGGGGTTTCTTTTACTTCTGTTCGCTCTTCTTCAAGCTAAACATTTATAATTTTTTTAAGGCTTCATTTGGCCTGTTTGTGGTAACACTTGACTTAAAACTTGAACAATATTTGTGAATGGCTATGTTTGGAATAGCATGCTAACATACTACTTTTATAACTATTTTGGTATAATGTAGTATATGCATTGTAAATAGTATACAACAGTAATGCAGATGATCATCCTGTTGTCATTAATACAGGACGTGAAATGTGATTGTGGCAACATTCTTTAAGAATGATATTACTTGGCTCCTTGCAAGTATCACGTCAGTTCTGGAGTGAAATGTCCATTGTGTGGTGCTAAAAGCGAGTTAAACATTCTCCCAAACAGATGAGGCTTTTAAGGTTAATGCTCTGTCAATTTAAAATGAAAAAACCTACTTCTTTACACTTAACCTAACCAATAGTGTCATAAAAAGCTAATTTGAGAAGAAAAACAACCTTTTCCATAATTTTGTGGTGTTTCTACGACCCTTTTTACAGACATGTTCAATCATGTCATGAGCACTAAACTGTAAATCAGCTACTTTCCCATATAGTCTCGTGGCAAGTTCAAAGCTACTACTAACTGCAAATATGAAGTGTCATTGATGAGGCTCTTAAGAAATTATTCTGTATCACTACATCTCTTTATTTCCACATAATGGCAGGTAAAGTGAAAATCAAGTCTATTGAAATGGCAATCAGACTGGATTCAATGCCTGTGCATATCTGGGTTTCATTAAACAGCAGAGCTTTTTGTAGAACTTCACTACTGCCTTCATTCTGTCCTGGTACAGTATTTAGCCATGAGGCAGGAGTCACATTCTCTACAAAGGACTTTTCTCATATTTGGGTCTTTCTCATTTTTACACTAGGCTCAGCGATTCGTCTGATCGCTCCTCATTTGTCATTTCTCTTCAAACATAAAGCAAAAGCATTCGCCCTTGTGGCAGAGATTAAAAACCCCTGAATATCTCCCAAGCTTCCTTCCTGGCTGGTCAGGGACAGTGAGTGTATGTGAACACTGCTTCAGTGCTTAAGGCTTGTCTGGTTCATATTTGCATTTTAGGAGCTCAGGAGCAGGGTGAATCATGGGAAAGTCTGAAAATCACCTCGGTGCCCTGCTGAGCTGGAAATGCCCGATCTCTGAGTTGACTAGACTAAAGGTATATACAGTATATATATATATATATATATATATATATATATATATATATATATATGGAACTCCTGTAGATTGAAAGTGAGACTCATTTTAAGGTCCTGTTTTGTTTTTGTTTTTTGGGGGGGCTTGTCATAAGAACGTAAACAAGCAAAGAGCATTCCTCGCTCAGGTTCTCTCAGTAAATTTTTTTTCCTCCTTTTTAAAGGTGTACTTCTGAAGAAATGGATAGAAATTTGGAAACATATGTTTAAAATCATGAGCACTCGTGAGATGTGATGAGTTCATTCATTTCAGTTGCCTTATAAAAGCTCTTTTATTCTACATAGAGCAGGGGTGCCTCATGGTGGCATCACATTACCAGCTGAATACTACTCGCTTAATCTCAGTAACTGCCCTTTTATTGGACACTTTCATTCATTCATTAAAATTAAACCTGATTTACTGTGCATAGTACATTTCTACAATGGCATTGGTAACTGAAATCTACTGTTTGAATGATACAGCATCCAGGCCACTAGGAGTCAGTGTAAGCCAGTGTAAGCCACTTTGACATACTTTTTAAAAATGACTGAGTACACCTTTAACTTTTAGTCATGAAAAAGATTGTGAAGATCATGGCAACACTATAATCAACACTAATTTCTTTCATCTTGTCTTTGGGATGTTTCACGGAGGCGGGTCAAAAGTAACAGTCAAAATCAAAAGTAACAGTCATTATCTGGTGTGGCCACCAGCTGCATTAAGTACTGCAGTGCAACTCCTCCTCATGGACTGCACCAGATTAGCCAGTTCTTGCTGTGAGATGTTACCCCACTCTTCCACCTAGGCACTTGCAAGTTCCCGGACATTTCTGGAGGGAATGGCCCTAGCCCTCACCCTCTGATCCAACAGGTCCCAGACGTGCTCAATGGGATTAAGATACGGGCTCTTTGCTGGCCATGGCAGAACACTGACATTCCTGTCTTGCAGGAAATCACACACAGAATGAGCAGTATGGCTGGTGGCATTGTCATGCTGGAAGGTCATGTCAGGGTGAGCCTGCAGGAAGGGTACCACATGAGGGAAGAGGATGTCTTCCCTGTAACGCACAGCATTGAGATTGCCTGCAATGACAACAAGCTCAGTCCGATGATGCAGTGACACACAGCCCCAGACCATGACAGAATCTCCACTTCCAAATCGATCCCGCTCCAGATTACTAGTCTCAGTGTAACGCTCATTCCTTCGACGATAAACGTGAGTCCGACCATCACCACTGATTAGACAAAACCATGACTCATCAGTGAAGAGCACTTTTTGCCAGTCATGTCTGGTCCAGTAAAGGTGGGTACAAGCCCATAGGTGACATTGTTGCCGATGATGTCTAGTAAGGACCTGCCTTACAACAGGCCTACAAGCCCTCAGTCCCGCCTATTCTCTCAGGGATTGTGCATACCTGGTGTAACTCGGGCAGTTCTTGTTGCCTTCCTGTACCTGTCCCGCATGTGTGATATTCGGATGTACCAATCCTGTGCAGGTGTTGTTACACGTGGTCTGCCACTGTGAGGATGATCAGCTGTCCTTCCGGTCTCCCTGTAGTGCTGTCTTAGGCATCTCACTGTATGGAGATTGCAATTTATTGCCCTGGTCATATATGCAGTCCTCGTGCCTCCATGCAGCATGCCTAAGGCACGTTCACACAGATGAGCAGGTACCCTGTGAATCTTTCTTTAGGTGTTTTTCAGAGTCAGCAGAAAGATCTCATTAGTGTCCTTAAGTTTTTATAACTGTGACCTTAATTGCCTACCGTATGTCTATAAGCTATTAGTGTCTTAACGACCGTTCCACAGGTGCATGTTCATTAATGGTTTATGGTTCATTGAACAAGCGTAGACAACATTGTTTAAACTCTTTACAATTAACTTTAAATCTAGAAATATTTTTCCATAGATTTTCATTCAATTCCACCATTACGTAATGCTTCTTGCGATTGTAGTTCATTAGCTTATTTAAGACAATAACTACACTTGAAATTGTGTCTTTTTTTCAGATTTTATAATAATTGTTTGCTTCAAATCAAAGTTTGTAATGATGACATTGTTACAAAGTGTTACACCTCCAAAGCTGGTTGGTTTAATTCATGGCTTAGAACTCTTTTATGAAAGATTTGATCAAATCCATATGTAGAAAATGAATGGAAAACTACACCAATTTAATCATATTTATTATTTATTATTTTTGTGAACAAAATAAGATCATCAGGTGATGAGGCTAAGATTAATTAGGTCTTTTTCTGTGCTTAATTATACTCCTCTAAGGACAGTTCTCTTGTTATCTCCAGTATTGCTCATTCCGTGCGTGTTGACTTTTGTAGATTTTAACAATACTTTGTTGTTGCTTTATATACCTTGTTGGGTTTTTTCAGCCTAAGAGACTCATTTGTTGAGACAAACAAGCTTGTTTTTACACGTTTGCATTATTCAAGAGCTTCAGTTATTGAGAACATGTAATTCCCCTGTTGAATTTATACTGTAATGCTTGCAGTATGTGTCCATTCACTGTTTAATGACAAACAGAGGCAGGCAAGGTCAGAATCAGCCAGTTTGTTGAATATGTGGTAATGCATGATGGCACAAAGCCGGGATTGTCCTGTTTATTTGAGGCAATACACTTGGAAAGGACTGCACCTTTGAAGTTGCTTGTGTTGCTTTTTCCATTTGAATAAAATTGTATTCACTGGTGATTTGAGTTTCTGTGTTTAACAAGGCTCCAAGAGTGTCTTGTCAATGATAGTTTTTTAATTAAAAATGTGATTTTTGCAATGTAATTTCACCGAAAGCTATTTGTTTTCTACCTGTGCGAGATGGAAAGCAAAGAAGCGATGAATCCCGCGCTAGGCCACGCCCTTCATAAAGGCCACACCCATTAGCGACCAGACCGAATTGTGTAAATTCTCCACTCTTATTTTCTCAGGTCAGCCAATAGAAGTCACTGATCTGGAGAATGGTGGTTTATGTGACGTACTGAGAGTTCGACTGTGACAGTGTGAGGGTTTTTGGGCTGGGCTTCATCAACTCACCTGACCTCGCATGCTTCGGTCATCAGATTAAAGGTGAGAAGCCTGTGGATATATATTTCATATTTTATTATTAAGACTCAATTGGACTGTAATAGTACCATTTAGATATAAAACCAAAACAAAGGGGTCTCTATTTTTTTCTAGAACTATTCGGTCTATTATTTTTAATGGCTAAAATCACATTGAACACTTCTAAGCCTGTCGTCTTTAATATTTCATCAAAGAGGACTAATTGAATCTTTGCGTGGTTGTTTTTTAATACCTGCCTGCCATCTGTTTGGATGTTTAATTAAAAGAATGAGTGAAAAGATATAGGGGATATCTGATGAGATAAAGAAAGCAATAAAACGGTTATCAGTCAACAGTGCAGAACACATACAAAAAAAAAAAAAAACGAGTAATATGACTGGTAAATAACATCCAAAAACCATGTGCCTGAGGAAGATTAATCAACTTAGCTCACATGGAACCTCTTAAGTTGAGGTGAATTGAGTTTTTATTTAAACTCTCAAAAGTTTTATGCTCAAACTGGGTGGATGAACGTCATTTAATGATGCTGAATTGCTGCCTTCTCAGGGCTAGTCTTAAAATGCACACTTAACTAAAATGTATAATATCTCAAACACATTACCAAATTTCCAAGCTACCCACAAAGTACGTATGAATATGATCCCTGCATGCTGTCATCTCATTTGAATTTTGCAATTCAGATATTTTCGAATTGCCCCTTTTTTGCTGTCTCCTAGGGGGTATATTGCCTACAGTTTGTGGTCATCCCATTTGAGCAAATTTGTTTGACATTCATTATGCTATCTCTCTCTGTCTTTCCCATAAAAAATAAGGGGCCATGGGTGACGATTGCAATAATTTATCATTTTATGTCATAATTATGATACAAGAGGACTGCATATGCCTATTCTAAAGATTTATAATACCTTCTGATAAAATGTGGGTTGAAATTAAAGAATACTGCATCCAAAAGTTGAAATTTTGTCATTTACTAACCTTCATGTCATTCCAAACACCTTTTGTCACGGTATTTAATCCTATGTCTCTTCCTTGTCTCGTGCCTTGTTCTTAGTGTGTGTTGTGTGGGTGCGTGAATGTGTGGGCGTGTTGTTTGTACCATGATTAGCGCTCTGCCGCAATCACTCCTCTCACCAGCTGTTACTCATTCCCATTCCCTTTAAATTCTCACCACTCTCTCATCTCCTTGTCAGATCGTTGTTTGTGATGTCCGTGTTGTTCGCTTCTTCAGAGTTCCAGTCCAGTTCTCTCGTTGTCCCTGTTTCAGGTCCTGTTTGCTGTTACCCGGATTCGCCGTGTCTGTTCAACACTTCTCTTCACTCTTCTCACCACGATCATCTGACCATTGGAGACTCTACGCCACTAGACCATCACCCCGGACTTTTCCCCTATCTTCTCAATTTGACTGTCAATAAACTAATTGTCAACTTGCAACTTGCTTCCTAGCTTCATTACGTCACAGAACGATCTGACCACAAGATGGAAGCAGCGAGTAACAATTCAGACAGCCTAGAAGAATTCGTGATGAACAGCAGACTTCGTGATGGAGAACCAGGAGAAGAATCTCAATGACACGCTCAGGCTGTCCAGGCTCTAGTGGCGCAGGTGTCCGGACTCACCCAGCAAATTCAACTTCTGCGAGCTCCCACTGCGCCACCACGCACCGCTGATTCCTCAACCACCACCAGCTCCTCCCAGTCGGAGCCCCGCCTACCGGTTCCAGAGCTATATTCAGGTGAACCTAATTTTTGCCGAGCTTTTCTAACACGATGCTCAATGCATTTTTCTTTACAACCCAGAACATTCTGTGATGAAAGAACCAAGGTCGCTTTTGTCCTGACGCTACTTTCTGGGAGAGCTGCCCTTTGGGGAACGGCGTGTGGGAGAATCAAGATGAATGCTGCACCTCTTTTCAAGCACTCTCCGCGGAGATGAAGCGAAGCTTTCGACCGTGCTGTCTCCGGTAGAGAGGCAGCCAGAGTGCTGGCTCGACTTGCGCCAGGGGAGAGATCTGTATCAGACTTTTCTATCGAAGTTCGGACGCTTAGCGCGGAGAGCCAATGGAACGAGGAGGCGCAGTGGGACATGTTCCTGCATGGGCTGGCTGATCGCATCCAAAAGGAGATATACGCCATGGATCTCCCCACCAAGCTAAACGATTTGATCGCCTTGGCGCTTAGAGTGGACGCAAGGTTATCCAGAATGGAACAGCGAGTACAAACCAACCGCCCCTTGAGAGGATTAGGCGGTCAATGTTCTGGAGGCGGGACGCTGCTCAGCCCCGCTCTGTGATCCCGAGCCCATGCAGGTGGGTCGAGCCCGGCTTTCCTGGGAGGAGAAGGAAAGGCGGAGATCCCAGGGACTGTGTTTGTACTGTGGTGGTGCTGGACATTTTGCCTACAACTGTCCTTTAAAAGGATCCGCCTGATAGCAAGTATGAGGCTACTATCGGGTGGGATCTCCACGAGAAGACCTCATCCACATCTACCCTCCTTCCGTAAGTCTTCAATGGTCTAATCACCGCCACGACTGTCGAAAGCACTTCTGGATTCTGGGGTCAAGGAAATTTCATGGACTACACTTTTGCACTCAACCACCAAGTCCCCTCAAGTCTCTCACTCACCGGATCGCTGTTCACGCCTCAATGGCCAGAAACTTCCCACCATTTCCCTAGCCACTGAAGACATCACTCGCCACGCCAGGCAATCACACCGAGACCATCTCCTTCTACATACTGGACACTCCTCTTGCCCCCATCGTCCTTGGTCATCCCTGGCTCACCCATCACAACCCTAAAGTGGACTGGCAGTCTAAGTCTGTGTCAGCGTGGAGCACTCAATGTCATAAGTCTTGTCTTGTTTCTGCCTGTTCGCCTGTTTTTGTCCCTGTTTTTCAGGAAGAGGCGGTGGATTTATCTAACGTGCCCACGGAGTACCTGGACCTGAAGGAGGTGTTCAGTAAGTCTCGGGCGGCTTCTCTCCTCCACATCGCCCCTATGACTGTGCCATAGAGTTATTGCCAGGTACATCTCCGCCTAAGGGCAAGTTATATTCACTCTCGATTCCAGAGAGGGAGGCTATGGAGAAATATATTTCTGATTCTCTAGCTAATGGATTCATCCGCCCTTCCTCTTCAGCTGGGGCGGATTCTTTTGTGGGGAAGAAGGATGGATCTCTGCAACCTTGCATTGATTATCGGGTTGAACAACATCACGGTAAAGAATACTTATCCTCTACCGCTGATGTCTTCAGCTTTTGAGAGGTTGCAGGAGCATCCATCTTCACTGAAATTGGATTTACGTAATGCTTATCATTTGGTCCGCGATCAGGGAGGGGGATGAATGGAAAACCGCTTTTAACACCCCCAGGGGCACTTTGAATACTTGGTCATGCCGCTCGGCTTGTCCAACTCCCCAGCTGTCTTCCAGGCACTCGCCAATGACGTGCTAAGCAGACATGGTTGATCAGTTCATATATGTTTACCTGGATGACATATTGATTTTTCTTCTTCTCTCCAGGAACATGTGCAGCACGTCCGGCTAGTGCTTCAGAGATTGCTAGAGAATGGGCTTTTGTCAAGGCGAGAAATGCGCTTTTCATGCACAGTCTGTTCCTTTCTTAGGGTACATCGTGGTCGGGTTGAGGGAATGCGCATGGATCCTGAGAAGATCAAGGCTGTGGTAGATTGGCCAAGTCCAGAGTCTCGTAAGGCCCTACTGAGATTCCTGGGGTTCGCCAATTTCTACCGGCGCTTCATTCGCAATTTCAGTCAACTAGCCACACCTCTGACCGCCCTGACCTCCCCAGAACAACGCTCAGGTGGTCAGACGCAGCTGAGGCCGCGCTTGCCAAACTGAAAGGTTGCTTTGTTTCAGCCCCCATCCTGATAACCCCTGATCCATCACGCCAGTTCGTGGTGGAGGTCGATGCATCAGAGGTGGGGGTAGGCGTAGTGCTATCCCAGCGTTCTCCTTCAGACGACAAGATACACCCTTGCGCTGCTTTTTTCTCATCGCTTGTCCTCGGCCGAACGTAATTATGACATTGGTAACAGAGAGTTGTTGGCAGTCAAGTTAGCTTTGGAGGAATGGCGCCACTGGTTGGAGGGTTCGGGGTACCTTTTATCGCCTGGACCGATCACAAGAATTTGGAATATATTCGCACAGCTAAAAGATTAAACTCCAGGCAGGCTCGGTGGGCTCTTTTTTTCGGTCGCTTTGATTTTACTCTCGCATCACGCCGGGTTCCAAGAACATCAAACCCGATTCTTTATCACGTATTTTTGATCACTCCGAACGCCCGTCTACTCCCGAAGTGCATTTTACCAGAGACTCTATTCATCTCTACACTCACATGGGAGATCGAATCGAAGGTCAAGACGGCCTTAGAAGGGTAACGCCCGCTCGGTGCCCACCGAACCGTTTGTTTGTGCCGGAGGGTTACGGTCCAGCGTTATTCAGTGGGGACATTGTTCTAATGTGGCTTGTCATCCAGGAGTTAATCGAACTAAGTTTTTAGTCAAGCAACGATTCTGGTGGCCTTTGATGGTTCGTGGCGTTCACAGTTTTGTTTTGGCTTGCTCAGTCTGCGCCACTGGTAAGAGTTCCAATCGACCCCCAGACGGGTTACTTCAACCGCTGCCGGTGCCATCGAGACCCTGGTCCCATATCGCTCTAGATTTTATCACCGCCCTCCCACCCTCACAGGGACACACGGTAGTTTTAACCGTGGTGGACCGGTTCTCGGCATGCCCACTTCATTCCCTTGCCCAAATTACCCTCTGCCAAGGAGACAGCGGTGATTGTCATTGACCACGTCTTTCGGCTACATGGCCTCCCGACAGATGTGGTCTCTGACAGAGGACCCCAATTTGTGTCCAAATTTTGGCGAGAATTTTGTAAATTACTGGGAGCGACTGTTAGTCTGTCCTCAGGGTTTCATCCCCAGAGCAATGGTCAATCTGAGCGAGCCAACCAGGATCTGGAGAGAACGTTACGATGTTTGGTATCCAAGAATCCTTCCTCATGGAGTCAGCAACTGTCTTTTGTTGAGTACGCCCACAACACGTTACCAGTATCATCCACGGGCCTATCTCCGTTTGAGTGTAGTGTAGGTTACCAGCCACCTATTTTTCCTAGTCTGGAATCCGAGTCGCGGTCCCTCCGCTCACGCCTTAGATCCAGAGGTGTCACCGCACTTGGACTAGGGCCGGAGACTCTACTCCAAGTGGGGTCACGCACCAAGGCCAAAGCTGATGCGCCACGGTCTAGGCCTCCCGTATCGTCGTTGGTCAAAAAGTGTGGCTTTCTACTAAGAACATTCCTCTACGTTCAGTATCTAATAAACTTGCACCTAAATTTATTGGCCCGTTAGCTGTCACCAAGATCGTTAGTCCGGTGGCAGTCCGCCTCAACCTTCCTCCAGCGTACAGGAGAATTCACCCGTATTTCATGTATCCAAAATAAAACCCGTCTTTTATTCCGCATTAACCCGCCGGTTCGGTTCCCCCGCCGCGACTTCGTAGGCGGGGAACCTACTATTCGGTCAACCGTATTCTGGACTCAAGGCGGAGGGGCCGGATTTCAGTACCTGGTGGACTGGGAAGGTTACGGTCCGGAGGAGAGAGTTGGGTACCGGCCAGAGACATTCTGGATCACTCCCTTATCGATGACTACAATCGGCAGGTAAGGGAGCCTGGGAACGCCAGGAGGCGTTCCTAGGGAAGGAGTACTGTCACGGTATTTAATCCTATGTCTCTTCCTTGTCTCGTGCCTTGTTCTTAGTGTGTGTTGTGTGGGTGCGTGAATGTGTGGGCGTGTTGTTTGTACCATGATTAGCGCTCTGCACTAATCACTCCTCTCACCAGCTGTTACTCATTCCCATTCCCTTTAAATTCTCACCACTCTCTCATCTCCTTGTCAGATCGTTGTTTGTGATGTCGGTGTTGTTAAGCTCTTCAGAGTTCCAGTCCAGTTCTCTCGTTGTCCCTGTTTAGTGTCCTGTTTGCTGTTACCCGGATTCGCCGTGTCTGTTCAACACTTCTCTTCACTCTTCTCACCACGATCATCTGACCATTGGAGACTCTGCGCCACTAGACCATCACCCCGGACTTTTCCCCTATCTTCTCAATTTGACTGTCAATAAACTAATTGTCAACTTGCAACTTGCTTCCTAGCTTCATTACGTCACACCTTTGACTTTTTTCTTCCATAGAACACTGTAAAGCAGTTCAATGGAAAGGAGGAGGCGAGAACTGGCTTGACAATATAAATTATATTTTAATGTAATACTGAAACCAAAAGACACAAACACACATATGATGGACAACTGCCCGTAAACGCTCTCTCTCTGTCGCACCACCGTTCGCAGTTACCCTTTATCCCTCTCGGAGGCTTGATTAGCCTGATAAGGGACCGGGTGTGTAAAATCACGACACGGCCCCGCCCTCCGCCCTGTCACATTCCTCCATCGTTCTCTCAGGCCAGGGAACCCCGGCATGACGTACATCCCCCTCCCCCTCTTTCCCTGGGGGAGGGCGTGCCTTATGCCCCATCTGCCGGCAGGTCATCCCCGCCTTCCTGAATCTGGGAAAGGGACAGGTGGAGGGAAACAATAATGAAAAATAGGGGGGTACTACCTGTAACAGTGCAGTACCCCCCCCAACAAAACAAAAAAAACACTTACTCGCCAGTTCTCAGATACGCCGTAGCTTGGTCCTTGGCCACTCCTCCACCCTCCCATGGTCGACAGCCGCACCTCCCCGGGCGGATCGGAGGCAGTTTTGGTACCAGTGTAAAGCAGTTCAATGGAAAAGAGGAGGCAAGAACCGGCTACACAAAATAAATTATATTTTAATGTAAAACTGAAACCAAAAGACACAAACACACACATATGACGGACAACAGCCCGTAAACGTTCTCTCTCTCTGTCGCACCACCGTCTGCAGTCGGCCTTTATCCCTCTCGGAGGCTTGATTAGGCTGATAAGGGACCGGGTGTGTAAAATCACAACCCGGCCCCGCCCTCCGCCCTGTCACAAACACAAAACAAGTATTTTTGCCAAATATACTGGCCACTCTTTTCCATATAATGAAAGTTTAAGGGGATTGGGGCTGTCAATTTTTGGGTGAACTATTCTTTAAAGGAAGAAAAATCTATTTTCTTTTATATGTTTTTTAGCACATGAATGGAGTTTGGATCCCTGACGAGGAAAGAAGAACCAAAGCTTCCTTCCTCAGCTCCAAGACGGTGGACTGCTCCATCCCACGGCTTGGCAACATAGCTGTCGACACCATGGACTTCATCGCCAACGAACAGCCCTATGCCAGATGGGAGATTAAGGTACGTGTCTGTCAAACTCAGAGAAGGATGTATCCATACTAATGATTAATTTTCCACTGCCTTTTTTTTTTATATACAGTTTTTGAATTAATCAAATTTATGCCACTTCCATTGTCATGACAAATCCAAACCCTCGTCAAAATCCAACCACCCTTGAAACCCAAATGAAAGAATATGTTGTAATGCCTGATCAATAAGCATTATACAAAAGTATAACACGCAATAGCTTGTTTTTGCATTGAGTTTAATAAGTTATCATGCAGTGGATTTCCGAAACATAGGATGTCAGGGGACGACTCATTTATATTTATGAGGAAAAGGATACCTTATTGGTTAAGGTAGGTATAGGGGTAGTGTTGGGTTATAGTTTCTCAGACCAATCAGGTACTAAAATCCTACATTTCCAAAATGTACTTGCAGGCTAATCGGTTAGTGATAGGTGAAGTTATCAGGCTAATTGGTTAGTGATATGCTAATATATCAAGCTAATCAGTTTGCAATATGTCAAGTTATCAGGCTAATTGTTTAGTAATATTCTCAGCATCAGGGTAATCGGTTAACGATATGTTAAACTATCAAGCTTTTCGGTTAGCAATATGCCAAGTTATGAGGCTAATAGGTTAGTGACATGTTCGGCTATCAGGCTAATCATTTAGCAATATGCTGTGCTAATAGGCTAATCATTAAGCGATATACTTAGCAATCAGGTGCATCTTTAGCGAAATGCTTTGCAATCAGGCTAATAGCGATATTCTTAGCTATGGGTTACTAATATGTAGGGTTGCCATTGAATTGCCATTGTCTCGTATTTAAGATAGTGTGTCACAATGAAGCATCAAATGCTCAAGTGGAACTATCCCTGGGTCTAATGGCAAAAAGTCTTATTAAAGCACTCAATATGCTGTTAGACTGATCGGTTAGCGATATGCTTAGCTAACAGACTAATCATTAAGCAATGTGCTCAGCTATCTGGCTAATTGTTAAGCAATTTGCTTAGCGATTGATTACTGATATGTACTGTAGGGTTGCCAGCTGTCCTGTTTAACCTCAAGTGTCAAGAGGCGAAACGCCACGTATTGAAGACAGAGTGTCACATATTGAAGCAGCAAAATGCTCAAGGGGGACTATCCCTGGGTCTGATTAAAGCGCTCAGTATGCATATCTGTTAAACTGATCGGTTAGTGATATACCTAGCTATCATGCTAAATGGTTAGGGATATGATTGGCTATTAGGCTAATTTGTTCATCGAATATAGTATCCAATATAAGTTCTATCAGCAAATAGAACTGCAATAATGTATACAGGTGGAAGGAGTCTGATGGGTGGCAGGATTTGGCATGACACCATCTAATAAAATTGATGCTTGGACATCTTTTTTCTAAACTTGCTTTTTTCTATAGATTGATTGAAAGACAATTCAGTAAAGAAACTATGCACTTTAATGCTACCTGAGCTCTCTGAAGCACCTCGTCTCAGTTTCAAAGTGAGAACTACTTTTAAATATAATTATGCTGGAAGTCTCCTTCACAGTTGTGGTTTTTAACGTCAATGGCTGTGCAAAAAGCTGACGGAATTTATGCCACCCGCACATGCTGTTTGAGGCAAAGCTAAATGATGTGTGCTAGGGTGCTTTAAAATATTATATCATGGCAAACTCATTGAGCCATGAGATGAAGGAATGATATTCTATTCTGATGACAGCCATAAATGCAACAAAACCATTTTAATCGTTTTTATGATATGATGGTTCAGCCTATGCAGATACAGGAAAGTAAAGTTGGCCATATATTTAACTATAAGTTTGTAAAACCCCTTCAGATTTTTTCTGCGCAAAGCAAATTTGTAAAGATCTTGTGATCTCGACCTCATTGTGGTACTGTAAATGGTATATTGCATGTAGATTGGCCCCAGACTGCACCTTGATCTATATGAGTGTGTTTACCGAATATAAAAAATGGCTACTAAGGACAGCCTGTGATGAGGAGAATCATTAACATGCATTTAAATGTTGAGAGAGCCATAGGGTGCCACTGAAGGTCAGAGCAAAGAAATATCTGTGAGGTAATACATCTCAAAATCAACCTCAACTCTCCTGCCTGTATTAATCTAAAGGGCTTCTGGGATTAACTGTCACTAAGAGGTTGAGAAATTAAACTCACTTTTGGAGTTATGCAAACGATCACAGCTAAATAATCTCTGAAGTATTACATTGCTTTAGAACCATAATACTCTCTCTCTCTCTCTCTCTCTCTCTCTCTCTCTCTCTCAGGTAACTAATGATGGTCGGCAGTACAGTGAGGGAAAGATCTTGACCCTTTATGATGGTATTTGCCAGCTGTGTGTGTCTCCCTCTGGACTCTGCAAGTTGAAGGTAATAATATTCAGACACTTTTATTTAATACAGTCGTTATGTTGAGGCTAATTACAGTGGCCTAGCATTTAGTATCTGCTCAAGACTTTGAGTTGTGATGTTCATGTACTGTGGGTAGGGTGACTAGACATCCTAATAAAACCTGGACAGTCCTATTTTTCAAGCTGTGTCTGATGGAGTTACAGTTGGGACGCCTTTTGTCTGGATAATTTATTACATTTACATTTATGCATTTGGCAGATGCTTTTATACAAAGTGACTTACAGTGCAGTTATTACAGGGACAATCCCCCCAGAGCAACCTGGAGTTAAGTGCCTTGCTCAAGGACACAATGGTGGTGGCTGTGGGGGTTGAACCAGCAACCTTCTGATTACCAGTTATGTGCTTTAGCCCACTACGCCACCACCACCACTGTGGTATTAGCAGTAGTGTGATTACAATTATTTCTACGTGCAGCTCCATGTGCTTCTCTGACCTTTGCCCCCTCCCAATACTGCTGCTATCTGTCCAGGAAAAAAGATACTTCAGCTGCCAATTCTCCAAAATCGAGGAGAATTGGGTGTGAGATTTTGCACCGAAATGAATGGAAATGTACGTTAAATTGTTCATTTAAGCCTGCAATCCAGTTTTATTAAAAACAGACTCACTGTTATTCTGGGGTATTGGCATGTTAAGTATGTTTCTAGCTCACATACTGTATATTTACAGATTATTGAATAGACAATAGCTGGGAATTTTGGGATATCACATCAAAAATGTGGAAGAAAGAAAGGAATAAGATTTCCAAAATATGCATAAACGCTGCTTTATTCACGAATTGATTATGCGATTTATTAAGAGTTTTCGCCTATATTGAATTTTCAACTTGACCGGAAACATAGCTAATGAAACAAACAATACCAGGGGTTTTTACAACATCTAAAATATGGAAGAATACTTAGACACTGTACATTTAGATGCCACATTCTTCGAAACCCAAACATTAGGTACAATTTTGTTCTAAACTAAATTGAATTAGTGTGAATGTTGCTCAAGTCGCATTGATAAATGCCTTTGAATGAAGGTTATTTTGTAGTGCTTCATTACAAAACATCCATTATTGTTTTTACACATCTTCCCCTATGGCTTCCATTGATTCATCCATATCCCCAACCATCCATCATTCTGAATTTTGCGCAAACTGACTTCCTACAGTCAAGGCCTGAACTTTTCAACTGAAAATAAGTCACAGAGGATGTGCGAGTTTATGGACTCTAATGGAAAAAAGTCTGTCATAGTTGTTCAGTCTCTTAACTGCTCTTCGTACAGCAGGACAGCGGTGAACTGTGACTGTTGGGCGCAGTTAATGCGGGCCACTGGAGCGTGCATTGTAAAAACTCGATTCTAGAATTCAACTCTGAGTGTGTATGTGGAAAACAGACATCAGTGAATATTATATACGACATTGAGACCACAGACTGACGTTGTTAACGATCCCCTAAGCACCTTGTTTTCTGAATGCATCCTGATGTCCTCTCCTGATCTTTCTCTCCTTCTCAATCCTTCTCTCATTTTTGCTCTTTTTCTATGGGTTTTCAGCTGCCACATAGCTTGTAATCTCACTGCGAGAGATGAGTTATCTAGGTGGATCCATTTGGTCTCTGTTTATCTTCTCTGCCTTGCCGCCGATGTCCTCCGGCGTTGTGACTTACATGTCCCAGTGGATATTAGAAACTTGAAATATAAAGATTCTATCATTGTCTGGCTTTATGCTTTGGTGATTTATAGCAAAGATGGCTGAGATTTATCTCAAAGGTTTGACAGGGGAAGTTTTCTTGAGCTGCAATGTTACTGTGAGCTGTAGCAAAACAGATCAACACCGGTGGATACCGTCGGAGCGGTGAAGAGTAGAAGGCAATAACGGAGAATTCAATGAATCCACATCATGTTCTTTCTTTTTCTTTCCTTGTTTTGTTTTTTTTCTCTCCTTTTTTCTTGTAGCTTAACTTGTAGAAAATGGTATCAAAAGCACCAAGGTCATGGGTTTAATTACCAGAGAGCACACAAGCTGATAAAATTACTACATCTTTGTTTCAGAAGAATGATAACAGTTAGATTCCCAGGGAACTAGTAAACTGGTAAAATGTCTGTTTTCTTTTCTTTTATTCTTGTTTTCTTTTACGTTTCTCATAGTTCAACTTGTAGAGCATGGCAATAACAAGGCCAAGGTCGTGCTCATAGGTTCGATTTGTAGAGAATGCTCAAAGTGATAAAAAGCTCTACAACTTTCTTTCTTATAAAAGAATGGTCAAGAGTTTTAATCCCAGGAAATTAATAAACTGATAAAATATATATATATATTTATTTATTTCTTTTCTCATAGCTCAATCTGTAGTTCTAAAATGGCACTAAAAATGCCACGGTCATAATTTTGATTCCCAGATAATGCCCAAACTGATAATATATCTACATCTTGTTCATGGGTTTGAATCCCAGGAAACTAATAAACTGATTAAATGTTTGTCATTTCTTTCTTTCTTTCATTTTTTATTTTTATTTTTCCAAGCTCATAGGTTCGAAGACCTGGGCATGCACAAACTGATAAAATATTTTTTTGTTTGTTTCTTTTCATTTCTTTCAAAAGAAAGGTCTTGTTTTTTTTGTTGTTTTTTTTTACCAGAGAACATCCAAAATTAAAAAAAAATAAATATATAAATATATATATATATATTCTACATTCTTTCTATTTTTTTCTTTCTTTAAGCCATAGGTTTGATTCCCATAGAGAAAACAAACTTCTACTTTCTTTCATTATTTTGTAGAGATAACAAAAAGTAATTGGTTCGATTCCCAGGGAACTAATAAAACTGATCAAATGTATGTATTTTTTCTTTTCTATCTTTCTTTCTTTCTTTCTTTCTTTGTCTTTTCTCGTAACCCAACTTCATAGGTACTATTCCCAGAGAATGCACAGAAAGGAAGATGTAAAAACATAAGAACTGAGGAAATGTATTCCTCAAAAGAACTCTTTCTATATCTCTCTTTCTCTTAGGATAGGACGTGTAACATAGATGGGATGTGTTTTGCCAATGGAAGCTCCAGCCCTTCCAGTCCATGTCTTCTGTGTAACTCCACGGCCTCCAAATACACCTGGTCCATTAATCAAGGTAAACAGAGTCAATGTCTGCACAAACTGTGCTTTTGTTTGCATTATCACAAATGACTGAAAATATCGTCTGTACTTGTTGTATTAGCTTTACCTTAAAAAGAGGAAAGAAGTAAATGAATGTATTTCACCCTTATCTACACCTGCACAAAAAGCCTAAAAAAAATAACTGTTTAGACTGACAAAATGAATGAATATCACCTTAACAACTCAAAACAGGTGAATATGTGTTTCACTGGAAATCATGTGTGGCCTTGTCACAGTCATTCATTACTTGTTCTATAGGGAAGTGGAACTAAAAAGACAAGCACTGTTTGTGTATATTTGAAGTAAAAGCTTTCATCTTAAAAAGTCAGAGCTGACTTTATTACAGCAGCTAAATAATCGTTATATGGAGTCAGCAGGAATATGCTCGCTATGAATTTCAATTAGCTGATATTCCATTTTCGGATTTTACAATGTTGCAAAAAACACTCGGTAATAAACTTGGAATTCAATTTTATTATTACACCAAGAGGCTTTAGTAGCGCGCATGATTAATATTTGGTTAGTGTCTTTGAGTAGTGTTTTTGTCTCAGGAGATATGACTTTTGAGACACTAGAGGATGTTTCTAGGACATTGATGAAGTATTAAACTGCATTTTAATGCAGTTTTATTTTAAAGGAATTGTTTATCCAAAATGTACACAACTCGTAATTTAATCCACCTTATGATGTTTCAAACCCATATGACTTACTTTCTTATGCAGAACACAATAGAAAATATTTTAATGAAGATCATATTGCGTCTTTTCAGTAAAATGCATCCCTATACATAGCGAGTAAATCACTCGCATATGCAACTAAAATAGATATTTTACTAGCCACTGGCGAGAAAAGATTCAGCCTCGTCTTTTACAGTATGTTGTGTCTCATGAGCGTGCTAATTTGCATGTGAAAATAACGAGTTTGCGGCTAGTTTATAATTTTTTTTGTAAGGGAAGGCAAAAGTGTTGCAAAACTTGAGAGGTTGTACATTTGAATTTGAGCATTTGTGGAATAAATATTTGTACATTTAAGTTGATACACATTATGCAATTAAAAGTTTCCTTTTGCTGTGATCCATGTATTTTGAGTCCAAAGACGAGACCCAAGCACCCCATTTTCATTTCATGTCTCTTTAAAACCCTTTCTGTTATTTACAGTCAGTTGGTGATCAAAAAGACAAAAATAAATATTATTTCTAATCATACATTGTATGGATGAGAGAAAAGCGACTATGCAACTTCTCTCTTGTTAATGTGTGCTAAACACTTGCTTGCGGAGCTGCCGTTGTCTTAAAGAGACAGTACCAATTGAGCACTTGTACTACATATCAATGTTAACTTAATGTAAACTGCACATGTATATTAACAAACATGTTACAAAATGTAGTTATGTGTAATAAATGTTGACAACGGCGACGCATCTGCGATTCTCTCAGATCATGTCTTTGACAATTCATACATTGCGATCGTCGCTCATGGGTGCGAGCTCCGATTTGCCTATGATTTCGGGCTTTTCTCGGGCGATCTCCACAAAACTGTCGGCGAGCGAAAATTGGGCTTAAAATCGTGTAGTGTAAACACAACATTAGGTGTATGTCTGGCAAGTAAGAACAAAAATTTACTAGCCAATTGCAATTAATTCTCCAATGTGTCCATAGATGGTTGCAATGGCACATTGCTCATAGCGCTTATGCACGTGCAACAAATGTCAGTGAAATCCAAACCCAATTTAAAGTAGCAGACTGTATTTTAGTACAAATTTAGCTCCCATACCTTCAAAATGCAACCAACAACACACTGCTGTGTACAGAGAGAGATCTGAGAGAAAACATCTTTCTGTTTGCCTGGGCTGCAAATGAGGGCCTGACTGATTCTAGCTGAAAACTCTACATACCCACCAGTTTCAGCTTTGAGAAAGATTACAACATTTTCGCTCACACCTATCTTCCTTCCTTCCCAGTTGATTCCCTTGCACTATAGTTGGGTTTATTGCATGTTCTGAGGCTAAATTGAGAGTATGTCCATTCATCCATGCAAATAAATTACATTTAAATGAGTTAATTACCAGAATAAAACTAAGAAATTTGAATGTTAAATCATGCAAATGAGCATTTGTACAGTACCAATTGATGCATAATTGAATAAAATCTGCAAAAACAGACGTAATACCATTTTGAAACAATTAGTCACTGCGTGTACATGTGTTTTTTTTTTTTTTTTTTTGCATATGTGTGAGCATCTGGGAGAATAGCTACAGTTGGGTTCAAAAGTGAGCGTCCACATTGAAAATCTGTGATTTAAAATATCATGAGTTTTCTGAAGTTAATTTATCATTTCGCTTTAAATGAAAAACAAGCTATAATAGAAAAATGCAAAATAGTGTTGCATAGAAGAATGTGGACTCTGAAATAAGCTCATCACTTTATTCTGCATTGAGTCTATCAAATACTTTTTTGTGCATTTATGTGAAAGAATGTTGAGAGAATAGATTTATGGCCTCAGTCAACATTTCTCAGCTAGACACAGAAGCCTATATGCATCATGCTGTTCGTGAATTAGATTTTGAATATGAGTGACATATTTTTCAAAAACCCATTCATATTCCCATACGAGGGTTGCTTTAGTTTTTGTTGCAGATAATTGCATGTCACTTAAAATGGATCAGAGCTGCATGTTGCTGTTTTATTTGTCAAGTTTCACAAGAATCACCCATCAGATACTAACATTGTACGTGCAATACTTTCAAACAGATTTTATCTCACAAATGTCATTATTCCTTATATTGCGAAAACATACATATTCTTCTCACTCTTATTCAATCCAAGTGAGACTTTTCTCATTTTGCATTCTGATATTGCAGGACCTAATGATATCAGGGTCAGGGAAAGATTTTGTTTGAAAACCTACCCAAAAGTAAAAATTCTGTCCTTATTTTTCTAACCCTTATGTTGACATTTGTGGACAGTGGGACTAAGTTGTGAAATGTTTAATAATACCAAGCTATAGAAAGTTATTAATATATATATATATATATATATTGTTTCCAGGAGTGTTAGTTATTCATGTTTTTGAGATGTTACAGACATTATATCAGAAATGACCATAAATAATTATAATTCAAAGTATTGGCCAGCATCATCCAATCATTGTCCACCATTTTAAAATAAAATTATCCATTATATATTCTGAATCTATGCACTGATTACCATTACCCCATGTCTGTCAAACGTGTTGAGTGGTCCAAACATCATCTGCAGCCAGAAACTGAACTTTTGGTCAGATTTTAGTAGTAAATGCACTTGTCTGCATAGGAAAACTATAGGATGCTCCCTTGCTCCCTATGTAGTGAATGACTTAACTGCCTCAGAACAGTTTGAAATGCAACTTATTTTTCATCCTAACTCAATATAAAACCTCAAAGTAAACATTTTCAGGATTTGGATGAACCCATTGATTCTCAATATAAAAATGCACAGTGAAAATAAGATTTCTAAGGATACTCATTAGTGTACATTGTGTTTATCATCGTGGTGTTTCACTATAAGTAATTCAGATGTTATAAATGACACATCGGATGAAACTAGAGACTCCAATCTTTTCACTCAAACAGGTTTCAATGTAAAAACATAATTAGGTTTCTTACCAGATGTGGTTTTGTTGGCATTTCTCCCAAACACAAACTCCACTGTGATCGGCACTATGTTGTTTTGTCACAAAACTTGGTGTGTCAAAAGTCTTACCTTTTACTGACAGCCTAGAGACTCCTGGACTGAGATCAGTCTGTTTAATTTAATTTTAATTATGCATTGCGTATAATTGCGTTGTGTATAAATGTGTTGTGAAGATACAACGTCCACGCATGTGCATGCGGTGTCGCACAAGGTTAATGGTGTTGTTTTGTCCTTATTGGAACTTGGTGGAAAAAATCACAGTCAAGATTCATTGTATGAAAACAGCTCGGACATTCCTCAAAAAAATCTCCTTTTGTGTTCCATAGAAAAAAGTAAATAATATGGGTTTGAAACAATAGGACAGTTAGTAAATGATGACATCATTAAAAAAAAAAATTGTGAACTGTTTTTTTATGAATATGTAAGATTAGAAAGTGAAGGCTGCCAACTGAAGATCAGCTTTCAGAATCAGCAATTAATTTATGGTGTTCTGCAATTTCCCTCTCGTTTCCGCAGCTAATCGACCACCGACCTTCCATGCGCCACAGGGCGGCCTGCAGACCTTTGCAGGGGAGAACTTTGTGTACCAATTCACAGCCACGGACCCAGAGGGTTCAGCCCTGCTCTTCCTGCTGGAGACAGGGCCTCCCGGGGCCTCTATTTCCCCGGCCGGGCTTCTCATCTGGAAAGTGTATGAGGAGGAGATGTACAGCTTCCAATTCACTGTGTCTGATGAGTGTGATGCTCAGAGCAGAGTTACAGTTAAGGTGAGAGACAGGGAGATTGATGTTTGACTGATTGTTTTTTTTTTTTTGTTTAGGAGCAAAAGTGAATTACTGTGACACATGAAGCAAACTTTCAAACTTTTTCTGGCGAAGTAATGTTTCAAATTGTATTTACGTAATTTTGGATGTGTACCATGGTAATACCTGTTTTTTTTTTTTTAAATGTATCATAATAATACCATGTTATTTGAACATTTACCATGGTAATACCATGATTTTTTGGATATGAACTATGGTAATACCATGTGTTTTTGGACATTGACCATGTTTTTACCATGTTTTTGGACATGTGCCATGGTAATATCATGGTTTTTTTTGGACATCTGCTATTTTAATACCATTTTTTTGGATATGTGCTATGGTAATACCATGTTTTTGGACATGTACCATGGTAAGACCATGTTTTCTGGAAATGGTAATAGCATATTTTTATGTTTTGGACTTTCACAATGGTAAGACCATTTTATTTGGACATAAGCCATGATAATAAAATATTTCTTGGATCATGTGCCATGATAATACCATATTTATGGGACCAATTACATTGGAAATACCATATTTCTTAGACATGCGCCTTGGTAATACCATGTTTTTGAACATGTACTGTGATAGTATCATGTTTCATTGACATGTACCACAGTATTCTTTGAAGTTACCTTAATGTGCCAAGTAAATAACAAGATACATGTATATGGTAACCTAATGCAACCTAATGCATTCAAACTGATGTAGTGTTCACTTGATTTAAACCAGTTAATATAGATGTTACCGCATTAAGGTCTTTGCATCATGCTTTTTGTAAAAGAAGACTTCCTTACTTTAAGATATTTGTAGAGTTTGCTGTATTCAGACTAGTTTTTATACATATGTATGAATACAGCTTATCTAATCTTTGTATACGGACAGCATAACTCAACTCTCCAGAGTCATGAGTCAGAACAAACCAGTGCAAAGAAAGACAAACATACTCTGTGGCCTAGACAGTTAACAAGCATCTGCCTCCTGCCTCCTAGCACTTATTAAAGACTGTCTGTGTTTGAGAGTCGTTTGAGGACAGAAGAGAGTGCCTGCAATTAGCAACATGCTGCCAAACGCATGCATTTTGGATTTAGTGTTGTGTCAAGGTACTTTTGCTGTGGTTACAAAGAGAAAATAGATAGATATAAAGAAATCTTTAAAAATGTGTTTGTTTTTTACAAGACAGGTGTGCCCTTATAATGGGTTATTTTATTTAATGTTTTAAACTGTTTAGCAATTGTTTTTTAATTTAAATATTATTGTTTTAAACACTTAGTCAAGTTAAAGTTTTTTGAGACACCTGCATTCTGTTCCATTCTTTGTTACGTTACATTACTAAATTTTTTTAAATAAATTTTTAAAAATGTTCAAGAACACATTCAGTCTAATCAAATTGTCCAAATACCTTTATATGACCAGATGTTAAGAGGTTAATTTGACTTTGTACATAGGAAATTATTTTTATTCACAAGTACTTTTTGGATCGCTGTGTCTCCATGGTTACAGGTAGATGTACGGCCATGTGGGTGCTTATATGGAGGGACATGTGTGACCAACTTCAAGTATCCGGCGGGCAGTGGCGAGTACCTGTGTGTATGTCCAACAGGTTTCCATGGTGATCTGTGCCAGGAAGAGCTGAACAAATGCAGTTCCAGTCCATGTCGAGCAGGAATTTGTGTTGATCTGGTTGATGGGTTCGAATGCCAGTGCCCTGCTGGACTTATGGGTATTAAGGCTACATTCATATAATTGGAATTACAATAATTACTAGTTTCAGACTTGTAAAAATCAGAGGTTGCCTTAACCAAAAATTTTAGGTAATTTACTGTTTTTTTTTTTTTTTAAATATGACGGCACACTCACAGTTCGACCACAGTCTGTTCAATCGTGGATTTATCAACAGTGAAACCATACCACGGAAAATACATCACAAGGGGTTACCACAGGTAACCAGCATATCTGGAGTACTTACCCTAGTGCAGGGCATACTAGCACACGTACTAGGCCCAGCTATGAATTCCTCCGCCGAATTCGCCTGCCACAGGGCTAGGCAGGAAAGACATCCAGGGTTCACCGTCTTGTGAACTCGTATGGGGAAAAAAGCTCACGTCTACCCCTCCGGAAGGGGAAAGGTGCTGTAATCAAGCGGTACACTTGGCCAGCTGCCCTGCATACTTACCTGTTCGTACCTGACGACGACAACACAGGATGAAACCGACTCAACCCAGAGATTATAAAATCTCACAAAGGTATTGGGTGTTGCCCAGCCCACTGCTCTACAGATGTCAGCTAGAGAGGTGCCGTTGGGTAGTGCCTAGGAGGCTGCTATAGCGGTCACATACACCTTCATGGTTGAGGGGGAAGGAAGGAAAGCACCGCCCCGACTGTGCATCTCTGGGGGTCTTCACCTTGGGAAAAACACCAATTTGCGACAAACGCCACTTCACCTTATACAGGCACCTCATAGAGGGAGCCCTGGCCTGGGTGATAGTGTCTACCTCCGCTGGTGGTAGGCCACTTAGGTCTTCTGCATCCCATCCAGGGGCCAGACATGGAGAATCCAGAGGTCTGGTTGCAGGTGCCAGATGGTACCCCGCCCCTGAGAGTGGAGGTCCTCCCTCAGGGGAACTTGCCAGGGAGGGGCTGTGGCGAGGAGCGTGAGCTCCTAGAACCATGTCTGGGTGGGCGATTCCCGGGAAGCAAACAGGTCTACCTGTTCTTCGCTGAATCAACTCCAAATCAGCTGGACCATCTGGGGATTGAGTCCACACTCTCCCCTGAGCGTAACCTGCCGCAATTCGCCTGCGCAGTTGAGGTTGCCTGGGATTTGATCATGGCTGTCAGAGGCGGAGAGGTAACGACCGCAACTAGGCAATATACACAGACGGAAAGGCATCTTTAAAAAGACACTCTCCGTCAGTGCCACATTTTTAGAGGAAAATATACTCTTTTATTATTCAGAAACTGCTGAAATGCGCCATATATCCAACAGAACACAGAGGTGAATGGAATGGCAGTGGAATTCAATGAATGAATTGAATGAATGAACACCACTCGGCTCCAAAGAAAAAATCTTCTCCTTATATAACCCTATGTCTGGGGGAGTGGCATGCAAATTCCACTCGCCAATTCCCATTGGCCTTTTCTCAAAGATCAGAGGTGTTTTTTGGCTCCCAAGTGCGACCCCTAGTGTCACTACATCAACACAATGAGTTGAGTGAGTGACAGATAGGGAACTGCAGTTCTATCAGGAAAACTTGCAGACTTGAGTGAGATTTAAGATGACATTTATTTGATGAATATAAAACAGAAGGATAATGTCTCTCTTTGGCGTAGGCCCCGTCTGGCAGTCCGAAGAAGTTGTACTCTGAACCGCCATATCCTGCCAGAGATAGGAGGCAGGGGCAACTCTCAGGAGCCTACCCCCGAGCAGGATGGGACTCAACTGGTGGTGGAGGTTGCCGTGTAGGCACACTGAAACAGCAATGTGATAGATTATGAGCAGACTTATAAAGCAATGGCTTCCATGTGATTGGCTGGGAATTACCAAGCTAATGGTGCGATGATGTACAGCTGCTAGTCTTCCCGCTAGGGCTATGCTGCGCTTACATTTACTGCCAAAACAACAACACTGTAATCCAAGGAGAAATACACTATTTCATGTTAAGCATTTTCTCTCCCATAACAATCCATTATAATGCATGGTTACTTTTAAGATGATAAAAAGTGGTGAAAACATTATATTTGACACATTCGTCATATAGCCTACTGTCTACAAATGGATGACCCAGATTTTTAACAGGAAGACGGTATTTTTAGTTTTAAAAATGGAATGTCTTAAGTTAGTTAGAGGGAAGAACATGCTTGACAGAAAAATATTGTCTTTCTCTATTGATTGCAGCTTTGTGTTACTTTTTTTATTTTTTGCCGTTTACTAAAAGTGAAGATTGATAGAATTTTTCTTTTTTTTTTTTCCTGGACGTTGTATTGAAGCGGTTTTCGTTTTAATCATAGTAGGGTCTGTTCACACCGAAAGTGTTTTTGTATCTATTTTCAACTGTTTTCTATGTAAGTATTTCATGCTGGAGACCCACTGGGAAAAAAAGTATTTAGTATTTAAAGCTGGAATGGCTCATTATTGGCAGGTAGAAAGTTGGCAACCCTAGACAGCACTGAGCCTCCTGAACTGATATCAATCAGTTTACATGAATTTGAATTATGTGTTGCATATAACGAAGCCAAAATACAATGTTCACACTTGTGTAAGCGGGTCGCACGAGAATTATTTTGGTCAAATGATCACTTTCTGTCCAAGGCCATGTCAAAGCTAATACATTTGCCTCTCATCCACACTATAATGGCATTTTCCTCCACCAAAAATTAAGTGTTTTGAAAAAGCTCTCCATTATGGCATAGTTTGTTAAACAATGAAGTTAGAAAATTAAAAAGGAGTATTCAAATGAATATGGATTATAGTGCATGTGACCTAAGTGGACAGTTCTTTGCCAGAATAAGCTGCAATGGGGCCAGACTTTCTACTGTTTAGTCAAAAACCTATGCAAGACTAGTCTGGCTCTGATGTGGAATGAAATATTCCTGCAATGCACAAATTACTTAAAGAATGTACTTGTAATTTTTTGGTATGTACTTGTTGCATTAACCCCAAGAGCAAACCAGGTGTTGCTACAAAGAATCTGTCAAGAATGATTAGACATGTTTTAATAATTATTAAAATTTCAGAAAATTATGTCAATAACTAGTTAGATTTTCTTTTCTTGACTGTATTGGCCAGAAAAGTACATTTCACAAGAGTAGCTGACCAGAATCAGTACAGTTGATCTTTAATAAATGTGTTGATTACCAGGAACTATGTTTTGCCTCACTGATGAATCAATACGTTACAAAGACTCCAAATAGACATTTGATCTTCACACCTAACTTAAAAGGTGCTTATATTAGTGTTCGATATTTTCAACTGAAGACAGTTTTGTTACCCTCTCCACATACTCATCCTGTCAAAACGAGGGTATCTTCTTAAATGAGTAAAATATTTGGATCATGAAACGGAAGCAAAAACTGACAAGATAATCATCAGAACCTCGTCCACTGCAGATAAATTGTCAAAAACATACTTAGTTGATTTTCTCGTTCTCGCTAAGCTCACCGGTATTAATGGAGTGGTGGTGGCGTAGTGGGCTAAAGCACATAGCTGTTAATCAGATGGTAGCTGGTTCGATCCCCACAGTCACCACCATTGTGTCCTTGAGCAAGGCACTCAACTCCAGGTTGCTCCGGGGGGATTGTCCCTGTAATAAGTGCACTGTAATTCGCGTTGGATAAAAGCGTCTGCCAAATGCAAAAGTCTTAACCCTTGTGTTTTGTATGATTTTCAAATAATATTTTTTGCTTCAAATCAAAGTTTTTAATGTTGTGATTCATCTCAGAGCTGGTTTGTTTGGTTCATGGCTTAGAACTCTTTAAAGGATTTTATGAAATCCTTATTAGATCAAATATTTCCTGAACCAAGATGGCTGAAAAAGTTGGTGATCCTGTTGCGCTCTATTGCAATCCAATTATGATATTATGATGCATTGTGAAGTGTTGACTTTTGACATATATATTGTGATGTGTTTGATATATTAAAGTTTACTGATGCTTGGGAGGCCTGGGTAGCTCAGCGAATAAAGACGCTGACTATCACCAATGGAGTCAAGAGTTTGAATCCAGTGCGTGCTGAGTGACTCCAGCCAGGTCTCCTAAGCAACCAAATTGACCCGGTTGCTAGGGAGGGTAGTGTCACATAGGGTAACCTCCTTGTGGTCACTATAATGTGGTTCTCGCTCACTGTGGGGTGTGTGGTGAGCTGTGCGTGTATGCCGCGGAGAATAGCGTGAAGCCTCCACGCGTGGAGGCAACTGAGATTTGTCCTCTGCCACACGGATTGAGGCGAGTCACTACACCACCACGAGGACTTAGAGGGCATTGGGCATTCCAAATTGGGGAGAAAAGGGGAGAAAAAAAGGTTGCTGATGCTTATTAAAAAGCCATGAGTTTACATGTGGGTGAAAACAAAAGACTCAAAAGCAACGAGGGTTCTTGTCTGGGAACTTCAGTGTCAAAGCTGAAATCTCATCACTGGTCTTTGCTGGCTAACCACAATCATTTTTGTTGTTGTTTGCAGATCAAATTCAAAGCTTCATGTCAGGACACTTTATACCGTTACTGTCTAAGGACACAGTGCATGTTAAACGATGTTAGAATTTCATATACTGATGGCAAAGCATGAGTCAACTGAACAGGCACTTCTGATTGGTGAAAAGTTCATGTTGTGGTGGCTTATAATGCTTTGGGCCATTACAGATGGTATGGACGTTATTAGAGGCCGTTCCAACACACTTCTATGAGAAGCCACAAACTACACAAATACAAATAAACAAAAAGACCCAGCAGGTAGTACCGAACCCAAACAAAGAAAGCAGTCTGGATGCTATTTTGCTGCTGGGAGTAGTTAATGGGCCTCAGCACAGTAATGAATCAGTGCCGAGATGTTTTATTGTTGCTGAAAGCACTTTTTAGTCAACCCTCTTGATATTTTAGCAGTGGAAACAAGTGGACGAAATTAGCATTCTCTTTCACAGTCTTTCCCAACTCTGTTTGAATTTAAAAAGTACTTCGGTTTGTGTGCGCAGCAAGCGACATGTGTTAAACTTTTGCATCTTGGGGGGTTTGAAGCACAATACAAGGTTAAAAAGTATATTTATTTTTGCTCACAGTGACAATAATTTACATATACATAGCTTGGTAAATATAAGCAAACAAGTTATCGATCACACTCTAAATTACGAGTCCATGTTAGGGGCCACTTTTACTGAACAGGTTCTTGCACTAAAAAAACCTAAACACAGCGAAACGAATGTAAAAGAACGCAGGTGTCTCACTATGCATTTTCAGAGGAGATTTCCAGATTTAAAGGAGATTTTTTTACTTGACGCAGCATCTAAGAAATGCTACAATCCAGTATACAGTGCGTATTGAAAGTCATCGTATCTTGTCAAAATCCTTATGTCACATTACACTGTGAAAATTTAAATTAATTCAATCTAGCATTTTCCAGCTGCATTTACGCATAATAACCTTACAAATCAAAGTGAAAATAAACAATAAAACAATAAAACAGTTCTGAACAATTAGTACAAATGTATTAGTATAATGGATAAGTGATCAGCCCACTAAGATTATAAATTACAAACTTGCTCAGGTGCAACCAATCACCTTTCAGATCACATACTTGGCTAATTGGCCTATACCTGACATCAACTATATTGGTATTGATTACTTCAGACTAAAACCAGATGTTCCTTGGGGATTCCATTGCTAGTAATGTATGGTAATGAATTCAAAAATTCACCAGGGTTGGAAATGTGCTTTCAAAAGTGCTCCAGAATAAATTTGTAGAAAGGCACAGGTTAAGACAAGGTACAAAAAGATTACAAAGGATTTAACTATCCCTGAGTACTATTCAGAGCATTATGAAGAAGTGGAAAGTGCATGGCACCACCAGAACCTTGCCTAGATCGGCCCATCCCAACAAACTGGATGACCATGCCAGGAGGATATTGATCAGGGAAGCTATCAAGAGGCCAAAGGCAACTTTGAAGTGGGTCTGAAGTTTACATACACTATGTTAATTGTGCATTTTTAGCTTCTGATAGGTCATGTACAGAATTGGAGGTGTACCTGTGGATGTATTTCAAACTCAGTGCCTCTTTGCTTGACATCATGGGAAAATCTAAAGAAATCAGCCAAGACCTCAGAAAAAAGAATTTGGATAAGTCTGGTTCATCCTTGGGAGCCGTTCCCAAATCCCTGAAGGTACAACGTTCATCTGTACAATCGATAGTAAGCAAGTATAAACACCATGTGACCACACAGCCATCATGGCTCTCAGGAAGTAGATGCATTCGGTCTCCTAGAGATTAATGTAGTTTGGTGTGAAAAGTGCAAATCAATCCCAGAACAAAAGTAAAGGACCTTATGAAGATGCTGGAGGAAACAGTAGACAAGTATCTATATCCACAGTAAAACGAGTTCTATATTGACATAACCTGAAAGGCTGCTCAGCAGGGAAGAAGCCACTGCCCTAAAACCGCCATAAAAAAGACAGCCTAAAAATTACAATGCTTTGCTGCATCAGGGACTGGTGCACTTCACAAAATAGATGGCATCATGAGGAAGGAAAATCAAGTTAAAGCTCGGTCACAAATGGGTATTCCAAATGGACAATGACCTCAAGCATACCTCCAAAGTTGTGGCAAAATTGCTTAAGGACAATAAAGTCAAGGTTATTAGAGTGGGCATCGCAAAGCCCTGACCTCAATCCGAAAATTTGTGGGCAGAACTGAAAAAGCGTGTGCAAGCAAGGAGGCCTATAAACTTGACTTAGTTACACCAGTTCTGTCTGGAGGAATGGGACAAAATTCCAGCAACTTATTGAGAGAAGCTTGTGGAAGGCTACCCAAAATGCTTGACCAAATTTAAACAATTTAAAGGCAATGCTGCCAAATACTAACAAAGTGTATGTAAACTTCTGACCCACTGGGAATGTGATGACAGATATAAAAGCTGAAATAAATAATTCTCTCTACAATTATTCTGACATTTCACATTCTTAAAATAAAGTAGTAATCCTAACTGTCCTAAGACAGGGAAAGTTTTCTACGATTAAACGTCAGGAATTGTGAAAAACGGAGGTGTATGTAAACTTCTAGCTTCAACGGTAACTTTCCTGTTTAATTTAGGGATATAACTTTACACAGAAAAGATCAGTAAGTGATTTTATAACACAAAAATCATGTTAACGAAGATTGTTTACGTCTTGTGGCTATACTTTTAAATCAGTGAGTATTTTACAGTTTATGAATTTGCCCTATTCACTTCCATTGTAAGTGTCTCACTGTCTCCCAGATATTTGCTTTTTTAAAGAAAAGGAGAGATGAGTCTAAATATATAAACATTATGCCACAAATGCTGTCGATTGAGCTTAACTTGTATTGAACCTGTAATATTTGATATAACTCTAACTTATAAACCTTTAAAGACAGAACTACCATGAGCTCCAAGTTTGTTTTATTATATATTCTCCATATCTAATATCTCCATATTCTCCATATTCTTCATTAAAAAAATAAAAATAAAAATTGGGTTTGACATTAAGCACAAAGTCTTGACCATTTGTCAAAAATTACATTTGAAAAAATACTTCTGGAACCAAAATGGCTGAAAAAGTTGGCGGGTAGTGTTGTGCTCTATAGTGATGCTTGGCTTAGCAAGAACCACTAATTACTTTTTAAATTTCATGAACAACATGTCAAATGTGAAACATGGAAACTGTTTTTTGTTTTCTGACACAGGTGTGACATGTCAGAAGGATGTGAATGAGTGTGAGAAAGCACCATGTTTTCCTGGCGTTAGGTGTGTGAACAGCTTTGGCTCCTTCAGGTGCGGCCCTTGCCCTCATGGCCTGGAGGGAGATGGTACCTCCTGTAAAGGTAAGAAAATATTGATTGCGACTTATGTTGTGTTGTTATAATTGGATAAACTGTCCTTTGTGATGTGTGGATGTTTTTATATGATGGTGAGGACCATGTACATCAAATTTCTGGGAAATCAGACAATAAAGTAAATAAGTAACAATCAACCAATCAATCAATAGCTCTGAAATCAAAATTTCCTCTCAAAGCATGTCTACATTTGCTAAGAACAAAACAAAAATGTATCACAGACAAAATATGACTTCGGGGGGAGGGGGCTTTATATATATATATATATAAGTCGCAGCTTGAGAGCTTCCCTATGATGTATGGTCACAGATTTTCCATACAGAAATGAAAACTGTATTTCAAAAAATAGCTGCAATAATATTTTTTGACTTGTCAAACATGTAAGAATTAATTCATGCTTTATGAATACTAATAATGAAAATATATAGAGGGGCCAAACTGAGGTTGAGTAAATGATGAAATGATGATGAATTTCCCTTGAAATATCAGCAGCAATTTGTACACAAGTAACAGACAGGATTTGTGGTTTTCTCTGCATTGTTTCATTAGTGTAGCTTCTCACAGCTATGCTTTCCATTTTCTTCGTTGCACTTTGACAAAACGTTCTGCAGATGTGTTTTGACCATAATCTTCAAGCAATAAACCTTTTCCTAACATCAGGGAGCCCTGTGTTCACAATTTCCATGATTTGATGACTTCTTCATCCAGGCCTGTCCTGGATGGGCGATTTCAAACACAATTTGTCTGATTGTAGTTTGTAGAAGTACAACAGACTGACAGACTTTGATTGTGGCCAACAGAACTGCAGGAGCAATACAATCCAGATGTTAAGATTTAGTTATCAACCTTGTGCACAAACATGATGCCAGACTCTGCTCTTGTCTAGAGATAATTGGTAAAACAGCTTCTCTGTAAAGGGAACAAATACATTAAGAGTGAATGTCCTGGTCTCAGGTGTGTGGCTCTTCTGACAAGCTGTGGAGAAGACAGCCTCGATGTTCAAACTAATCCTTGAAGAGCAAGAGAGAGAGAGAGTGAAAGAGTGAAAGTAGTGGATAAAGTGGATGCAGATGCTGTATTAAGCTGAATATGGAATAATTCACAGTGTGTTCTTGAGGGAGTAGTTCAACTAACTTGAATTAGCAGCTTTGAAAATGAAAAAAGTGCCAGAGCGAAAGGTAGTGTAAACTCCCTGTTCATCATACTGGATCTCAACTGGTGGGTTGTGATCCATTTTCTGTTCTAATAGGGTCACAGATAGCAAGGCAAAAAACAATGCTAAATACTAAAAATAACCATATAATCATGAATAGTTATAGGTTAAATAATAAGCTTATCAATAAGCTGATCAAAGGCAGGATAAAACTCTTCCCATTTCTTTCGTTGTTGACGTCAAAGGCTTTGTGTCCAATCATACTCTATGGTATTTTAAAGCAAATGTGACCTGCTCCTTCATTTTGAGTCATTGTGACCCAGAAACACAATTGAATTTGCACTCTCAGTCAAGACTTGCCAATGATTTTATCTTGCCCAGCCAATTAATTTCTCTCACCATGGTTTAGATTAGTCAAACTGTGTTTTTGGGTCAAAGTGACTCACAATGATAGATCTAATTTTGATGGATGATGACGCACTCTTGCGGAAACCTACCTCTTTTGTTTTTTGTCTGTAAAATGTAACAATTATAAAGTTGTCAGTTATGTCTTATAGGAGCATTCAGTGATTTTAATTTTGCATCAAAATTGCTAAACATTAAAAGAGAAAGAAATGGTAATAGTAGAATCTGTTTTAAATGATGTACTCTCACATGAGATAAAGACTCTAGTCGTATCAGTCTTAGAGAAAAAACTGTTTTATGCTACATATGGTGTTGAACACACATTGATGAGCATCACCAGATCATATGATCAGCCAAATATTATTTCTCAATAATCCCTTGTAATTGATTCACTTACAGAATAAAGCAATCAAGGCTTACTATGAATAGTGCATTTTTACAATGGAATCAGTAAATGTAGCCTGTGGTGGCTGTGGCTCAGATGGTAGAGCGGGTCAGCTACCAATCGCAGGGTTGGTGGTTTGAATCCCGGCCCACATGGCTCCACATGCCACGTGTCCTTGGACAAGACAATGAACCCTGAGTTGCTCCCAATGGCAGGCTAGCGCCTTGCATGGCAGCTCTGCTGTCATTGGTGTGTGAATGTGAGTGTGGATGGGTGATTGGGACACAGTGTAAAGCGCTTTGGTAACCTCTAAGGTTAATAAAAAAGCGCTATATAAGTGCAGACCATTTACCATTTTAGCCTGAAAATTGTGATATTGGCAACATTTTTGCAAAAAGATATGAGGTTCATGACCCGTATCACGCCAGTTCCGAGGCAAAATGTACACAATGTGGCGCTAAAAGTAAGTTAAACGTTTTCCTAAACAGATTTGGGTTTTTAAGGTTAATGCTATATTGAGTTTTATATCAACAATACCTACCTTAAACCTAAACCTAACCTATTGTGTCATAAAAGCAAATGTGAGATGGAAAACGCAATTGTTGACGCAACCATTTCAGTTTGTGGTCCGTCGACTCACGTTTCGAGTCGCGTGCTCTTCAGGACTAGTACTCCGGTCCTTTGCATTGCAAGTGCAACACTCCATCTGAGCATTTCTCCATTTGGTCAAACAATCTTGTAAATGTAGTTGGTTATGTAATGCAAATGTTAAAATGTATCGCCTATCTTCTTTTTCTTTCTTTTTCAACAGCACTAGCAAAATTGGTCACTTCACCTCCCATCACTTCTCACATGGTCTCCTCTTCCGCACCACCTGCTGTGCGGCCAATCAGCAAAACCACCTCCACTCACCTCTCACTAGAATCCAACAAAGCTCCAAGCAGGACTCTGGTCACCAAAGCCGCCACCAACCTGAATCAGAGAACTGGCAAGTACATGTTTCTATTGTTCTATCCCTCCATCTTCACAGATGGCCTGGAAACAAGACTGTGAGGGTTTAGTTTGGAGCCAAAAACTCCCACTGCTGGTGTCATGACATTGCAGAAAATGATTATTTGTCTTTGGCTAAAACTGCATGCTGTCTATTCAGTCCCCCTAGAGTCACTTCCTGCTTTGAGTTTTGTGTGCATGTCACTACCCAGGAATTGAATTCTCCTCCAGCTGTTGAGCACAATGCAAGACAAGGCCTGCTAATGTGTCTTTGTACTTGTACCTCTAACTCTCTCGTCTTGGTATGATGCCTGAAATTAGCAATTCTAATTAGCCATGCTGGGCATTCACTCTCTCTATTTAAGACTTAGCAGAGCAAGGTTAGGTAAAGGACTTTCTCTTTATGGAAGAGAAATAAGTGACATAGTCAAATGCCATTGCATGTACGGTATAATCCTATAGGATAGAAGAATCACAAATTGTTTCCTTAACCTTTTCACAAGCAAGTTTCTACTGTACTTATACATTTCAGCTCAGGATTCCATTGATTCTGCTGCTCATATTTGCTCGGACTGGCACAACAGGCCCACAGATGACATTAGGATGGAAAATGTAAATTGGCTTCATGGTTCCCTTCCCTCTCCTCATCTTCTCTCTCACCTCCCATCCCCTCCCTCAGGTTACATCCTCTGGGAATAAAATGGAAAGACAGAGAGATATATAATCCATCAGCCAGTGAGACTGGCCATGGGGAGATTTTCAGGGAACATTTGTACTCTAACCAGCTTTCCTGCTTTTTGGTATTTCAACTAAATGAACATTTCGCTTTATTGCCATCATCTTTCATTGGCTCGTAATTATTTTATAAACATTTCCGGCTGGTTCTAACCACAATCCAGTGTCAGAGGGCACACAAGAGGCAGCACAGAGAAATGTAATATAGACAACAAAATCTTTCCATTGGAATTACTACTATATTAATGCTGTCCTTTAGATGATCTTTACCAATGAAATGGGGAGAAAATATGTACAAAATATACTTGCCTTTTATTACAGATATCTTGTTTTAAAATTAAAGTCTGCAAACAATGTGGTTTAAAAATTCTAGATGTTGTTTGTAGCACTATATATTTAGCTATTTTACTATTGGAGATGTTTCCTTGAAGTATGAATTATTGATGTTCCTTGAAGTATGAACTCAAATTATAAACCATAAAACAGGAGACACAAACTAGGCAATTAAAATATAAAATAATGTGAAAAGCATAGCATAACAGATAAGTTGTCTTTGAATGAATTTGATGAGAAATGGTTGATTTCAAATTGAATAATCCAAGTATTTGTGCATTGGTATGTTGGCAAATTTGACCTCAGTTTTAGACATTGTTGAGATCCCTTCTTAAACTCCAGTGGAGACACATGTGAGATTACTGGGGTCTTTTACTCAGGATTAAAATAGTAGAAGGTGAGGACGCCCATTGAATCTCATTTTTCTTAGGAGAAACAATTAATAAAGTGATTTTTCTGTCTTATAGGTAGTCATTAATTGTCTAATAATTGACGGCACAATGTTCTTTCAGTCCAAGGCCATTTTCATTTTACAATTAAAAGTGTCAGTGTAGACAGGGGACCCCTTGTAATTGTTTTGAATTACTGTCTGAATTTATAAGGTCATTCCCAAGGCAGGAACAACCATAATAGGAGCCCAGCAGAGATTCCTATGTTTGGTTCAGTATGCGCCATGTACCTGAAGGTTAAATGGATTCTTGCCGTTCACTCATACCCTGGATGTCCTTTTGTAAATACTAATTGAAAATGAGATTGGACAGTGCATTTGACAATCGTTTGGCCTCAGGTGCCACTCGAAGCAATTCAAAGTTGTGGAGACACAATGCATACCTTTGTACTTTGTTGTACCCTCTTTCACACTTACCTTCTTGCTGTCTTCCATAATTACTGTGAGACAGGAAAAGAAGGATTGAGATAGAGAACAAGGGATTTGTAAAGTCCACAGAGATTTTCTATCCTATGAGTCACCTTTTCAGAAAGGTAGACAAGGCCAGAGTTCGAGAAACAGGGTAAGGTCATCAAAAAGCCGCTATCATCCTCCAGAGCACGTCATCTCTTGCTAATACAGTCTTGCCGGCTTGCAAATTGCCTGCCATCACTTATAGAGGGAGAAGAGATGGCAAGAAGAGGGGATGCAACCCGTCACCCCTCTCAGCCGATAAATCCTGCCATTGTCTGAGGGATTTGTGCTGACCTTGCAAAAATAGGACAAAAAGCCCAGGCAATAACCCATGATATGTGTAATTACAGGGCTGATAAATAATTTTTTTAATGGAAGACAGCTGCTAACTCTTCCATCCATCTCTCTCTCCTCTGCTGGCAGAAGGTGGGTTTCTTGTTTTATTTGACATTACACCTGTGCATTATATGCTTGACAGGGCAGGTGTGTGTTGGTGTGTGAATGTGTGCGAGATGAGGGAGTACTTGCTCGATAATATATGGTGATGTGACCCAATATATATTTTGTCCATGTTCCTGAAATCTGACAGATAATCAGAGTGCTCTGAAGTATCTTATAGCCACTACTTAGCGTAATTAGGTTTTTACCTAATTACAGGGAGGGAGTTTTGGTCACTGGATGTGAGATAAACGCCTCACACCCTCTGACATTATGTTGTTCCTGGTATAAGCAAGTCTTCAATTTCACAGCATAGCTAATCTTTCACCCGTCTGTTGGGGTTGGGCATCCTTTTTGGGATGTGAAGGGGCATGTATTGGTTGCGGAGGCAGAAGAATTGTTGGTAGTGGTTGAAGAAAAGGTGAAGTCAGGGTAGGCAGCAGGGGATTGTCCGATCTTTGCCCCCAGCCCGGGAGGGTTGACCCCAAGTTCATATCAATCTCTGGCTTAGACTCTAATGAGTGCGAGTAAATGTTGTACAGAATGTCCATACACCTTGAGTGGAGGGAAGTTGTTGCTGTACATAATTCATACTTGTAGTCAAGGTTTAACAAGTAGTTAGCAGCCAAATGTATGGTTCTCGTTTGTGTAATAATTGATTGCAACAAGCCTAATTTGAACATGCAGCAGTGTGAATTCAATTTGAGATCTACAAGGGAAATAATTTATTTTCAGAAATATCTTGGTCAGACCCACAAACAAAGCTAATCGCTTGTGTCACCGCTGGCTTGTAAGCCACAACAATAAGGGAGACTACACATGGGATATCTTGGCTCAAAGTAAATAACTTTAAAAAAAAAAAAAAAAAATGCAAGAATGACTGGTAACCAGTAATGTCTAAACAACTCTACAGGTCTGGATTGGGGAGAGGCACATGCAAACTGGCATTTGAAGCCGGCTCTCAGCACAGGTGAATCCTGTCAGGAATAATCATTGGGCTCATCAATTTCTCAACTCAGCCACACCCAATCTGCAAAACAAATTACAAACACAAAAGAAAAACTAATGCATCCCAAAAGGGGCCATAGCACTTCAAAAGACTTATTTATATGAAAATGGAACATGGAATATAGTGCACAAGTTGTATGGACACCTTTAATGGTGCTTTTATGTCATTCTTGGAGCTTAATGGCAGCCATCCCCATTCACTTTAATTCAATGTAAAAAAGTGGATATTTCTGCATATAATCTTATTTTATGTTCAATGGAAGAAAGAAAAATATACAGGTTGGAATGACAGGGAAAATAAATTATGACACAATTTCATGTTTGATTGAACTATTCCTTAAAGCTGAAATTATGAAAAATGCTGACAAACCTAAACAAATACAAATTGTATTTCATGTTCGATTTTTCTATGATGCAGGTCATCCAAATGTGCTGAATGTGACAGCCAAGTGTAGCAGTAGGCCATGTTTTCCAGGTGTTCAGTGTATTGACCTTCGACCGCCATACACTGGCTACGTCTGCGGCCGATGTCCACCAGGTTACCATGGGAATGGACGCACCTGCACGAAACACTCAAAACATGCCAGTAAGTGCTTACATTATAACTTTCTATTATAATAATAACTTTCAAACATTGCAGTCGATAAAGCAACATTTTGGACAGCATTTAGTACTTATTAAATTGGATTTAAAGGATAGTTCAACTAAAAAGGAGGTGTTAGGCAAAATTAGTGTACAAATTAGAGTTTTCATTCACTTTCATTGTATTGAAAAAACAAGTGAATGGACTGGCATTCTGCCTAACATCTCCTTTTGTAATACACGGAAGTCAAAGATTTGAAATGAAGTTTTTAGACTATCTCTTTAAACCCCATCTTGATGCCCTCTTTCCAAAACCCTGCCCTGCAAAGGCATGTCAGCCAAACTGATGTCAGCACATTCAAACACATGTAAAAGGCAGAGAAAATTCTCTTAGGATTTTTATTCTGATATTCATCTGTCACTGTTTTCCTCCCAAATCCATACTTAATCCTCCTTGTTTCATCTAGCGAAAGTGAAGAGCTCCAGTAATTAGAGAGAAATATTACGAACAGGAAACAAAACTGTCATAATCCTCAGGTGACCGGTGCTTTGATACGGTTGTTAAGTGAGACCTGGAAATGTCTAATGCTCAGTCATGCACCTGCCGAGGAGCAATGGCTGCTGACCCACAATGTGTTTTGGCTAAAGGGAAGAGGGAACGGAAGGAGACAGTGGAATTAGAGAAGGAATTAGAGAAGGGAGAAAAGAGAGCAACTATATTTTTTTTGCATGTTTTAGGCCTGCTAGAATTATTTTTTTTTAAACCAGCCTAAGCTGGTTTTCTGGTCTTAGCTGGTCTCCCAGACTGGTCTGGTTTGATGGGTTTAGGGCACTTGACCAGGTAAGACTAACCTGGCCAGCATGATTTAGCCCTGTTGAAAAAAAAAGTGCTTAAGATGGTTTTAGTCGGTCTACCCGACTGGTCTGGTTTGCTGGGTTTAGAGGCATTTTGGGCACTTGACCAGGTTAGACTAACCTGGCCAGCATGTTTTAGCCCTGTTGAAAAAAAAGTGCTTAAGCTGGTTTGCTGGTCTACCAGACTGGTCTGGTTTTCTGGGTTTAGAGGGGTTTTGCGCACTTGACCAGCTAAGACTAACCTGGCCAGCGTGTTTTAGCCCTGTTGAAAAATAACTGCTTAAGCTGGGTTTCTGGTCTTAGCTGGTCTCCTAGACTGGTCTGGTTTGGTGGGTTTAGAAGGGTTTTGGGCACTTGACCAGCTAAGACAAGTTGGCAAGTTTTATAAAGGCACTTCTTAGCTGGTCAGACTGAAACTATAGCTAAAACCAGCTTGAGAGGCAAGGAGACCAGCTTAAACCAAAAGACTAGCAAACCAGCTGGTTTAAGCTTTTTTCAACAGGACATTCTTGTGGTCTTTGATGCCGTTATATATTTGGAAAAGCAAAATTACCAGTCTGCATCTTATCCTTTCTAACCCCCAGAATACATTGTTACATATTCTCTTTGAAAATGTGTTTGTGTTATTGTTTGACTTAATCTGTTCCTTTGCTAGAGAAATCCTTCGAATTCGTTTGCAAGGACACAGTATGCAGCATGATAGTAAAAGCCTGCAGAGTGGGGTAATGACTTTTAATGCATTTTCCTTGTGAATTAGCCACTGTTGGAGTCATTCCTAATAGTGCTGTTATCAGGAGCGAATCCATGAGCAGCCACAGTGGGAACTACAAAAGAAACAGCTTCATTTTGCAAGCTACTTCCCTCATTGTCGGTACACGCATCTAAGATTCATACACACCCTGCAACAACTGTCCTGTGTTGTTAGAATTGTTGCGTTTTTAGGCGTTCTGTTTGCTGCGTCTTTGTTCCTTGCATGTGAATGGGGTAAAGAATTAGTCTTGTGGAGCAACCACAGCTGGTTTCACACAATTATTTCCTGCTATCTTTTGTTTATGAGTAAACATATCAGCATTGCCAGCCTTTCTTTAGCTTGTAGCATATCTGCACTTCTGGAGGTGACATTGTTTCAAATCTTCAAAGGTCTGTTCAAGATGTGCTGAGAATGTTGGTGAATCATAACTGCAGCATAAACTTTTAATCGCTTCCTTATTATTGTGTCCTATGTTCTTCTTTTTTTTAGCTGCTTATGAGCCTCATAGTTCCTTGGTGTGGCCAACACACAAGGTAAACTAAGACTAAAAGGGAGACTGAAAGTAATTACAGTTTACAGACAAATTGTTTTCTATTTTGCATCTCCTCTCATTTAGCACCCACCTACCAGTCACTGCAACTGACCCGAGCCAAGAACAACCTGCCCCATGCCTCCCACAGCGCTCCCCATCTGCACCTCCCCACCCTTCCCTTCAGGCAGCCTCAGAGACACCTTTCCACACCAGCGAGGACCCCACACCAGCAGGCTACCACTCGCATCCTCCTCCTGTCATCCTTTCCACCTGTCACAGAGAAAAAGGAGTTGGCGCGGTTGGCAGGACACACACCTGCCTCATCCAGCAACAGGGATCAACTCCACTCTCGCTCTCGTAATCAACTGAACATTCTTCCGAGACCCGAGGAGCGAATCACTTCATTTAAAGTCTCAGCAAGTGGATTTGCAGGTGTCACACCCAGAGAGACACCTGAAGTCACTTTACCTCACACTTTGGAGCATGCCGAGACATTGAGACAGTCTCTAGAACAACCCAGTCTTGTCACAATATCCCAGGCTCGACCTTGGACACCTCCAGATGCCCAGCGACCCTTAACAGCAGCCTTGACCTCTCTCTCTTTGTCCTTCTCTGAGTCAGAGTTGTCGGCAGATGGAAGTCTTGGAACTGCAATCCAAGACCCCTTCGAGACCCTACCACTACCCCAGAAGAGCTTCACCTACCTTGGTGCAAGAAGCCGTACCCAATCCCTGGACCCCCTACCAACTCTTCAGAATGGTAGACTCCAGAGCAAGAGCAGAAATGTAGTACTGTTAGAGGAGAGAAGTTTCACCTGTGCAGATGTCCTATGCTTTCCAGGAGTCCACTGTGAGCTTGGTGGGGATGGAAAACTTAGATGCGGACATTGCCCTTTGGGGTACACTGGAGATGGGCGAAAATGCAGAGGTAAATTTAGACCTAGCCTTGCATGACTACACTATAACAGTCTGGTTCTAAAAGTAAAAATGCCTTTCATATTCTCTAAAGGGAAATTGATTTTTAACAATAACTTAAACCTTTGAAGACTAGACCTACCATGAGTTCCAGAGTTGTTCATCAATGGTTTATCCTTCTGTAGAAGCCATAATCTTCAATGTTATTTTTTTAAAATCGTGTGTTAAATGGTAAAATTCCTGGTGAAGAATTACACTAACAATGATCCTAAAGAGAAAATATCCACCAATCAGAAAATTGCAGCCAACAAAGCACACCAGACATGAATGATGCAATCGAGTCGGTCTCCCTACATGCTCAAACTGCTTATTTATTTGCATATATCGTATATTAGTTATACAGAAAAATCGAAATAATGTAGTGGAAGTGTTTGTATACTTTGTGATCATCTCCTGGCAATTTTAAGCTAATTCCTTAGCGTCACTGCAGAGCGTAGCACAGCATCCTCTAGTTCAAACAGATATGTAGAACAAATGCAAAAATTGTAAAAATGGTCTCTTTTCAGTGGCAGTCCTGCAGTTTGTTTTTGTTGAGTGAGTATAACGAGAGTGGAGTGGCATTATTATAATGATATGTTTCTTTGTTGTCTTTGGACACACATTACAAAGGATCTCAGTGCTTAACTTTGCATATTAAAAGATCAATTATTTGGTTATTTTTATTTTAAGACATACATTTTTGTTTTATAAGTTCAACATGGCAAAATCCAATTCTTTTCTGCTTACCCCTTTCTTTTAATGATTTGATGCTACTTCCCTGGCAAACTTTGTCAAATCCAGTTATTATTTCTTCTTCAAAAAGTGCTCATCGTATCCACCTAGTACCTTCGTGAAACAGCTTTTTTTAGGTGGACTGTTGTACCCCAACTGCCTGAAATTGCAAATCAAAATTGTCAGTTTTCACGTAGTGTTTCCCAGTTTAGTGTTCAGTAGGCTTTAGACGGTCAATGAACGGACTGTTGGCGATCCGTGGGCATGCCATTTGAGGCTAAGACTAAAGAAAAGTGTGCACTATGTTGAGTTTTAGTCTGACAACTGACGGTAACCGGTGTAAACAATATGTTCGTTCCCTGAGCATGCTCTAGGCATGAGTAATAAATAAATTCCTTGAGTTTCATCCCCTGGGTTTGTGAACCTGAGAAAAGCAGGAGCAGTGGGTGGAAGAATCACTAGAAATATGTTTGCCATCATAATCCCATGATACTGTATTACCATGTCGGAATTCAGAAATGTTCACTCAACACAATCATTACTTATGCATTCATGGAATCTTTTCAGGGATTATTTTGAAGGTATGAATACAACATGAATACGTACAAAATACTAACAGGTGTCCTGCACAAAGCTCTAAAAAGCAGATGGCAGACATTTGCATTAGACAAAAAGTTTGTGTGGTGAAAGTTATACAACTATTTAAATCAGGCCTGTGTTTGTCAGAATGCTCGACGGAAGATTTTAGGGTCAATTTTAAAACGCAAGCAAGGTAATTATCTGAAAATATAGCACTAGCATTTCCTGCACTTTTACAACCAATCGCATTGATTTAAAGTGAAAGCTACATGTTTAAATTAGGTACATACGTTGATACGTATCTTTATAGTACACTACAGTCACTTCCTGTGCCCCAAGATGAGTTTACATGTGTATCTGAACATGTGTTATTGGTGTTTTTGTGCCCTCAGCTGTCTGCCGGCATGCCTGCGGTAAAAACATGGAGTGTGCGGCCCCGAACACGTGCCGTTGCAAGAAAGGATTCAGTGGCCCCAACTGTGAAACAGGTCACTTATGCACACAAATCAATGTTTAGCCTCACAATACATACGTATACAGTATATTTATAAGGGCTGTTAATAGATTCCAATTTTGTATCAAATAAATAACATGATATGCTGATTAATTATTGAATAAATCACAATCGCATATATATTTACAGAGAAAAGCCCTCAAATGAGAATAATTCAATGTATAATTAAATTTAGATTATTTATTATATATATTATATTTATAATTGAGTAATTCAGTCCATAATTAAAATGCATTACATTATTGTGGGAGACAAGTAAAGCATTGATGAGACAATAATAAAAAAGGTGAATCATTAGGCTAAAAAAGGCAATATATTGTTTATTTCCATATTATTGAACACAGCCATCCATTTTACAATTGAATTCGTCTGTCTGAGATAGATTTATTATAAGGGATTTTCTAAGGATGCATCGATGTACACCTGTGTCAGACGGACACTTTTGGATCATCTCATTTTGGTTGCGTTGCGTTATCAACAAGCATTTAGGGCACTGTCAAGTTAAACATAGTATGAAACTTAAAACAACACGTCTCGAGATCCCTGCATTTAGAATTGCACACCATTCAGTGGTTTTGAACGCAAGAACACGTTCTCATCTTGTCCTGTCCCTAGTGTCAAGCAAGCACGAGTGAGGTTTTTCTCTGTATAGCTGTGCGTTGCCTATTCAGCTCGATTATCACTTACTGCCCTCTGCTGAAAACAGGTGGTACAGCAAGTCTGAATAGATCTGATTGGAGACATTATTAACTGCGTTACGTTTTTTATAATGAATCACTCTGAATGAACGTGTTAAATCAACAGCCTAATATATGTACAGTATTTAAATATGTACAGTATATATATATGTTTGGTTAAATGCGTATTAGCTATAAATACTTATTTGTAATATGAATTTGTAAATGGTTATAAAATAATTTAATTCTGGAACTTCACAGCGCTCTGCAGTCCTCCCTGTCTGAATGGAGGGAAATGTGTAGTTCCAGATGTATGTGAATGCAAGTCAGGTTACCATGGAGAGACATGTGAAAGCGGTAAGAGCATGTCTGTGTGTGTACTGAAGGTGCATAACATATATTTAGGTATATTCCACAAGACAAAATAATAATAACAAAATGCCATTTTTATGATCCCCCTTTTAAATTAAAATAAAAAGATCAACATTTTCCAGGTTCTGCAACGGTTATGTAAATTAATGCAAAGAATTGCATGTCAGTGACATCTGTCAAATATTTGGGATGTTTTATGTGTTGCATTAAACAAAAAATGCTTACACCACTTTTATCACCCCAACACTTGTATTTGATATGCATACATACAAATATATTTTATTGTATTCCATTGTTTGTTACAATCTTGGAAATGCACTGTTTGCCCTTTCTATAAAGAGGCAGCAATACCAAACACATTAGCTATTTGCTTTGCGTAATGTATGACTGTATTTTGTGTGCATTTGGTCGTATGAATGTTCTCGCAGCTCTCTGCAGTTCGCCCTGCCTGCATGGAAGCACCTGCGTGGGTCGAGACACCTGCTCGTGTCCCTATGGCTTCGTAGGGCCCAGATGTGAAACCAGTGAGTCTTGATTAATCACGTTCTCCTGGGTTTTGCATGTGTAAATATGAAACGTTAGCTCTTCCACCCCCAGTGGTCACAGCAGGTATTGCATGTTTTGATTTGATTTACACAGTGGTGTGCAACCGTCACTGCCAAAATGGAGGGAAGTGCGCATCGCCGGATGAGTGCGAATGTCTGGCAGGGTGGACGGGACCATCATGTGAGACAGGTGAGTGTGTGTAGTTGGCTCCCAGTGGGACCAATCTCTTCTTACCAAATCCGTCATATGTGTGAGTGCGGTTTACTGGTGGCATTTAGCTGATCTTTTCATCCTGTTGGCTCCGAGAAAACACCAGATATTATTACAGCCTGATGATAACTTCCATTTGTCCACCCGTGAAGATCAATTAATATCAGTTGAACAGAGAGCATTTAAAAAAAATCAAGAGTTACAAATCTAGTCATTATTTGAATTAGTTACATATTATGAAAAAACAATACATTAACTCAGAATGCTCAAACTAAAAAATAAGCCACTCAACGCTGTGCGCTACATCGACTTTACCACCATCAAGGAGGGTCGTCATTACAGCGGAAACAACAGATAAGTGTAAGACATCATTAGAGACTATAAAGGGTCTACTTTTATTTGTGTACACTCACAATAACAACAAAACCTTGTGCTTTTGTAAAATAAAGAAAATAAAAAGGGTGAGCTGTCAGCAGTCTCTGGGTTCGCGAGCATATATCTGAAACTCCGCGAATACTTATCACACAAACATGAAACGTATGTCTAAAGAAACTTTTAAATAAAACAATTCAAATTTAAAACACATATTATCCTGCAATGTAATCTGTATGAAACAAATTGATGTACAGTTTTTACTGGCTAAGTTAATTATCTCTAATGTGATCACACCCACCAGCAGAGCGCACCATTCGTACGCTAATGTGCTGAGACGATCAAATCAAATGGTAAACGCCCCCGACTGTGCCTTAAAAACAAAGTTTATTCACTTTTCTCCGCATTTGAAAGACAGCACGATACACAAGTGAGAAAACTCCTGGATAGTGACAAAGATTTACAATTTTCCTCAGAAGAAGAGCGGGACTCGGATGAACATTTCTATTTTGAAGAGAGACTTGATCCAGCCGAGAATACAATTTCAGACGAATAAGTTGTTTAGTTTTCATTAGTTGACATGCTATTTTATATAAACATGTACATATTTTACTAGTGGGACTGTTTCCAGACTTGCCAGCCAGGAGTATTGAAATATGTCCTAATAAGCAAGTTTTAGTTACATTTAAATTCTGTTTCGGTTAAAGCAGGTATTTAAATTGTATGTTGTATGATATAAATATGATATGTAATATATCATCAAATTATATGAATGTTTAGATTATATTTTAACTATTGTTTATGCTGCCTCATTATCATCAACAAAGCTTGAGCTTGCAAATATGTGTTCAGGCTAAATTAGTAAAATGCACTTTAAATATGCCCATATTAGAAAATCACCATTTTATGATTTCTGAAGGATCATGTGACACTGAAGACTGCAGTAATGATGCTGAAAATTCAGCTTTGATCACAAATGCATTTTACAGTATATTCAAATAGAAAACTGTTCTTTTAAATTGTAAAAATAGTTCACACAATGTTTTTACTGTATTTTGGATCAAATAAATGCAGTCTTGGTGAGCAGAAGAGGCTTCTTTTAAACGGTAGTGTAGGTCTAAAATTAAGTAAAGTCTTTATGTAAAAAAATTATAGTCAGATTACTTTTAACTTAAAACTTGATTTTGATCATTAAGTCTCATTAAGTCTCCTCATATTCATTCTCTTTCTGTCACATTCCACATTGATAGGTCCAGGGGAGGGGTCTTTTGTCTCCTCATGTGTGAATTACAGTCAATATTCATGATCATTCACGCCTCCTCGCATATGAGCTTTCAACACGAAAAGTGTCTTACAAATGTTAAAGTACTATATTGTTTTGTATGAATGAGTGATCAGGATGGTTTTCACATAATTTTGTAGCAAAAACAATAGGCTACAAGATCCAATTCTCCAAGTCTTGTGGACAAATGTTTAGTATGTGTTACATGGCCTTTTTTTTTCAAAAACCATGCATAAACGTTATGTTGCTCACATATTATTTTAGCCCAGTTTTAATACAGTGTTATCAGACTTTAGCCATTAATGTGTTTTTAAGCAACAGAAAAAAGCACAAATGTCAAGGCATGTCAAAACCTCTCCAGGGCCCAAAACACCTCAGACCCCAGTGGGTTAAGCTAGACAACAAGATAATAAAAAGCGATGTGCACAAGTAGTCAAGTACTCGTTCAGCTTCAAATATTCTACTAATAAAAACACTACTCAAATATTGTAATTTGATTTTCCTTTGTGCCTTTGCCTGCTGTGAGCAACAATGAAATTGCTTCTCTCACCTAAATTTTGCCATTACAACTTCATGCATTATAGATACATGACACTGGTATTGTCATGTATCCACATATCTTGTCATTGTGTCATTGTGTCATTTTTTTAATCTAGATGTTTATGCATAGTGCTTTTGTTTTCATAAGAAAAACAGGTTAAAAGGTTGTAAGCTTATTTTGAAACCAGTATAAGTGTGCCATTTGTAAAAACCCAATGGGCTATATGGTAAATTTCACATGTGTTATATTAAAAATTTCAAGTAATCGATTATTTTTTATTATGTATTACATTAGAGTACTCAACTACAATATTTCTCTAAATGCTCATCCTTAATAATAAACAGCAATATTTACCTGCATATGCTTTAACAAAAATACGTGAAAAATGCCACACATGATCTTCGATCATTTTTAAGTGATCACTCAAATTTGTTGAATTACAGTAGTAAATGGATTCATTGACACAAACCATTTTAATGAATTCACAGAAAATCAGTTTATAAGTTTGAATGGATTTACATCAACAAATGTTTTGCATTTAAGTGCATTTCTATAAATTCGAAACTAAGAAAATGCAAAACATTGCATGTTTCCATCCACTATGTCACATGCATAATCATGAGGGAGTCCGCATTGACATGATTGAGCAGCTGAATGACCTCCTTGCTTTGGTGAAAGTTATATTTGATACAAAAGAATAGAAATATATTTTTCATTGAACCAATTTCAGGTATTTGAAAAAGAGCTTGAAAACTAACAATAACTTGCTATTTTATCCACAATATGATTTATAGCATGCCAGGTTTAGTCTCTTCAAATACCTACTGGTAATTAAGTGTTTTTCATGAGTAACTATGATTGTGATTTCACCAAAAAAAAAAAAAAATGTACAAACAGCATTAAACTGCTTGTCTTTCATTTTCATTCTTTCTTTTATTAATGCATCTATCTCCAGCTCAGTGTGACCCTGTGTGTCTCAATGGTGGGACCTGCATACGTCCAAATTCCTGCATGTGCCAGCACGGCTTCTATGGGGCTCAGTGTCAGAACGGTAACAGCATTTCTTTTTGATGAAACTTTTCCTGATGCATGTCCTTGTGATTTTATGATTGCTTCAAGAGGAGCTTTAGAGTAAAATGTATCTATAAATGATTGCTGACATATCCAAACGTTGAAACAATAAATAGAACAGACCTACAACACAATTAGGTTTTTATTGATGTCTTTCAAACATGTTGGAACCCCAGAATCAGAGGCCGAGGGTGTTTGATGTGTATATATTGATTCCTCTATAGAAGCTTCATGTGGTGAAGAATGATTCACATAATGGTTTAAAACAGCCGCTTGGTAAAGATGTTTTTGATAATAGGCAAAGCTTCGTGGTTGGGTGAAATGTAAGAGCTTTTAGTGTATGTTTTCACACTCGTGCCAGATTTGCTGTTGATCATTTCACCTCAGGGGAGTTTGATGTATCCATCATTAGTTCCAAGAACATAAGCCTGATCTTCATTCATCAAACACTGGACAACTTATTTACCACCCTTTCTTCTCTTTGTCCTTCTCAATTTTTTCCCAGCTGTGTGCAGTCCACCCTGCAAAAACGGAGGTCATTGTGTGCGTAAGAACATCTGCTCATGTGCAGACGGATATTCTGGCCCACGTTGTGAGAAAAGTAAGTGACTGTTCAGTAAGTGATTTTATGATTATGCATCTATTGTATGACCATTATTTTCTTTTACTTTTTGCATATTTTTGATAATTATTATTATTATTATCTATTAATGGATTATTAATGGATTTTTGTATACATTTTTATAAATATTTTTACTATTATATTAATTTATTAAATTCATTCAATTTTTTTATATTAATTATATTATTATTTATTGATTTTATAATAATTTTTTTATAAATATTTTCCCTATTTTTATATTAATTTATTAACTGATAATTAACTGATACAAATGTTCAAATATGAATGGTCAAATTGTGTTACTGTTGTCACAGCTGTAATCAATATTTCAGCCACATCTTTACATAACACGACAATTAAACTAAAATCGATCAAAATTGGTTAATTTGGTTGCAGGAAAATTACGTTATTTTACCCTCCTGGTTTGAGAAAATGTAAACTCCCACTTTCTCCATAGGTGTGTGTCAGCCAGTGTGCATGAATGATGGAAGATGTGTTGGACCAGATGTGTGCGACTGCGCGTCAGGATGGAGGGGAAAGAGATGTGATCAACGTGAGTGTAAACCTCTTGTAATTCATATGATCATGGGAAAAGTCCCTTAAATCACATATGTGTGATTTACCTCATGGACACCTATGTGTATGCTGGCGTGCATGTTTAAAATATGCCAGTGTTAACACATGGGAGGCATCAGTCTCAGTGTTGCAGGGTCATATAATTATTCCCCGTTACTCCAAGCACAAAGCAGTTTCCCAGATGATTCCATCAGATACGTAAAAAAACGAAAAAGTTACACACTTCAGCTTTATGTAAAAACTCTCCATTTTCTCTTTTCCAGCTGTGTGTCTGCAGAAGTGTTTAAACGGGGGTGAATGTGTGGGTCCGAGCACCTGCCACTGCAGCCCCGGCTGGAAGGGAACTCTTTGCCAAATACGTAAGTGATTGCCATCCAAACAAACAGAAATGTAATCCTTCACCATAACCACACTGTGGCTAACCTCAAACCTCCAAGACACTCTTTGTCAGTAAAACAATCTAAATTGCACCTCTCTGTTGTGGTTGTTAGTGATGAGCTTTGGTGACAGCAGGAGTTGGCAGGAGAGTAAGGATTCGGTTTACTGCTGTCTGAAAGTAAAGTGCTTTGGCTGATGTTCTCATGAGGGTAGTGGTTTGGGATCCATTTGCAATGGCTTTCCTTGAGCTTGACACAATTATTAAAGGTTAATAATTCCAACAGTCATTTGGTATGTTTACATGTGCAGTTAGTCAAGCTCCATTCTTCATCTGACACAGTGTAATTGAATATTTGAAGGAAGGAAAATATGCTGGGTTAAATACTATGGATGTACATGACTAATCAAGTAATCGTTCTGCACCAGTTAGTCGACTATTTGAAACGCTACTCAAATATCACAAATTGATTTGTCTTTGCGCATTTGCCAGTCTGCCTCTGATCGGCCCCAAAGTGCGTCGTCCCACTGGAAAAAGCCCAGTATGCCAGATTACCAATCCAGCACTGCTTCCTATGGCACCATATTAGAATGGATGCAGACAAAAAAAAGATTGAGAGCTGCAGCTCAAGGCAACTTTTTAAATTCAAAAGTTGTGCTTGTCAGATTCATTGCATATACCATCAATTTATATTTGTATAATGTTCCAAATCTATTATCTAAAAGGCCTGATTCTGAGGTTGATTTTATCGAGTGGATGAATGGCTTCTATTGTGGCCAAATTGCCAGTATGTACAGTGTTTGTTAATAATGACATGATGTTTTCCAGCAATCTGTGAACAGAGGTGTTTGTATGGAAGTCGGTGTGTCAGACCCAACGTGTGCTCTTGCCGAGCTGGATACATGGGCACACTGTGCTCTAGAAAGGTAGGGAACAACAACAACCAAGATTTGGGTTATAGAGTGATTTCTGTATACACTGATCATAACATAAAATGTCTTGCAAGTGATTCCACAACACCCTTTTAGAATTCAACCAAAGATGCTCAAACAAACAATGAATATGAACTTGTTTTCTTTGCATTACTCGAGGTCTGAAAACACTGCATCTTTTTTGTTAGTTTGACCAGTTGTCATTTTCTGCAAATAAATGCTCTAAATGACAATATTTTTATTTGGAATTTGGGAGAAAACTTGTCAGTACTTTATAGAATGACTATTTTTTTCTCTCTCTTTCTAAAACATATGAATATAAATATTAAATCAAGAGCAACTGATAATTTTGCAGTGGTCTCTTAATTTTTTCCCCAGAGTTGAATATATATTAGTTTCAGAAATATAAATTGTGGGGTAAAATATATTTGTAATTGTCATAATAAAATGTCAAAATGTGAAGAAAAAAATCGTAATGTTTCTAAAATATGTTAATGACTTCCTTTTATGTTTCATGAAAGAGAAGAAAAATTGTGTTTGGAACAATTAGGGTGAATAAATGATAAAATAATTTTTATGTTTGGGTCCAAGGTCAACAAACACAAACAAAAATTGACTACAGATTACTTTATTTTACAGATTACTGCCCAGAGAGGATGAGGATCCCAAATGATGCGTCAATACTGCACTGAGGACACTGGGCCCATATTTCACTACTTATTAACCTGACAGGGTTACAGTCTCGGTTATAATTTGTAAATATCATATCTGAAGATATTAATTTATGTTTAAGGTATAATATAAAGTTTTTTTTTTTTTTACTTTTAAACTCTTACTGTATTTGTGAATCCAAAACAAAATAAATGGCTGTGGATTTTATGAATCTGACGTATATTTTCTTGATTTTTAGAAATCTATTTGCCCTTAATGGAAAAGTTAATGTCTGCCATTTGGAGATAGAGAGAACAAAAATAAATACAAAAAGACAGACAGAGAGAGAGAGAGAGAGAGAGAGAGAGAGAGAGAGAGAGAGAGAGAGAGATGTATCTGTGGTGGTGGGGGAATGATCGAGCACCAGCTTGTGAATGTAGAGCAAGATCGGCACATGAGAATGGTGAGGGTCATCACCTGTCATTGATTGTCTCTAACAGCTATTTAGACCAGGACTGCCCTGCCCCCGTCTAGGGGACCCCTAGACGATCTATTGGCCTTCTTGGAGCTCTTTGAGAAAATGGCAGGGGGCCTACAGTTGGCCAAGCACCAAGTGGGCAGTCTGCCTATAACCACTGCTGTCCGGGGAGGCCCAACTCGCGGCACAGCACCAGTTAAGCACCTACTGGTATACGCAGATTTGAAGACCATCCTTTGCCCAGCAGCTCCAGGATGCCTGCCAGAGGTGATTGCTGACTGAGCAATGAGACGTCTGGACTGTGATCAATCTGGTGGTACTGGAACGGTTTATCGCTCTACTTCTGAGGGGAACGGTAGAGTGGGTCCAGTGCCATCGCCCAGTGCTGCTACAAATGGCCATACGGCTGGCAGAGGACCACATGGTGGCACATTCGGGAGCCAGTGAGTCCCAAGATCCTTCTCTCTTTCTCTCCCGTCTTCCCTCATTCTATTCCCTTCTCTCTGTCCTGTTCCTCTGCCCTGGAAACAGGGGGGGGTTCTCCTCCCAAACCGGCTCCCTGGCTTTGGGGACTGCACTACAGGCCGGTTTCCCATGCTGCACTCTCACTCCCAGGTCATTTGCGGGACCAATGCCTGGTGATGGAAGTGGGGACATTGGTTCGGGTCCCCGACACGCCGCAGTATTCCCCAGAGAGGATTTCCCTCTGGAGCAGAGACGAGACCCTTAGACGTGCCTTCGTCCAAGTTAAATTGATTAATGGTCAACGTCTCCAGCTAGACATTGCGCTCTCATATCCGTATTTTTCTGTTAAAAATGATTTGTTGTATCAAGTGATGCAGGACACTCCGACAAAAGAGGATACAACCCAGTTGTTGATACCGAAGAGCCATCAGGAAATGCTATTCCAGACGGCGCATCAGAATGCGATTATGCGTCACTTAGAACAAGAAAAAACACAACCGTCTAATGGCCCTTTTCTATTTGGCTGGGCATTCACAGGGATGTTTGCAAGTGGTGTGCGGCATGCCGCGAATGTCAGCTGGCGAATCCACTACAATATTAATTTGCCATCCTCTACAATATTAATTTGCCAGTAGACTGTGGCTATCCGCTTTGTTACAGCAATCGTGAAGCCGCATTCCTGATTTGCATCAGAGCATCAACATCAGCATCAAGCTTTGAACTCGCCGGGAAAATTGCTTCCAAACAAAAAGGTCTCATTCTGTGTTTTGATAATAGTTTAGACTTAACTTGCATCTGTGGTCATTAAAATGTACCTTACAAGTCCCATCTGGGCTTGTTGTGTACATTATGCAGCTCTAAGAGCTCTTCCTCCATCATTTTATCACTGACAGAAGCGCTGTCGGCGATCCTTTTATTTACTGAGATAACATCTGCAGCTCTATCATAGGAAAGTATTACAACTGTTTCGCCTATAGAAGGTCAATGGGACAGCCACATTATGCTATTTTATGCTAAACTTGTAGGCACATCTTGGTAGAAGGGCTCTGGAATTGTGTCGGTTTGTGAAGCGTGCACATCAGTGTAATGACTCTGGGCGGACACATCAAAGTTTCTGCCTTTCACACCAGTGTCGATGCCGTATTAATGGTAAATGCATTAATCACGATTAAGACAAATTAACGCTTAACTTTTTTTATTAATTGCATGTGTTAATGCAGTAATTCTGACCACTCTATTGTTTTTATAAAAACACAAAACAAATTTACTATGTAATTTTAATATTTCATATTGACATGCAATAAAGCGCAGCAGTCTTGTTCCAGAAGTAAAAATCCCATTAATTTATCACATAGATTAATTGATTTTCAACGATAACTTATAAACCTTTAAAAGACAGGCCTACTGTGAGCTATGAGGTTGTTCATCAATTGTATAGGCTTCCGTTGAAGCTATCCCTCCAGGTTATTTCAACTTCATTGTTTAAAAATCATGTTTGATAGTGGAATTCATGGTAAACAACTACATAATACATGGTCCAGAAGAGAAAGATCCACCAATCAGAGAACCGCGGCCAACGAAACCCACGAAAATGTGCTTTGGAGCAACCACTCACTCCCATGACACGGTAAATGACGTAATCGAGTCGGTCTCCCTTCATCCTTAAACTACTAAGTCGTATTTATACATATCAGAATATTTAGCAATAAATGCAAACTATATTGATTCTATATTTCTAATCAACAACCTAATATCAAAAGTTTTATATATATTCCCACCGTTTTCTATTCAATGGCATCATTCGCAATGCTTTATGGGATTGTAGTTTGTGCCCTCGTTAAAGATGTTAAGTACACAGCCTTGTACCTTTGTCTTAATGTCTGAATTTCAGAAACTTTTTTGCCTCAAAATTAAGTTTGTGATGTGATTCTCCTCGGAGCTGGTTGGTTTAGTTCATAGCTTACAACTCTTTTATGAAGGATTTTATAAAATGTCTATGGAAGAAATCAATGGGGAAAATACTTGGAACCCAAATGGCTTAAATAGTGGGCTGGCATTGTTGCACAAAATGGAGAATAACAGAAAAAACTATTTCTCTTGTTATTCAGCCCAAGCCACAGACAATTTAGCATCCTGTGTCATCCTTCTTCAACTACATGACTTGAAACTCTGCTGCACTCGCTCTCTCAGAGGACGTCCCCTTTAATGTGACTGGAATGCTAAAAAAACACGTAAACATGCTGTTTGTGTCACGCTTTGTGCAGCAAGCTGTGGCTGCAGTTTTATCGCCGGTCGGTTGGCAAATATAAACAGACATCTCTGTGACAACACAAACAAGAATCTGAGCTAATTAAGAGCCATTGATGGCAGCCATTAATGAGTCAGCCACATTTAGTTGTGCTCATGCATAGCTAATAATCCAGCTGTTCCTATTCGATTACCTGAGGTACGCAAAAATAAAGAGAAAAGGACAGTAAACTGTGGTTAAATGCAGAGAACGGTAAACAATTCATCATTTGTTTGAAAAGGTTACAAGAAAGCTTAGAGTTTTAATTAATTCGTTTTGAGTTTCTGTTTGTTTGTTCTGTTGCGTTGTGGTGTATAAAATGTATAATATTTTATGCATTATAATTTACATTTGAATTGAAGGTCAAATTTTTATTTATTTCATATGCTTAAAGTCAGTCTGTCCTTTTTCAGAGATTACAAATATCCGACCCTTCAACTTTTGGCTGCATTTTCTGATAATGCTTGAAATAAAAAACACAAGGTTAGACACCAAAAATCTCTTTTAGATAATGTAACAAGTTCAAAACTTTAAACAACTCCCATGTGTTCAAATCCCTGTCTCGTACTACCCGCTAAGACGGGATGACAAAGAGTTTAGACTCAGGTAGTAGTTTAGGTGGTGTGAAACTCCACAGAGTTCCACTACTAACACAGGGATTATTGGAAATCTGGATTTTAATCTTAATGCTCAAGACTCCTCCAACCCCAGTGAATTACAGTGATAGTTGGTGAAGTGTGTGTTCATTACAATATTTATTTGAACATGTGCCAGATACATTGCTTTCAAAAGAAACGTATGCATAAAGTCGGTTCTTTTCCTCTAATCTTAGAGGTTTTGGAGCTAAACTGTGGAACAAGACGGTCTCTTGTGCTCTTTTTCAATCAATGTCTTATACATACATTATAGTTCCACACAGATGGCTGGATACTCTGACATAGTTGTTGTATCATGTTATTAGTTTGTGTTAACGTTACCATATAATGACCATGACTAAGATGGTGGCACATGCACATTGTAGGGCTCAACGTCACTATTTTGGCTTTAGTAAAATAGTGATATTTCTCATTGTACATTTTAGTCTAGTTTCTCGATATAACCTTGCAACACACACTCTTGGACATAAATCTCTGCTGCACAAGCATTGTATTGGATGATGTACACAACTTTCTTCATCTCCCACCAGAGATAGTAAGGACACCGCACTCGAGTGAGCCAGTAAGTCTGAGCCAGTCAGTCCGACCAGAAGTAACCACAGACCGTAAACATAGACGGGGTAAGCACGGAGGCCTGCGAGCCAGGCTAAAGCTAAACCTGCAACGAGGAGCACTACCTAGCATCTTCCTCACCATTGTTCTGTCTCTGGGTAACAAGATTGACAAACTAAGACTCTGGATTATGCAGAGAATTTTTATGGACTGTAACGCTATGATTTTCATGGAAACTTGCCTCAACAGCAGCATACTAACCAGCACGATTGAGCTAGAGGGACATAACATAATCAGGTTTACAGCAATGTTTCTGAAGCTTACAAAGCCATTCTCCTCCCCCATCTTGGACAATCTGATCACATATCCCCATATACACCCAATCATCAAACATGTGAAACCCACTGAGAGGATTGTAAAAGTGTGGCTTGAAGGAGCAGACGCCTCACTGCAACAACAGTTTCAGCACTTTGAATGGAATGCGTTTGCCCCTCAGGCCACCCAGGACTCCCACACAGACCTTGATGCTTCCACAAACTCTGTTCTCCAACACAGTCACAAGCCAAAAGGTAATCAAAACATACCCCAACCAGACGCCCTGGATGAGCAGAGATACTGCATTCAGATCTGGGGACCGCGTAGCCTACACATCTGCCAGGGCCAACCTTAAGAGGGGGGAGGGGGTGTATCAGGGAAGCCAAATATAGGTACAAACTGCAGATCGAGGATAACTTTTAAAGTGCTAATCCCCGATGCATGTGGCAAAGCATTCAAACTCCCACAAACTATTAACCCACCAACACCTCCCCCTCAACAAGCAAAACATTCCTCTTGGATGAGCTTAATAAATTCTATGCTCGCTTTGCCCAGGAAAACTCTGATTCCATCAAAGCAAAGTTACTCCCCCAAGACATACCACTCACACTCACCATCAGTGATGTGTGCTCCACACTGAGCAGCATGAATGCACTTAAAGCTGCTGGCCCTAACGGCATCCCAGGCTACTTAATCAGGGCCTGTGCTGGACAGCTGGCTGGGGTCTTTACTAAAATCTTTAACCTGTCCCAAGCAGTTGTCCCCACCTGCTTCAAAATTACCACCGTTGTACCAGTGCTTAAACATGTTGCTGCTACAGCCCTCAATGACTTCTGTCCTGTCACTCTTACCCCTGGCATTGCCAAGTGTATTGGGAGACTTGTACTTTCTCACTTCAAAACCTGCCTGCCTACACCAGTTCGCCTATTGCCCCAATAGGCCAACTGAGGACAGCATCACCTCAGCACTTCACTCTCCCCTGACCCACCTGGACAATAGCAATTCCTAAGTCAGGATGCTATTTATTGATTTCAGTTCTGCCTTTAACACGGTCATCCCATTTAAGCTGATCTCCAACCTCATTGACCTTGGTATCAGCACCTCCTTCTGTAATTGGACTCTGGACTTCCTTACCAACAGACCACAGTCTGTTAGGCTCAACCACAACTCCACCCTCATACTCAGCACTGATGTTCCAAAGGACTGTGTGCTGAGCCCCATCCTCTATTCCCTCTTCACCTATGACTGCGTTCCTGTGCATGGCGCAAACTACATAATCAAGTTTGCAGATGACACCACGGTGGATCAACAGTGATCAGATGGCATATAGGGATGAATTGCAGCACCTAGTGAAGTAGTGCACTGGCAATAAACTTGCACTCAACACCCAGAAGACCATTGTGGACTACCGATGGACTGAAAAAACACGCTCTGAGGTGGAGCGTGTCCAGCTTTAAGTTCCAAGGTGTCCATATCTCAGAGGATCTCCCTTGAGCACTCAACACTCTCTGATCAAAAAGGTGTAAAAGCATCTCTACTTCCTAAGGAGACTAAGGAAAGACTGCCTGCCCCCTTAAGTCCTGATGAATTTCTACCGCTGTACCATTGAGAGCATACTAACAAACTGCATCGCAGTATGGTATGGCAACTGCATGGTCTCAGATCGGAAGGCCCTCCAGCGGGTGGTAAAAACCACCCAACACATCACTGTTGCAAGCTACCCTCCATAAAAGATATTCAGGACACGCACTGCCTTCAAAGAGCAAGAACTATCATCAAAGACAACTCATCCCAACCATGGACTCGCTACCCCTCTCCCATCAAAAAGGTGCTACAGGGAGTCTCTGCGGTCACATTGCAGACTCAGGAACAGCGCTTCCCCCTTAGCTTACAACTTGCAGAACACAGTAGCCAAGCGCTAACCCCCTATTCTACATATCCAACTAATTTGCTACTGCACTTTACCTGCATTTATTTTTATATTATATTACTATTTGTACAATACAGTTAAAAAAGCATCCCAGGGTGATACCTCAAGAAGTTGGTTGAGAAAATGTCAAGAGTAAGATGTCTGTAATGTGAAAAATATAGATTCTCATTACTGTAAAGCAAAAAATTACTGAAATACATAAGAATCTCTTTGATGTAATGTGAAGAAATTACCATTTTGAAATAAATCCCATTACTGTAATACAATAAGTTGTGCAATACAAAAAAATACCACTCAATACTTTAATGGAAAAACAAAATCGTATTACTATAATGCTAAAACTGTAATGTGAAAGAAAACGCTGTACAAAATTACCTACATTTTTTAAATAAAAACCTCATGTGAAATTGTTTTATTTAAAAGCATAAAGAACAGTTGTAGTACAATAGTAAGTATACATTGGTATTCAAGGTACTATTTGTACTGAATTTTAGATCATGCTGGTTTTAATTGGGAACGAGTCCACTCTGAATTTTTTATCATTTAACTTTCAGCAGATTGCTGGCAGTCTGTTCTGTGGATCTTGTATACAGAACTAATTAAAAAGTGACCTTGAGTATGGAATTTACAATCATATCTTAGTAAGTCTTCAATGTTTTAATTCTCCCCTGGGTATGTATCCAATTTGAGATTAATCAGTCATATGCATAAATCATACGCTTCATTTTATAGTTCATTATAATGTTAATACATACAATTTAAGTCAGAAGTTTACATACACTTAGGTTGAAATCATTAAAACTAATTTTTTAATCACTCCACAGGTTTACTATTAGCAAAATATAGTTTTGGCAAGTTGCTTACTTTGTACATGACACAAGTAATTTTTCCAACAATTATTTACAGACAGACTGTTTCACTTTTAATTGACTATATCACAATTCCAGTGGGTCAGAACTTTACATTCACCAAGTTAATTGTGCCTTTAAGCAGCTTGGAAAATTCCAGAAAATGGTGTCAAGCCTTTAGACAATTAGCTACTGATAGGAAGTGTACTGAATTGGAGGTGTACCTGTGGGTGTATTTCAAACTCAGTGCCTCTCTGCTTGACATCATGGGAAAAAATAAAATAAATCAGCAAAGACCTCAGAAATTTTTTTTCAAGGAGAAAGGAGGCCTATAAACCAGTTCTGAGTGAAAAGAATGGGACAAAATTCCTGCAACTTATTGAGAGAAGCTTGTGGAAGGCTACCCAAAAAGTTTGACCCAAGTTAAACAATTTAAAAGGCAATGTTACCAAATACTAACAAAGTGTATGTAAACTTCTGACCCACTGGGAATGTAATGACAGATATAAAAGCTGAAATGAATACAATACTCTACAATTATTCTGACATTTCACATTCTTAAAATAAAGTAGTGATCCTAACTGACCCAAGAGAGGGAATGTTTTCTACGATTAAATGTCAGGAATTGTGAAAAACTGAGTTTAAATGTACTTGGCTAAGGTTTATGAAATCTTCTGACTTCAACTGTATAACGGTGGCAGCACCTGTACTAAATTTAAATAAATAATTTTAAGTCAAAATTCTGGTGCCGGACAGGTTTAGGCACGTCAACATGGATACTTTGTCCCAGATAGCTCTAAAAGCCACCAATTACATGCATTTTAAATAAATTCACAAAAGAGTGCATCACTTTCCAAAGCAGAAGTATATTTAAAAAAAAAATAGCATAAAGAAGACTGTAAACTAAAGGCAAGGAATCCAAGACTCAAACAAAATACCAGAAATGATCAAATAAATAAATCCCATCAGAACAAAAACACCCAACAATAACTATTAAAGTGTGTGTGTGTGTGTGTGTGTGTGATGTGTGAGCGTGTATTTATCACTTTGTGGGGACCAAATGTCCCCATAAGGATAGTAAAACCCAAAATGTTTGACCTTGTGGGGACATTTTGTCGGTCCCCATGAGGAAAACAGCTTATAAATCATACTAAATTATGTTTTTTGAAAATGTAAAAATGCAGAAAGTTTTCTGTGAGGGTTAGGTTTAGGGGTAGGGTTAGGTTTAGGGGATAGAATATAAAGTTTGTACAGTATAAAAACCATTATGTCTATGGAAAGTCCCCATAAAACATGGAAACACAACATATATGTGTGTGTGTGTGTGTGTGTGTGTGTGTGTGTGTAAATGTATGATAGAGAGTTCAGGCAGTAGGAGGGTTTTTGAATGGTGCTGGTTCATGGAGAGTTTACAATGTACCCGAACGACGACTACGTGCAATACTGCAGGATGCAGAGTGAGAGTCCAACAACAGGGGATAAAAAGGTAGGTCAGACGAATCAAGGAATCGCCTAGCACTTCCACTTTAGACCTTTAATTTTCCATCACACCTTGACCATGGAGCTCTTCGGCACAGTTGCAGATCCTACAAACCCATGCCACTCCACTTTCACTCAAGAAGTGCAATCAACGGCAATGGAAAAATCCAGGCCTCACTCTCTGGTGATAAGCACTGTCAGATTTGTCCCTTTGTGGTTTCTTCCTCTCTTCTCCGATCGCGTTCCTAATCCATGTCACCGTACACAAAGCAGCAAACTTTCTCCTTACACAGCTAGGCACATCACAACTTCACCTCAAACCAGTATCAAATCTCACTTGTTTCTCTTTTTCCCCTGAATGACCATCTTCCTGGTTACCTTTATAATTGCCTTTATCGTTGACACCTGGAAATCTGACAAGCAGCCATTTTAGTTTGTGGTGGTGGATCCTTAAAGTGGCAGTGCGCAGTTCTGCCAATAAACTATATTACTTTTCAAAACATTATTTTAACCTTTATTATTTATGAAAAATTATTTTAGTGTAATTTTCATATAACTGTGTATTTTTTCATATAGCTTTTTCCACCTTTTATAAAAGCCATAAGCCTAGAAATGCCAATTGTTATAGAGTTTTAAGGTTAAGAGCTCTTTGTCGTACCAAAGAAAACCACTGTGAAACACTGCCTGTCATTCCTTGTTGCTTTAATAATCAGATATGCGTCTTATCTTTTAGCATATGCAGCCCAAGGCAAGAGAGGAAGCCGCATACTGTATCTGCATTCGTACCTTCATCAGGGTTGTTATTTAGCACATTGTGATGTGTTAACTATGGTGAGGAGAATGATGACAGCTTTCTAACATCTTTTTTTCAAGCCTTGAACATCACCCTATGTGTTATAATTAGCCCTGATGGGGATTGTCCAGTTAATGCTATCTACTCAAAACTAAATGAATGTTTAACTTGTATACAGGCCATTGATTGATATCTTGTTTAAACTTGGCATGAGCAATGAGATTAGCCATATTAGCTATCTACAAATGTATAAAGATATTTCATTATAGACCTGTAAGAGGCTTAACCTATAGTTAGGAAGCACTAGTAAATAATGCAACCGATACCCAAGACTAATACTGTATGTCTCAACTGGAGTGAAGCTTTTATCAGAAAAGCTCCTTGGGTACTGAGTTCATAAGACACTTCATAACTCAAATGGCTATCTGATGTTATTTGGATAAATAAAAGGTTATGGATAAATCAAAATGATCATGCTAGAAACTGACATTCCATTCTGCGAAATTACTGGCAAGCGGCATTCCCCAACAAGTGTGAACACATTTCCATCTAGCTCTACTGTGCGTTGTTCGAGCAACTGCCGAGACACGGATTCCTGTCCAGTGGGAACCAGGAAGTAATTGTGTTGACAAATAATTTTCACAAAAAATGTGCTTTATTCCACTGATTGTTAGGTTTAGGTTTGGGGTTTGGGTTAGGGGGTGGAGTTAATAAAATATGCATTCCTGTTGATTGTTTTACATAATTTACAACTAAAAATACAACACACTTTTGGCGCCACTCTGTGGACATTTTACAACGCTTCCAGCTTCGGCCACTGGGGACAGTGATTTGAATTTCGATAAACAGATTTCAGCAGCAGAACTTTTGACCAACTTTTGCCAAATTTACAGTAAGTTCAGTGTAGATAAGTCATTAAAAAAAATTTCAATGAATAGCTTTTAAATTTGATTGTCTGCTCCTCTAGATACAAAATTAAGCACTTAAGAAGCTAATCATGTAGGTAGAAATGTAGGTGTACAAATCTGCTAAAACAGTACCTAGATAGTCCACACAGTCTCTAAATGCCACCATGCAGGTGATAGAAATTAGAACAGATTTCTAGCCACAGATCAAATCTCCCAGAAGCCTATCACCGTAGAGTTTGAGAAGCATGAAGGTACATGGAGGAGAGTGGTTCAGATCTGCAGTTTATAAAAATGTTTTCCCTTGTAGAGATCCTCTCTGGGAACTCTTTTCTTGAGAGGTCCCGGTGGCCCTCATGGCTGTCAGTCCCTCGGCTCCAATTAGTTGGCTTTAATGGCCAGCAAGAGCACTGAAGACACTTATAAAAGTTCTCCAACTGAAATGAAAGAATGAAATGTGTCTCTATCTGTGCTGGACCATCATCTGTTTTCTTACCTTCCAATATGTCTTTTTTTGTCTCTAATAATTTTGTATGCTTAATGATCTCTTGGCACTTTGGTACAGGAGACCAATGATTTCTGACCAGGGTTACACATAGGTAAGATATTTGTAGTGAAGTAAATATAGCACAAAATATTAAATACTTTCTACATTGAATAAGCTAAAGCGTGAACTTGAAAATATTAAGTCAATTCTGAATGTGTACATGTCAAGCATGCAAATTTCACAGATAAATTAAATAAGTAAATTTTACTTTACTGGTTTTCCCTCCGTGCACTGGGCTTGAATAATTAATGAACTTGGATGGTTTCACTTTTTGAATTTTTTTTTTTACATTTGATAACTTCTTTTGTGCAGTCTGGAGCAAAATTAGCATTTCATGGTTAAAAAAATCTGTTGATCTGTTGATTGTCACCGTCAATGTGTTTTGTCCACCAAGTGTTCAGGTCTGCAGTCGCAGCGCTGGCTCCTGTTTTTATCGCCATTAAAGCAAGGTGATGTTGTCTAATAGATTAAAAAGCATTCATTATGCTTCCCTGTGGAAGGCTTCCATGTGTCATGTTGAACATGATGAAGTAGGTTTAAAAACATTGAAATGTTAATAAACTTTTAAAAGCAAGGCTTTTATTGCTATATTGCTTGAGTAAAATGTACAAAGCGTGAGTAAAATTTACATAAAAAAGTATTAGAAAAAGTAAACCCTACTCCAATTTTATTTCAGTGTAGAAAGCATTACAACATTGTCTTGTGAAACCTAACAAAACTGAAAGTATTACTTTAAATTACTAGCGCTGTCAAAATATTAAAAATACATATATTTTTTTTTAAATCTGGTATTTTTTGTAAATAACGGCTCAACGCATTCAATTACTTTAATATACATATACTGCATATATATCAAGCATAGCGTTAGTTCTGTCAGGTCACGTAGGTCAAGCTCGCAATCAGCTGATGCTCAGCTGATCTTGACGTCTACCATTACAATTCATACGCTTACCAGAGTAGGCCAATTTAAGTCCTCCATTCATTCATTAATTAATTGCTTAGCTGTCTTTCCATTGCATGGATGCAAGCTGCAATTGACATCCTCCTTCATCCCCAGCCCCATCGCTGTATGGCAACTTGCCCTTTAGTTTCTCTACATCTGGCTTGCTGTTTTGTGCTCCAAGACTACAGTGTTATTCTGCCTTGTTGTTGATTGCCAACTTCATATGCAGTATCTGAAGTTCTAGTAATTGTTATGCAACTGAACAATTGTATCATGTAGCAATAAAACATTGGAACAATGTTGTGTCCATGAATAACTCTGTTCTGTCCATGAATGAATGCGTGGATTAGCGGAGAAATTTCCCAGAACAAAACCATACCACCCAACACTAATAGATGCTTCACTTCTCTATAACTGAATAACGTATTCAAGTATTAATTTGACGGAAGTATATATATTACATATTAAATGGCATTTTTCCTGAAAGTCCTGAAAATCCCCACTACAGTTTAATTTCTGCCACATTTAAAATTCTGTATTGTGTTTAATAGAAAATGGTGATGCAAATGGCATTTAGCAAAATGACAGCTTGATTGGAAATATTCTACTCACAAGTGATATTTGCATTGATTTTTATTAGTTTTCTTTGAACATCACTTGTCTTATTCCATCTTAAGCTTGCTCTTCACTTACACTTCTATAGACTTGGTTAACATACAGTAAATTTTTTAGGGAAAAAAACTTTATTATGGGGCAAAATTTTTGGTGTTAGATAGTTTTAAAAGTTATTAAACTGTCATGTTGTCCATTTTATTACCATTAATGTAATGCAAAATGATTTCCAGAATAACATTCAGCAAAAGGAACACATTTCTGCATTGATGAAGGGGAGTTTACTGAGGAGGCTACAAAAAAGGTTGGGAAACACTGCAGTATTTTAGAATTATTTTATGCCATGGTTTCAAAGAATAAATGTGTTTTTAAGTGTGTAAATGTATATGTAGGTGGACAGGGCTCTTTTGTAAGTAATGACTGGTATTTTAGAGCACTCCAAACCCAGAGAAACAAAACTGTGTGAGACGTTTAGTTTTCATTGGGGCTTTGAGAGCACTCTAATATTGTAGTCCAATCACGCACTTTTCCAACAGTGTTTTAAAACAGGTGGGTGTGCATTTAGAGTTTTATAATCTTAAACTAGGTCTTTAAAATGCTAATTGGCACTCACCGTCCCTCAACTGGAACCGGAGTGTAAGCTATGACATATTGTCTATCTAAACTTGGAACAGACCCGTGAAAGCATTCAATGAAAATATGTGTATTGTTTCATGCTCTGTTCGTTTCTGTGAAGATAGTTACCGAGGAAAAACATGCTCTGAGCAAATGCAGCTTGACTTTCATAACTTACCACAAGCTTTGACCTGCACATTTGGGAACCAACCAAACTGTCTCCAGGGATTATAATGGCGTATCTTTGTTTTGCATCGCGACAGGGACTCTTAAAGATTAGAGGCAATGCTGTGAGGATAAACAACAAACCCATTGGAGCGTATGTTTGGGCCAGGGGCAGCTCATCAAGTATTCAGTGCCTGTATGGAGTTACTGTGCATGCATTTTGGCAAGGCTGATTTATGCCATGCATAGGTTTCTCATGGTCAGGAAAGTCTGAAAATATGAGGGAATTTTAAAATTGTGATTTGCATGCCTGGAAATGTCATTAAAATTAATAAAATCCTGGAATAAACAAAGTCATGGAAATTTCTGTTGTGAATATATTGTACTTTCTCTAGTTATGTTCAGCTCCAAAGCTATATGTCTTTGTATAAGCAATCTGTACAAAATAATGCAAAATGCAAAACTCTTGCAGTAATCACGAATGACTGATAAAGTAGCAGAAATTCATTAGTAAAAAGTTGTGGGAACCCTGCACACAGTACAATTTGAATGTTCAAAGCACAATACCACATTTGAACATGTGGAGACTTTGATGTTGGCTTGACAAAGCCTTGTCTGAAAGAATGTCAGATAAACTGTCAGATAGAGAGAGACACATCAAAGGGTTTTTGTGCATTTGTTTAGATAAAAAAATGTGACAGTTGGACTTTAAATTGCCATTTGGTTCCTTTACATACTTATCAGTTGTTGAACCATAGACACATATCCACCATTGTGTACATCAATACAGCAACAGTAAAGACAATCTCCACTGGTCTTTTACTGCCATCTAGTGCTTGGTAAAGAAAACACAAGGCTCTGCAAATGTCCTTCTGCTCTCCAAGTACCACAGAATTTGATAGCAATAATGTTAAAGCAAATAAAGTACATATCTTAAAATGGAAAATACTTCAGAAGAACCAAATGCAAAGTTTACAACATACTAATAATGCAGCTCCCAGCTCTATGATGTAAGGTGGGCCATCTTACACTGCAACCTTGGTAAAGATATTGCACAATCACAGCCAATCAGAGTATATTTGGTGTTTAACAGTTATGTGGTGCAGGGTTTAAGACCAAAAAGGTTTCACTGTGGGCTACACCGCACAATGGCAACCGCCAAAAGTTAATTGTGGTATTTAATTGAATAGTACCCTGTAATTTAATAACAGCTTTACTTCATAAGTTTTGGACAGTTTTGGTTTATTTGTCTAGGTAAACTCTGACTGATATTTTTACAGCCTCAAAAAAAAAAAAAAGACTACAGTAAATGAGCGATAGAGAACACACCTTTTCAGGTCATTCAGTTAGATGGGATTAAAGAAAAATATGAAAAACAGAATGAGAGTGCACCCATCGACAGTGCTATCCTCCTAATAAGTTAGAGCATAATGCTTACTGAAATTAAAACAACTGACTTAAATAATTTCAAGTTCACTTACAAGTTCCCTTAGTTCCTAAGTTGTTGATGGTTTGGATTTCGAAACTTCTAGCAAACTAGAACTTTCTGAACAACATTGTAAACTGACTCTCTCATGGACCTGGACTGACCAACAGCCTATGTGATAAACATTTTACAGGCAATGGCAGAAGTCTCTGTCTGTAAACTTTTCTGAGCTAAATTTAGCATTGGGTCAAAGTTTAGAGAATAGAGTTTTACAGAAGAGTATATAATATTAGATAGTTACCGGTGGCGATGACCCCCTAATGACATACTTGATTTCAGAAAACCTTGCTTATGCTTGAGTTATACTGCAAAGACAGTAAATATAAATATACAAGCTAATTATTCTATCTATGAGTAGGGCTGGGTGCTAAAACGATAAATCCTCAATATCGACGATAAACCTTTGAGTACTAATTTCGATATTTTGCCAATGTTCTATATCTAGACGATCAGATCAGGTACGTGTTACAAGATCAGCAAAGATATACACACAATTAGCTAACTGAATCACAGTCATGAAATCAGATGGTTAGGAAGTATTAGCTGGCTAGAGGCTACCCCGCTCCGTTGTCATATAAACCAATAATGAAGCTTGGCAGCCAGCCACTAGCTAGCAGTTAGCTATCTGGCTAATATGATATTGTTGTGTATTGCACATTGACAATTCAATACAGCTATCGAGTGAAAATAACAATTCCAACATCAACACCGATGGTGTTTATTTATGTACTATTTAGTTTTTTCATGATCCATAGAGCTGTCCCATGCAAGAAAGTATTTTTCTTCTTGTGATGTTTATTGGCGGTTAGCAATACAGGTTATGGTTCAGTTACACCACCAACTGAGCTGGAGTGAGGAGCATCACAAGAAGTCAAAAGTCTGCTGAATACAGGGAAATGTAATCGAAAAGTAGAATTAAATCTCAAACTGAGTATACTTTTTGAAATTCTAATTTAAAGATAGCTTACCCTGGGTTATGGTTTATGTTTAATGAATTATTGATTTCCAACTAATATGTGGAATGCATTTCCTCTCACATTAATGGTACGAATTGTACTGTGTATTGTGATAAATATCAACATAGAACGATATGAAAAAAATATGTAAGGATAATATTTTTGGCCATAACGCCCAGCCCTGTTAATGAGCAGATTTAGCACATTCTTACACAGATTATGTTTAATAACTGGCCAACATGTAAAGTCAAGTAAACGCCTTAAAAGGCTTTACTTTATTGGGGTATGGTCATACGTTTTTGAAGGAAAAAATATTTTTGCTCATACCTCGATTTTGCTTTGCATGTAAACACTTTTAGTGGCACACTTACCAGCTCATCCAATGTGCGCAAGTGTTGTGCACAAGCCTCTTTACATTTTGACTTCAAAGCAGAGAATAATCTGATGATTTCAAATCTCATGTAAATGTGGGTTTCTTATGATGTAGTCTTTTAAAAAACAATTTTTTTTATTATTGTCAGTGTATTGCTGTGCATGTAAACATGTTTATTGAGAGACATCAATAGCGAGGGATTAATTAACCATTTACATTTATGCATTTGGCAGGCACTTTTATCTGAAGCAACTTGCATTTTGAGGTATTTTATCAGTATCTGAGTTTTCCCTGGGAACTGAACCCATGACCTTGGCATTGCAAGTGCCCAACACTTGAGCTACAGGAACTCTAGAGTGAAGGGACAAAACTGAGGTGTGTCATCTAAAAAACATTAGGTCAGATCACTTCATTACCACCTCAACATCCTACTGACCTGTGCCCAGAGGACCAACTAATCCTACCACTTGCCCAATATTACAGTCTAGAGGTTAAATAAACACCCAAACTCTTGTATGTGAGTTAGTGTGTGTACTTATTTATATATCTTTAAACATCCCCTTCTTTGGGCCATGACAGGTGGCCCCCCCAGCTCCACCTGTCAACCCTTTTCCACAGCCACATGGTGGCGGACAAATCCAGAAAGGGATCAGTCATTCAAGAAATGGCATGCTGATGTACCACGGGGCCACGGAAGATCTTCGGACACCGGATCAGACGCAGCTGCCCCCCGGCTGCTATTTTCACTCAGCTTAAAGCGCCATGGGCAGCCAGCATCTACGCCATGGACTACCCACAACAACCACTCTCTCTTTGCACGCCATGAAGTCCACTGCAGGAGAGCACGGGCTTGCTCATGCACATCCCGCACATGATACCCAAAGCTTGCCCTCAGACCCTGATGAGCTTGACAGTGGTAGCGACAGCTCTGAGAAATCCACCGGTGCCTGGAGCCCTACTCAGGGCCACAAGGAAGGGTGGAGGCGCCGTGGGGGCCGTAGACTTGCATGCATGAGCAAACAGCGGCAGGCAGCTAACGCTAGGGAGCGAGATCGCACGCACAGCGTCAACACCGCCTTCACGGCTCTACGCACCCTCATCCCCACGGAACCAGCCGACAGGAAGTTGTCAAAAATTGAGACTCTGCGCTTGGCATCAAGCTACATTTCGCACCTGGCTAATGTGCTTCTACTAGGGGAGGACTGCAGGGATGGGCAACCCTGCCTGAAATATCACAACATTTTACAAAGCAACACCAACATCAAAACCCCCCCAGTTAAACCCATCTGCACTTTCTGCTTGAGTAACCAAAGAAAACTGGTGAGTCTCTTAAGGTGGCAAATCTTTCAACTACCACCTGTTGAGTCTAAAAATATTGGAGTGCCTTAAAAATTTCCAGACTTGGTGATGATTATCCAGATTTTGTGCCAAAAATCATTGGATTTGACATTGATTTGCCAGTCCTGAATTGTTGCCTTAACACTTGGGTTTTTCTGCGTGCCACATTTTCCCCCAGGTTGAATGCTCTAGCCTTTCAAAGTTTACTCTTTTGACCTCAAGCATTTACGCACATGTTTTATGCATGCACACTACGAATGCTTGGAGATACTCTTTATTACAGTCAGGGGCAGGTGCATGTGCAAGTGATGTCTAGAAAAACTGGTTTGCACATGGACTGTACATACTGTGCTGATGACAAAATGTTCTTGACATGTGCTGTGCGTGACTTGTTGTGGTACGCAGAAAACAGAATATCCTTTCGCCTTTAACTGTTTATCATCTGCAAAACCAATAATGCATGACTGCAATAATGTCAACAAATGTGACATACTGTATAGTGTGCATTGCCTTTCTAATGACTGTATCTTCTTCTGCAGCTAAGAGATGGGGAAAAGCATACTACCGCATGACAGGAAGGGTTATCCGACTGATCGGTGCTACATACGAGCTCCCAACTTCTAAATGTTTACGTGTAAAGAAACATCACCTTGCACAGAGACAAGATATTTACTGTATGTTCTTTTTTTGTCCTAAGAGGACAGAGGACAGATGGAGTGGTGAGAAGAATCTACGAATACTGCACTTTTTTGAGTTTACTATCTGTGTTGCATATGCATGTGTGTCCACCTTATCAACTGAGTTTTGGTTAATGTAACCGGAGAATATGTGTAAAGTTGCACCTGGTGGGAGGCTATTTCAGTGTCAGATATAGTGAGCTACACCATCCCTCGCCTTAAAAAACAGTCTTGTGTCTGTCTCTCGCGCGCGTCACATGATGGTAATTGACACCCTGCGGTTTGCAGTGGTTGCTGTCAGTACAACAGTGGGCAAAATCCCATCCCCTCCCTCTTGTCTCTACATCTATGATGGGACCACGATCCCAACATGGCTCTCAAGAGACTGTAAACAAGATTCTATCCTATGCATGATAATTTGGGTAGGGCAAAGCATGCTAAAGATTTACGAGAGTTCAAATGGCACATGACTTCTTGCTGAAGGTGGAACTATTTCGTAATGAGAATATAACTTTTAAGAGTGTCTTGGAGCCTGGTGTTAGTCAACAGACAAGCTGTCACACTGGGTCATGACCCTGACACGTATGTTGAATGGCCCTTTCCCAAATGCCACCTTCAGCCCTTGCATTCTTTGAGTGCACACGTTGTTGACGTCACTTCTGATTCTTAGATAGTGTTTACACCTTCAGCAAAAGGGCACATGAGCACTCTTCTGACCCTCTAGAGTCTTCAGGACTTTATGGACACGTGCGAGTAAAGCCCAAATTACAAGTTCAGCTCAAATGCACCATTTGGGACAGGCTCTTGTGCACACTACAAGTAAAGTTGGTCGCATTGCGCACATTTAAAGACTCGGTTTCTATGTTTTGCTGCGATGTTGACGCATAAGTGTGCACTTAATGCCAACTTTTCAGACTAGGCGTTTCAATAACTTTTTATTTAGCTAGCAAGATAAAAGCAAGAAAGTAAAATTCCTTCATTCTTGTAGCGAGCACAAGGTATAGTTCATTTTTGTTGTTTACATAAACAGAATAGAAATCACAAATTTGATCCTAACATTCTCTGTGATTATAACTTGAGTGATGATGCAGAGTTAGAAATATTTATGCAAGGGCAGTAGCTAGTGGTGTTAAAGGTGGTAACGCTCCAAAGGGCCCCACAACAAATTCTAAACTTTTTTTGTTTTAATAGGAAAGGGGCCCAGAGCAATATAGTCAGGGGGCCTAGATGACCTTGCTATGGCCCTGTAATTAGGTAAAGCAAATTTAGAAGAATGTAGCAATTACTATCCAAAATGTTTACCTGCGTTTGTTGCACAAGTCTTTTTGTCGAATTGCTAATGCCATTTCTTTTTAGCATCAATTTGCGAAAAACTATTTTTTTTCTCCTTTCATAAGCAAATGTGCACAATCAAAAAATTTGAGTGCAAATATCATGCATTAATTGTACTTGAATTACTATATTACAAGATTGCCAGTCTTTTGTAAATATTTGAACACCGCCTTTGTTGACCCTGGGTCAAATTTCAACAGTAATATAGCCTACTTTCAAAACATTTTAAACACATAGACCCATCATATTGTGATACTTGAAATTTCTTTTTTTTTTTTCCTCTTTCTTTTGCACACGTCAAACATCAAACAAGCTGCTATTTAATGAAGTATTTTTTTTAAAAGAACTCTTCTGTACTCTTCATGATTTTTTTTCAAATCATTAAAATTATTTTTGAAAACATGTTCATTCAGCATGAAGTTTATCCCGAGACATGGTTTGCAGTGCCCCCGCGTGGAACATATCGCTTAAAAATGGTTGATTTCTTCCAAAGAAACCATATTTTAACATTCAGAACGCAAGACATAAAGCATAAACTTCTAACTTTTATTTCTTAAAAAAGTCATTTATTGTTATTCAGATTAAAGAAACTGGTGACATAAGATGGAGATACATCATAGAGAAGAGGTCTGGAGTCATTTAAGGGTCTTAAACAGGACAAGCAATTCGTTGTCAGCGCTTTCGTTTTAAAGGCGGGGAACAGAATGCTGATGGATATAGTGAAAGCAGGATTAAACCTTTGGCAATAACATCACGATGAGACAGGTCTCTTTCCATATCTGGACAATGGTCATGATGGGGCATGAAGGCATCAGAACAATATAGAAAAGGGCATCTTAGAAGCAAACAAGGCAGCCTGATTCAAATTCAATGGAATGTCAATTCTTAAAGAAATCATTATAACGATACTAATAATAATTTAACTGTGTCAACACTTAAAAGTTCCTTGAGTGAGTAAAGATTGACCACAACTTGTGCTATTTTAAGTGTAAACCTTAATATTAGAAAAATATGTTAAAATGAACCATTTGTTATATAAAGCCCTTAAATGACATCTAAATGTTATGGTTTGAAAAAAATAGTAGGTAGAATAAAAATAAAAAGGCAAACAAATTTCTTTTTTTGTTTTAAAAAAGGGGAAAAAAATTAAACAAGCACTTTTGTAACAAAACATTCTGCTGAAATGGTTATTTAGTCTCCCTCTTCCTCCGATTCGGACTCTGCAATAAACAGTGGTATAAATTAGCAAAGTCATGGGAAAACAATGTGGAAACCAATTAGAAACCAAAGCAGGGTACATACAAAACGAGTTCCTTACCCTCCTCGGCATTCTTCAGCCATTCTACAAACTTCTTCATCTGCTCGAGGAAGACGCTCTTTCCTTTGGCCACGTGGGCCTCTGTGTACCACTTCAAAATAACCTCCTCGCTCAGAACATCAGCTACAGTTAGTCAAAACAAAATATGAAAATAACCATTAGCCACAAAAACAAACCATTCAACCTAAAAACCTAGACCAACAATGTTGTACAGGCTAGGCAACATTTTTGTATAAAACTACAACTGTACTTGACCTGGGGCTTAAGTGCATAGTTTTGGAAAGGTTAAGTATGGACGACACACCTTTGTAAAGAAGCACCACGATCTTCTGGAAGGCCTTCATGAAATGGATATTGTCGTAGCAATACTCCTGGATCTTCAGCAGGAGGGTGAGCTCAGACAGGCCCTGGGAGGTGAAGGACTTCAGCAGTGGGCTGTATTGCTGCAAAGGGAGTTACCAGATACTTTTACAGCCAGTAGTTATATACATTTTCGGTAAAGAACAAGGTTGCAGGCATTTATCAATCTCCGCCATCTATCTTTTACAGGGCTACAGCCTAAAATATGACTACGAAGCCATTAGCTTCTGAAATGAAACATTTAGGGGCCATTTAGATGACATTTAGATGTAAACTAGCACTGAGAGAGAGAGGAAAAAAAAAAAAAAAAAAAACATAACTGAAACTACAACCGTCCATTGGGGATGTGCATGAGTAATCGTCCAATCGTTCTGCACCATAAAAAACACTTTCGAATAATCACAAATCGATTTTGGCTTGGGTGAACTACTCCCTTGATATAAATTTCAAGTACGTGTCATACTTAGTTTTAACTGTCTTTTTTAATTCACGAGTAATCAATTACCACCACTCAAATGCTAAACCCTAACGTGCACTACAAATTAATGAAAACAAAATGGAAATATGGAGAAAATGACATTTTCAATTGTTTAAATAATCTCTCAAGCCTTACATCTTTGCATTCCTCAACAAGACGTTCTACTGCATACGTGAGGTTAAGAGGCATATATATATCTGTCGGGAGGGGCTTTGGAGGACACCAAAATAAAACAGCATGCGACAAAGCGCTGTCGCCAAATAATGGCGCTGCTGTCTCGTAAGAAATTAGAGCGCGGAAGAAAAAAAGAGCCTCATTTACTTGAGCTCAGACAAAACTTCTGAATTAATTTCATTCCATGAAATTTCGTTAACTTTGGCAAAGAAGCAACTACTTGTTCTACATTTACATTTAGAAGATGCATTCATCGAAAGCGACTACCAAAAGAGGAAAATGGCAAGCAATTTTCATACAAAGTTCAACAACATCTGCAGTGTAGTACTGCCTGGTTTTCAAGATTGCTGGAGTAGGGCTAGCGCAGAAGAGAGAGAAAGTTGTTTTGTTTTTTTTGTACAGAAAGTGCAAGTTCAATAGTTTGTGCAATTAGTGTGGACTGGTGAAGTGCTCGTGGAACAGAAGTTTTTACTGCTTGGTTTTAACGATTACCTAAACTATTTATGCACCGTTAAAACTAAAATGAAACCAAAACACAAAACGAAAGTGAAATTTCAAAGCAGAATTAAGTCAGTCAGAAGATTGAAACCCAAAGAAAAGAAAGCTGATAACATTAATCGGACAATTTGTTTTAAAATACATATATATATATATATAATATACATACATACATATGGTGCGTTTATAGTGTTAAAAATCTGAAATGAAATGTCTGCGCTCCCAGCAACAGATAAGGAAAAGAAAATCAGCACCCTTACAATCATTTACAATACATTACAATATAAACACTACAAAGTTATAATTTAACAAAATGAGCAGTCATTGATTTATCAAATGTACGGTATTCCAGTAATCCGCTATTATTGAAACAGCCACACGCCAGTCAAAATCAGCTATGCTCAACAACCAATCAGTAATGTTTTTGTAATTTATTGGAATGTTTTAGAACACCATTTCAAGAAAGTTCCGTTGTGAATATATGTAGATTTTCTTGAATCTGACATTATGGATAGCACTTTTTGTTGTCACGTGCACAGAGCACATCCCAAGCAGTAATTCACAAGATTCACACAAAAACAGGGACTTTGATATGAATGCACAGTGTTCCCGACTGTCAGCAATGGCAACTAGATTTTACATTTTAAAGAGGTACATAGAAGTTTTATAAAAGGTTCAATCTGGAATTTTCCAAAATCAATCTAATATTTAAAAAAAACCAAAACTTCTAACTATGCCACGCTAGCCAGAGTAGCAAAACAAGTTTAGAACTATGCTTTTAATATTTTTATTAAAATAGTGTTCATACCTTCAAGTGTTTGATGGCTTGCTCAGTGACGAGCTCCTCCTTTTTATTCCACTCGACACAGCTCATGAGGCTGGTCCACAAGATGCCGATCATGGTCTGCTCCGAGATGCTCGTTTTCTTCATCTCCTCGCGAACGTAGGCAATGATCTGGAAAATGGCAAGAGAAAACATAAGCATACAACACTGCCACTCTAAATTGCCAAACCTAAAATTAGGGATACTCCGATCGATCGCCACCTATTGTTATCGGCTGATATTCACGTCCTATGACTCGATCAGCGATCGGTAATTTGGCCGATCGCTCATGTCGTACGGCTCCTTGAAGACAAGCACTGACTTAACATCACAGAGTGTAGGGAATACTGGCAGTGTTTGAAGACAAAAAACTTGATTCAGCAGTTAAAGGGATAGTTCACCCAAAAATTTAAATTACCATATTATTTACTTACCCTGATGCCATCCTAGATGTGTATGACTGTCTTTCTCCAGCAGAACACAAATGAAGATTTTTTTAGAAGATAGAGCTCTGACAGGTCCTTATAACTGAATTCGGAAGCAGTGCTCATTTACAACAGAAGAATACCTGTAGAGGCCATTTCAAACTGCATCAGAGCCATGGACGGAAGCACCAATCTTAATATAGAGAATATTTTGTTAGCCTATACTTATAGTCTTAAAAAAATAAGCTAGCAGCAAGCAGATTAATAAGCCTTTAATCTGTTTTTGTCAGCAAAAACTAGGCAAAGTGATATTACTGGGAAGAAGAAAATGCAATTAATAATGACAGTGAGCAGAAAGCTTACATATAGCCAGTTTCGACAGAGATCCTGATAAAAGGTGAAATGATCGGTATTGGGATCAATATCGCCCGATCAGGTGACAAGAATATCGTTGATTGGTATCGGCTGTAAAAATCCTGATCGGAGCATCCCTACTTAAAATGTAGCATAACATCTGCCAAGCTCATTCTAGTATAAATTAGAAAGAAAAAAAAATGGGAACATTGAAAAGTGTATATTGTGTAATTGGTAACTAATATACCGATATTTGAAAAACTAACCAAATTGAAAAAAGGCCAACCTAGCATACACTGGTGTTTACTCACGTCTTTGAGTGTCTCGCCACGGGACATCTGTTCCTGCAGTTCTTTCTGAAGCTCTTTGCGGGCTCCAATGGACTGCTGATTACGAGCGAAGTCCGAGAGTTCCTTCAGCCCAGCGTCGGTGAAATATTTCGAGAAGTGTTCGCAGCTACGCTTGTTGGCAGGAAACAGCTCCTGTTTTGAGAGGCAGAATCTGGTTAAAAGTTGGAGCACATCTCATGTAGTTAGTCAAGAAAATGGAGAACAAATAAATGCTGCATCCAAAGTGGAGGCTAAAGCTGCGGTCACGCTACACTTTGCACTCCATTAGGTTTCATTTACATGGAATCTCAAGCAAAATATATTTGTTCTGCTACATATAAGAGTTCAAGTTTGATGAACTGTAACCTGCAAATTAGTACAATGATAAGATGTGTGCCCAAGAGAAGATTGAAACCTCACGCAATGGCCTTTTGGATTAATACAAAGAATACACTACAAACTAAAAGCTTTTGATGTTAGAGTAAACTGTATAGTTCAACATTTTGAAAAATATATTTTTTTAATGTCTTATTAAAACTAGGAGCCCTTAAGCGTGACATCATATCCTGTCTGTTGCAGTGTCCAAAATATTTTTTTACCTAGGGACTGCCGCTATAAGAATGAGTGGCACAAACCCGGTTCAAGAAAATGTCCTGGTCAGATTTACCTCCAATTCTTCAATACTTTTACGATTCCCCATTGTTTTCAATGATGATTCTCTTTACTGCAACAATCAATTTTATAATAACAACGTCCGAAAAATTTACTTTTTAGCCTCAAATTGAGAACATTACCAGCCAGTAAGATTTCTTGTATGACATTTTTTTATTGCATTTTAAAAGTGGATTTGATAAGACATTAAAACACTGTACAGATGTTTAAGATGCTTTAAATAATTTTACCAATTAATTATGACATTTGTATGTGTCGAAAAAGACCATTTAGATTTTCTCTTCATATTTTTCACTTATTATAACAAAACTAACAGTTTTCAATACATATAAAAATGCTTGGGTTATTTCGGGTGCATCAATTAATTCAGTCAGATTTAGCCAGTCAGCTCTGACTGATTTATAAGTCTTGTTACTTCACTGACAAGAGCTGTAGATTAAAAAGAAATGGCTCGAGAGCAATTTGTTTGGAAATTGGAATATATTAATTCACATTTTAAGTCTCACATTGTAGATTCAGTAGCAGTGTTGCAGCACTGAAAAACACTTTATTTTAGTCCGGTCTTCTGTCTGCATCACAATAGGGATGAAATGGTTACCGGTTTCACGGTAAACCACGATAAAATTCCCAGACAGTTAGTATTAGTGTCATATTGAATTATCATTAAAACGGTGTGTGATTATCGTGATTTGTAAAACTCGTGGTAAATGCTGTCCACAAACACAGCACGAGTCTGAAGCATGGGGGCAGCATACAATGTTTTTGTTGTTTTTTTAAGCGTGAAAACATGGCAGAAGGCAATGACAGCACTTAGGAGAATTTCCAACCTTCCAAGATGACCAAATCAGAAGTGTGGTCATATTTTGGATTTTATAAGAATGCAGAGGGAAAATTAGAAGATGGTAACTCTGTCTGCAGAACTTGCCAGAGGAAAGTCGCAGTGAAACGGGGCAATGCATTCAATCTGGTGATCCATCAATTTATAGTGCAAGTTTTACATGTTCTTTAATTATTTTATAATCCGTTGCATTCTACAAAACAATCGTCCAATACAAATACTGAAGTTGTCCGATATCATTCTCAATACAATCGATAACTATAACAGACGCACGATGGCACCAGCTGTGTTTGTATGAAAGGAGAGAGCGTGATATAGGAAAGAAGCCGGAGTTTCAGGATGAGCGACCAGAATCAAGAATTTCAGAGCTATGTAATAACATGTTATGTCACCCAACCAACATATTTTGATCATTTAAAATGTGTAAGTTAATAATAATAAATGTAACCACACCAATAATAATAACTATTATTATACTTCATTTGCTATTCCTTTGTTTACTAATTTTTTGTTGTTTGTCAAATATAAAACCTGTAAATGATTTCTGTGTGTATCAGTACTTTTTGTACATTTTCAGCACATTTTAACAATACCGCGATAATACTGATATCAGTGATAGTTTTGGTCACGATAATCGTGATATTACATTTTCAAACCGTTACATCTCTACATCACCGTAAGGATGCAGGTTCAATAACCCGACACCATGAAAATCGGTTCTGGAAATATAATGCTATCATTACTAGAGAATGTGTCTTGTGGTGAGTAATTAAAACGTACTTGCACATCCACTCTAAATCCACGAGAGGTCTTTCCTTTTTCACAATAGCTTAAATGGTCCTGAACATTACCTTCATCTTCTAGATAAGCAGCTAACTGAGGTTTTCAAAGAGCAGCGGGGAAACTAGCTAACGGCCGTTCTGTCTAAACACCTGCAGCCTTACTAACTGAAGGCCAACAGAGCTCCCTTGGGGACACCTGGTGGGTGTTAATTTCGGACCCTGATAAATAACGATTTACTGAGTGCTTTTCCCACAGCTCAACTCAAGGTCGTTTTTGCAATAGAATGAAAACACAACTTAACAACAACAACTTAGAAAAACAAAAAGGAGGAAATGTTACAAAGGTCCAATTTACAAAGTATTTTTTTTTTTTTAAGCAGTACAAATGGAGTTCTACTATGATGTATAAATACTTGTTTTCATATTACAGGAATGAAAATCATAATTAACTTTTGTGTTTGCATTATAGTAATAAGAAATTGGCAGAAAAGCATAAATATCATGAAAATAACGTCACAATATAAAAAATCTGAAATGCCCTAAAAATAGGTTCCATGTAAAATAATTTCTTATTTGTTTCTTTTGAGAAAAATAGAACCAGGACAGTTGTGTCACCCTAAGTTATGATATTTACCATCAACCTGTTGTCCATGCCAACTTTACGCAGGCTAGCAGCAACTGAGTTGATGTCTTTTTCATTGATCCAAGATTTGAACAGTTTCACAGCAAAGGCGGCGGACACACCTGCAATGAAATAAGTTAGTTTACAAAAACTTCACTTGGTAAGTACTGTAACTTCTCATACTAATAAACAAACTTCGCATTACCTTCCTTTACCAAGTTCTCATTAAAGAGGCTGCTCAGGATGGAAGCTGATATGTTGCCATTGGCCAGCAGGATCCCAGCAAGCATGGCCAACTTATTCCTCTCGGACTCGGTGAACCCTTTCAAAAACAGCAGTAGCTGAAAAGAAAGAAAAAGATGAGGTCTTGGATAACAAAAAGAAATCATTGGTACTTTCCAGCTGCGAAATGAATTGTGGACTATTGCAGATTCGTTAGTCATCCATTGTTTCTTTACCTTCTTAATCTCTTCTTCAAACCCTTTCTCCAGGTACTTGTAACGCCTGATCAGCTTGTTAAAAACCTACAGGTTCAACAAGGAAAAACGTGCATTTATTAAGACATTAATAAACACTGTCACACCTGACAAAGCATACCAATGTCAAATTTAGAAAAGCTCAGAAATGCAAGACTATTTTCAGATATAGGATAATCAGGTACTTGCGAATACCTGAGCGTAAGCCTGCATGGTCTCCAGGTCTTCACTTGCCGTGAAGAGGCAGAACTCCGTACGAGTCATGTCATCAGATAGAGTACCACCTGGTGCTGGCATAAATAAATAAAACATTCAATGAAATACGTTAGATAATCAGTATTGTTTTGTGTAAAAAGCACAATTTTAAAATTCCCTGACATTTCAAGACTGGCTTACCCAGCATTCCTCCAGCCACCAGGATATCAAAGAGAGTCTCGGCATATCGGCGGTAGTCGAGTTTGGCACCAGAGGCATCAAGGAACTTTGCAACTGCTTCCAAATCAGTGCCAGTTTGGTTCAAGCCTTGAACAATACTTTCTTGAAACTGAGTAGGGTCAAATCTCTCCTTTTCATCTGTTGAGAAAGGAAAAAGTTGAATTTTTCAAATGGGAGGAACCCACTTTTTTTTTTTTTTTAACGAGAGCTGTTATTACACACTTCTTTAACCCTTTTAAGGTTACTCATCCTCAAGCCAGTGTATATGACTTTTTCTTTCAGCCAAACACAGGGTTATATTAAAAAATATCCTGACACCTCCAAGCTTTATAATAGGGATGATTCGATTTTGAAGCCCAAAACAACGCATCCATCCATCAAAAAAGTACTCCATGCGGCTCCAGAGGGCTAATAAGGGCCTTCTGAAGCAAAGCATTTTTTGTAAGAAAAATATCCATATTATTTATAACTTCATAAACTATAATCACTGGCTTCCGATAACAGCAGTTTGTGCGTTCACTAAGCATAAATCTCAGATTATAAAGCTTGGAAAAGCCAAGATATTTTTTTATATAACACCGATTGTGTTTGGCTGAAAGAAGAAAGTCATATACATCTAGGATGGCTTGAGGGTGAGTAACTTATGGGCTAATATTCATTTTTGGGTGAACTAACCCTTTAAGCTCGGATAGGCTTTAAAAAAAAAAGTAAAATAAATTACAACTACAGCCTCGGCTAAGACAAAATAGGTATCGTATGAAAGCTTAGAAGCTGTACTTTACAATGCATGTAGAAATTGTGACCAAAACTGAACAAGTGCTTTGAAATTCAGACAAATCAGAAGTAACATTTATAAAAAAAAAATAAAAAAAAAAGATTGCACTGTACATATTATTGTAACCGCTAAAACACACTCATCATATGGCCATGAGTCATGTAATTGGAAAGATCTCAGAATATTCAAAGCATATTTGTTTTACTATAATAATATTTGTTTAAACTATGGCGAGTTATAGCAAAGTACACATCTTTAACATTTGCGCGTTATGTGAACAAGTGTTAATTATATGATGTGTTTTCACTTAACTTCACAAAAAATAAACAGAATATATCACATACCATTACTTAGAAGAGGTGATTTTCTTTCAAACGAGCCCACACACAAGGCAATGGGATGTATAGATCATTAGATTTTACACATGAAGCACATTGTGCACAGAGCATCTGGCTATCTGGCATCTTGCAATCTGGCTGAAAACACGTTTGCTTTTCTGGATCAGACGACGTCAGTGGTATGGAACGCTAAAACAATCTGATTCAGATCAGTGCAAAAATCATCCATATTTGGGCAGAAAGACATGTGATTGGTGAATGTTACATGTGGCCATCAGGAGATGTGGCCCAAGTATATGACACAGACTCAGTAATGACTTAAATGGCACAGAATGGAACACATTCTGTGAAATCTCATTCCTAAAACCATGTCTGCATGCTATGCAAACCTTTAATCTTTGTTGTGATTGCATGTACAACTATTATGTTTTATTTGTTTGGAGAGGCTTTTTGACACTAGGATAAAAATGTTTTTATAATGCTATAACTTTTGATTGCTTTGTCGTATCAAAAACATTTTACTGTTACAGTTGACATGATTGGTAACAAAACAAAAGCAGTTTCCTGAGCCACCTTATTTTCCCCCAGTTATACAATGTGAAATCAAAAAATAAGTTTGTGATTTTTTTTTGCAGTTTCTTAGGCTGAGAGTCCTAGAATGTATCATAATAAAAAAATGTATCCCCTTTTCTCCAAATGTTGGAATGCCCCATTCCCACTACTATAGTAGGTCCTCGTGGTGGCGCGGTTACTCACCTCAATCTGGGTGGCAGAGAACAAATCTCAGTTGCCTCCGCTTCTGAGACCGTCAATCCACGCATCTTATCACGTGGCTCGCTTTGCATGACACCACGGAGTCTTACAACATGTGTAGGCTCATGCTAACTCTGCGATCCACGCACAACTTCACACGTGCCCCATTGAGAGCGAGAACCACCAATCACGGCCATGAGGAGGTTACCCCATGTGACACTACCCTCCCTAGCAACTGGGCCAATTTGGTTGCTTAGGAGACCTGGCTTAGGAGAGTCACTCAGCACATGTATCATAGTCATTCAAAAATGTGAAAAGGTTATATTTACAATGATACCAAATACTTGTGTCAAGTTATAAGCCTTTAATTTTAAGTATGCCACTGAAACACATTTAAAAAAAAAAAAATTAAACGTGTTCAGAGCTTAAACCACTTGCCTCTTTTCCGAGTTTTAAAACGCTGGCCGGTAAGCGTTGGCTTTTGCTGCTTTTGATTATTCATAAAAGACACCTGTGAGGAAAAAAACAGGACAAGTTAGTGAAATGATGCATATATCATTCTATACATTGGTGTTCTAGTTTAATTTTTAAAGGGTTGCAGTTTGTAACCCCTTAAATAAATATAACTTCAACCCTTGTGCGACCTTCGTGACATTTGTCTTTGGCATTAACACATCCAAAATGATAATGGCATACATTTGGCGAAAGGTGTGTATTTTTGGGGGAATTTTGCTATTTCAACCTCAGTTTCTATAATACACTTTGTACACAAAATAGTTACACACAGGATCTTAAAGACAAAAAAAGTCCCCATAGAAACCCCTTAAAACTGAATATTCTACGATATTATGCTTTCGTTATGGAGCCCTGGCTCCAGAAGGTGCCATTTTTTTCTCATGTTTAGCCTATGTAGCAAATACATTATTTTTCCATATTTTTAGTTTGCTGTATTATAGAGCACAGCAGTCCAATTGAATAAATCATGCAGCTAAAATTGTGTGGGTGTGTTGGTATGGATGTCAGAGTGTGTTTTGTATGTGTGTATTGAGAAAATGTGTGTGCAAAAAAAAAACAACAGTGGCATTATGTAAACAAACTGGCATTTAAAGGTTTAAAATCCTGAAAATTAATGAATTTGGTAATTAAGATCAAATCAGTGAAAAAGGAAAATAACATAAATATTATGTATTAATATGGCAGTTTTTTGACGTGGACATTGTTGTCCTCCAAGGTCCTGAATATGAGTTTTTCTTTATCTGGCACTGCACAAAAAATAATAATGCATCAAAATCAATGTTGCTGCTAATCACTGACATATCCCAGCCTGTGGTAACTTTTTTTTTTTTTTTTTTAAACTGACTCAAACGGGTTAAATGGGTGACAATAGCCTTACAATAATTTATGTTTTTGAATTTTTATTTAAGGGGTTTCTAGCAACGAAGTCCAGGCCCTGAAATGCAACTCACGTGCCGGTCTCCCGCTGCAGCTAAGCTAAACAGCTAAAATGAGGCCCAAACGCCCAAATTGACGTCTCAACATAACAAACACCACCATTTTAAGTTATTCTATATTTATACGAGATAAATGGCAACGCTTATGTGCACATCAAGGGAACATATACAAGAAACGCAAGTTTTCTTTTATGTATCTCGTTACTAGCTGGCGGTGAGCACCGCTGTCATGATTTGAACAGCTGATCGTAAACCTGAGTCAAAAATCTACAATCCATTAATAACACTGACTATTAATGACTCAAACTTAATCTTTATACGTTTATTATGTGTACGTGTAAAACTAACGGAGAGCTTACCGAAATGAATGCAGATAAAAAACGGCTTTTTGAACCCACGAACAAAGCAAGACAATGCAGGTCCGACCCCAACACACAAAATTGTCACGTATAGAATATAGGCTGTTGCTACTGCGCATGCGCACCAGAAGAGCAGGGATGTGTGAATGGAAAGTTGGATCTATAATCGAGGAAATACGAGTGTTAAACGTATATAGCACGTATCAGTAAATCTTAATGAATGTGTTATATACTAATACATTTTATTTGGTGAAATACGCATTCGTGTTACAGTATGTATGCAAGTTGACAAAATCCGACCACCCCTCTCTAGCTGGTTTTGATCTGAATCCCGAAGTCGGTCATGCCATTGTAATAATGAGGGGCGTGATTTATTTTCTTTTTTTGTGCAAACCATAAAAAACTATTTTATTTGCAAACTTTTTTTTTTTTTTTTTTTTACATTATTCCGTTTTATTTTTATTTTTTTGTCCTAATAATAGGCTATATAAGAATGTCAAAAAATTTAAATAAAATGTACATTTGCATTCCTTTATGCTGTCGTGTCCGCGGGGGCCCTCAGCTCAACAAATATTTTTAAATGAAATGAAAATCATTTATTTTGGTACATCATGAAAATACTGTCCTATCAATTCACAATAAAATCACATTATATGACATGAAACATGCACTATGACATTTTTAAATGCAGTGTAGCAGATTTGTGGTTTTGTAGTTAAAAAGAGCAGTTTGCATAATACATATCTCAAAGAGATCTGCTGAATGTACTTTTGACATCAAAGAGAAACATCTTATAGGCATACTGTATTGAAGATGAGCAAACAACTTAAAAAAAAAACAATTGTCTTCCAGATGTAAATGCACAAATCAAATAGACATCTGAGTAATGTAAATGTGCTATTAGGGTCAGGTGCTTAGGCCAAAAAACGTTGACCACATTCACTTCCATTGGAAGTGCCTCACTGTAACCCAGATTCTTGATTTTTATTTAAAAACATAGTGGCAATCAACATTAGGTGATTAAGCTTAACTAGTATTGAACCCAGAATATGCTGAACAGAGTCAATCTGTGACACCTTTCTTGAAAGAGGACAGGGAAACAGGTCTCTGGCACAAGGTAAGCCTTTTTTATTATTCACACTCTATACTGTGCACACACACATATATATATCAATACAGGAAACACTGGGTTGCTGTAGGTCGGGCTCCCCCTGCTCTGTGGCTGCTGGCTTTTAATCCGCTCTCCTCGCTCTACTGCAATTAGAGACAGGTGTTAGACATAATTTAGCTCAGGTGTGAGCGCCCTTACCGCTCTTCTCTCCCGGACGGGCGCTTGACCACGCCCCCGCTGCCACACAATCATTTTCATATTTTTTGTTATTACGCCAAATATTTGGGTCACAGGGCAATGCTCACGTTCCTGGATGAAGTATATCCAGGAATGGATTCATACTCATCTATATACCTGATGAATGTACTTTTTTAATGACTACGAAGTATGTTCTTTATAAAATGTAGTGCATACTCTGACAGTATGCAAATTCAGATTCAGCCATTAATTGTTTTGACAGTGATTTAATAGGGAAAACTTTTGGTAAAAACCAAGCAGCACTGTGTGTTCATTTTAGTGCATTAGTTGAACATATTTCCAAAGCTTTGGGCTAACAGGGGAGGTCAGAGTTTCCTCCCTCTAGATACACAATTTGGACACTGGATCCACCTGCACTGGTAAATATAAATCCCCGGTAGGACACCACAAAGACACCAAACCTCAGGACAGGAGCATCCCAATCATCTCTACAAACTGAGGCAACATGGATCCAAGAGCTTCCTTTTCCATTCTGCTGCTGCTGGTTGGTGTCGTCCAGGCATCTCCTCTCATGGTAAGAGCCTGTCTAGTTTCTCTCTGCACTTCAATGATCGGCTTTCCTCAAATAAGTTACTTTAAACATTTGTATATTCCTCGCCAGGAGCAGAGGGTTGAAGATGGGATTTTACAGAGCCTGGAGCTATGGACATCACTACAAAGATTTTGGAGTCCAACAATGGTCAGTCAGCTAAAGCCAACAATAACTTTGACAGAATAGAGGCATATTTCTAAAATGTATTTAAATTCACATCAAGATTTATATTGTGTTACTGAAAATGTATTTTCCTTTAAACACAGGATCATCTGAACTCTTGATTGAAGGAGACCTGGTGTTTCCCAAAACCAGAAATGCTCTCTTCTGCTTCAACAATAACTGTTTCTGGAAGAAAAACGCACAAAACATAGTGGAGGTTCCTTACATAGTGAGCAACGAATTCTGTAAGTGAATGCACTTTATTTATGCAACATAGTTAAGATTCATGTACATGTGATTTTGAACCTTTGGTTCTTTTTCTTATCTTTTGTTTTGTTTTGCAGCCGTTTATGACAAGTCAGTTATTCAGAGTGCCATGTCGACCTTCCACACCAAAACCTGCATCCGCTTTGTGCCCAGAACATCTCACAACGACTACCTCAGTATTGAGAACAAAGATGGGTGAGGACAATCATACAATATCAACAAGACGCATTTGAACTCTTTCACAACATGTCCTTTAACATGAACTCCTCTTTTTTACCTTCTCAGGTGCTACTCTTCTCTTGGTAGAATTGGAGGCAAACAGGTGGTCTCCCTCAACAGATTAGGCTGTGTGTATCGTGGCATCGCTCAGCATGAGCTCAACCATGCCCTGGGCTTCTACCACGAGCAAACCAGGAGCGACCGTGACCAGTACGTTAGGATCAACTGGGAGAACATCTCTCCTGACATGGCCTACAACTTTCAAAAACAGAACACCAACAATCAAAACACTCCATACGACTACAGCTCCATCATGCACTATGGAAGAACGGCCTTCGCCACCCAGCCCGGGATGGAAACCATTACTCCCATTCCTGATGCAACGGTGCAAATCGGACAGAGGCAGGATCTGTCCAACACCGACATCCTGAGAATCAACAAGCTGTATGGATGCTAAAGTTGACGACAATGTACATGTGGGGTTACATAAATATGTGTACTGTTTAGATGAATAAAGGGATGAGGTGATGTTCTTCATCTTTTGATGGCAGCAAATTTCTGTAATAAGTGATTGTGAAGGGGAAAATAAAGTTTATTACACTGCAAGAATATTTGGATCTTCTTTGGTTTGATATACAATGTCTTCAATCAAAAAAACAAAAATTCAAAGTATTCCAAATGTCCTCCATTTTGGCATGAGCTTCTGGTTGATATGAACAAAATAAGTCAAAACATTTCCACTGGAACAAAAAGGATGCCATCAGAGTATTGAGGTTGTCTTGTTGCATTCCGAAATGCACACGGGTGTACATTAGGATAACTTGACCTGATAAAGTATATGACAATAGTTAAATCCATTAGGCTTTTATTTCTAGGGAAAACTGTCATGAAAAAATTAATAAATGAAAAAATTATTGATGTTCATTAATTATTTGAGATTTATTTTAATTCACTTCTAGTATAATGGGAAAAGAACGATGTTCCTGATTTTCATCAATATTAAAGGACTTCAGTATGCTTAAATACTCTGAAGTCAATTACACCAACATCATGCAGCAACAGGAATGATAGATCGATAGATAGAGAAAGAGATAAACTTATAGCAGATTAAAGGACTTGTGTGGGTTTGTTTACATTAAAAAAATTTGACTGTTGTATTTAGATTAGTCTTGGCATGTTTGAAAATTCAGTCAATGTAAGTCTGTTGGATTTTTTCTGGTTTTTGATTGTCTGCTGTTCAACAAACCGTAAATCCTTTAAGTTAGAAAGGTCATAGCACACTATTCCAGAACAGTTTCATGGTCTGTACCATGTTTGGTGGATGTAGCTTGAAAACACTAGGAGGAGTTTGAATGGTTTAGAGATAAAAAAAAAAAAAAACTAAACCAAAATCGTTTCATACAGTATGTTGGCTTGGTCAGGTTAACAATTAAACTGATTCAACCTTCAAGAAAAGAAATTGAAAGAAGTCTCTGATCAGTAATCTCTTGGGCTACGATATAAATTTGAAAATGGTGTTTTCGCTTTCGAAACGCTCTCAATCCACACTGCTGTTTTCAACTGTTTTCCAAATGCTGCTTGTCCACACTGAAACATATGAAAACTCTTAAATCCCCTTACTGCACATGCGAAAAATCGCCACTCTATGTACGACCTGAAATGCAATTGTCCTCGAATCCATTGCTGGACAGCAATTCTAAGTAAACTTCCTGTCCCCTTTGAAGCATTGAAGTGTGAAGGTTGTACAAAGTAACATTTATCTTTAATAAGACTATCAATGTGAATAGCAGGCACAACAACTCCTCTACAACATGGGCCGCCATCTCGATGGTTGTGGGTTGATTGGATCACATGATGCGTCACATGACATCAAATAAATCATCGTTTTTTATGACATCTCCATTTGCCCTGTCCACAATACAATGTGAAGACAGCATTTCAAATATATCCATTTAAAAGAGAGTTTTCATAAAGTACATTTTTTACTCTCAAAAACGCTGTCTCAGTGTGGACGGAAATCCGAAAAGTAGAGAAAAATAAGCCTTTTCAAATATAAGCGTATTAGTGTGGACATGGCCTAAAAGTAAGCATGGTAAAGTTAGTAGGACAATACATGAAAATATTTAGTGTTAAAGGAATGGTCTGCGTTTAGTATAACTTAAGCTAAATAGAGAGCATACTTGGCATACCTTACAAAAAATATAAATTTGCCGCAAATTTGACACTTGATATTTTTTACATGAAAATTTGCTTTTGATTCACAATAAAAGTTTGCCAGAAGTTTGCGGCTCTTCAGCGGTAGTGGTGAACCTCTGGCAAACCTTTGACAACAATGAACAATTTACAGCAAGTTTGACGCAAAGCTAATTTGCATGTGAAAATGATCAGTGGTGAATTTGCGGCAAGTTTGCTGCAAAAATTGGATATGGGTAAAGTTGATTGTTAGAAAAGGTTTCTTTAACTTGTCCTTGTTTTAACTTGGTTAAATTGTTTTTTAATAAAAATGACTGTAATTGTGAAGAACAGAGATTTTTTTCCCCCATTAGATAATGTTTACACATATAATGTTAACATCTTAGGCTATACTTTTGAAACTGTGTGTATTTTAATGTTTATAGAATGGTCCAATTCAATTACATTTACATTTAGTACTTTAGCAGAAGTAATTATTTTAACAAAACTGACCTGTACCTAACAGTAGCGCTCATGAAGTATTAAATTACATTATGTTGAGAAGTGATATGGACACATTTGATAACAAAGCTTACTGTATCTGATAATGTATGCAGACTTATGCATCATCTAGATTTATCTTGAACTTGGAGTAGATACATTTGGATTTCTAACTACTATGGATCCTTCCCTTATAAACAACTTTAGAATTGCTATGTGTTGTTATATTGACAGAGAAAATCCTCAGCAGACAAATCAATTGTCATCTCAAGAATATCTACAACCATAGGTGGAACCAGCAGAGTAATAGACCATCAGTGAAGTTCTGGAGAAAATATGGAGAACTTCTCAAAGCAGTCTGGACAATAGCTACATTTGGAGCAGCATGACAGGAACAGATTTTAATGTCTGACTACCAAACCGAATATGCAGTTCCAGTGACATAGAATTGAATTACATTTTTTCAATTCCAAATCATAAGCTCAACTATGAACTCTCCTCCTTAACTGATGATGCTTTTGAGTGTGTCAAATGTGATGTTCTCACAAAAAAGCATTCCTAGTTGTTTTGTCTCAAGAAAGAAATTCCCATTAATTTGAGTAGATTAGTTAAACAGATTTGTATACATCCCCTGGTTCTATAAGATTTTACTCTAACAGAGGTGTTCAACATCTCCTCCCTTTAGTTACACACCATAGACAGTGAATACTAAGACCGATCCATAATCCCCTACTACACCCACCTATACAGGTGAATATAAAGTCCAGGTCCAGCCGCTCACAGACACAAAACCTCAATACAGGAGCATCCTGATCATCTCTACAAACTGAGGCAACATGGACCCAAGAGCTTCCTTTTCCATTCTGCTCCTGCTGGTTGGCGTCGTCCAGGCATCTCCTCTCATGGTAAGACCCTGTCTAGTTTCTCTCTGCACTTCAATGATCGGCTTTCCTCAAATAAGTCACTTCAAACATTTGTATTTTCATTGCCAGGAGCAGAGGGTTGAAGATGGGATTTTTACAGAGCCTGGAGCTATGGACATCACTACAAAGATTTTGGAGTCCAACAATGGTCAGTCAGCTAAAGCCAACAATAACTTTGACAGAATAGAGGCATATTTCTAAAATGTATTTAAATTCACATCAAGATTTATATTGTGTTACTGAAAATGTATTTTCCTTTAAACACAGGATCTTCTGAACTCTTGATTGAAGGAGACCTGGTGTTTCCCAAAACCAGAAATGCTCTCTTCTGCTTCAACAATAACTGTTTCTGGAAGAAAAATGCACAAAACTTAGTGGAGGTTCCTTACATAGTGAGCAACGAATTCTGTAAGTGAATGCACTTTATTTATGCAACATAGTTAAGATTCATGTACATGTGATTTTGAACCTTTGGTTCTTTTTCTTATCTTTTGTTTTGTTTTGCAGCCTTTTATGACAAGTCAGTTATTCAGAGTGCCATGTCGACTTTCCACACCAAAACCTGCATCCGCTTTGTGCCCAGAACATCTCAGACCGACTACCTCAGTATTGAGAACAAAGATGGGTGAGGACAATCATACAATATCAACAAGACGCATTTGAACTCTTCCACAACATGTCCATTAACATGAACTCCTCTTTTTACCTTCTCAGGTGCTACTCTTCTCTTGGTAGAATTGGAGGCAAACAGGTGGTCTCCCTCAACAGATTAGGCTGTGTGTATCGTGGCATCGCTCAGCATGAGCTCAACCATGCCCTGGGCTTCTACCACGAGCAAACAAGGAGCGACCGTGACCAGTACGTTAGGATCAACTGGGAGAACATCTCTCCTGACATGGCCTACAACTTCCAAAAACAGAACACCAACAATCAAAACACTCCATACGACTACAGCTCCATCATGCACTATGGAAGAACGGCCTTCGCCACCCAGCCCGGGATGGAAACCATTACTCCCATTCCTGATGCAACGGTGCAAATCGGACAGAGGCAGGATCTGTCCAACACCGACATCCTGAGAATCAACAAGCTGTATGGATGCTAAAGTTGACGACAATGTACATGTGGGGTTACATAAATATGTGTACTGTTTAGATGAATAATGGGATGAGGTGATGTTCTTCATCTTTTGATGGTAGCGAATTTCTGTAATAAGTGATTGTGAAGGGAAAATAAAGTTTATTACACTGCAAGAATATTTGGATCTTGTTTGGTTTGATATACAATGTCTTCAATCAAAAAAAAAATTCAAAGTATTCCAAATGTCCTTCATTTTGGCATGAGCTTCTGGTTGATATGAACAAAATAGGTCAAAACATTTCCACTGGAACAAAAAGGATTCCATCAGAGTATTGAGGTTGTCTTGTTGCATTCGAAATGCACACGGGTGTACATTAGGATAACTTGACCTGATAAAGTATATGACAATAGTTAAATCCATTAGGCTTTTATTTCTAGGGAAAACTGTCATAAAAAAATTAATAAATGAAAAAATTATTGATGTTCATTAATTATTTGAGATTTATTTTAATTCACTTCTAGTATAATAGGAACATAATCATTTGCCTGATGTTCATCAGTTTTAAAGGGCTTCAGTATGCTTAAATACTCTGAAGTCAATTACACCAACATCATGTTGCAACAAGAACGATAGATCGATAGATAGAGAAAGAGAGAAACTTAAAGCAGATTAAAGACCTTGTGTTGATTTGTTTACAATGACATTTTTTGACTGTTGTATTTAGATTAGTCTTGGCACATTTGAAAATTCAGTCAATGTAAGTTTGTGTGATTTTTCTGGTTTTGAGTGTCTGCTGTTCAACAACCGTAAGTCCTTTAAGTTAGAAAGGTCATAGCACACTATTCCAGAACAGTTTCATGGTCTATACCATGTTTGGTGGATGAAGCTTAAAAGCACTAGGAGGAGTTTGAATGGTTTAGATAAAAAAAATAAAAATAAAAATAAACCAAATTAGTTTGATACAGTATGTTGGCTTTGTCAGGTTAACACAATTAAACTGATTCAACTTTCAAGAAACAAAAGTGAAAGAAGTCTCTGATCAGTAATATCTTGGGCTACGGTATATATTTGAAAATGGTGTTTTTGCTTTCGAAACGCTCTCAATCCACACTGCTGTTTTCAACTGTTTTCCAAATGCTGCTTGTCCACACTGAAACATATGAAAACTCTTAAATCCCCTTACTGCACATAAGAAAAATCGCCGTTCTATGTACGACCTGAAATGCAATTGTCCTCAAATCCATTGCTGGACAGCAATTCTAAGTAAACTTCCTGTCCCCTTTAAAGCATTGAAGTGTGAAGGTTGTACAAAGTAACATTTATCTTTAATAAGACTATCAATGTGAATAGCAGGCACAACAACTCCTCTACAACATGGGCCGCCATCTCGATGGTTGTGGGTTGATTGGATCACATGATGCGTCACATGACATCAAATAAATCATCGTTTTTTATGACATCTCCGTTTGCCCTGTCCACACTACAATGTGAAGACAGCATTTCAAATATATCCATTTGAAAGAGAGTTTTCATAAAGTACATTTTTCACTCTCAAAAACACTGTCTCAGTGTGGACGGAAGGCCGAAAAGTAGAGAAAAATAAGCCTTTTCAAATGTAAGCGTATTAGTGTGGACATGGCCTAAAAGTAAGCATGGTAAAGTTAGTAGGACAATACATGAAAATATTTAGTGTTAAAGGAATGGTCTGCGTTTAGAATAACTTAAGCTAAATAGAGAGCATACTTGGCATACCCTTACAAAAAACATAAACTTGCCGCAAATTTGACGCTTGATATTTTTTAAACGAAAATTTGCTTTTGATTCACAGCAAAAGTTTGCCAGAAGTTTGCGGCTCTTCAGCGGTAGTGGTGAACCTCTGGCAAACCTTTGACAACAATGAACAATTTACAGCAAGTTTGACGCAAAGCTAATTTGCATGTGAAAATGATCAGTGGTGAATTTGCGGCAAGTTTGCTGCAAAAATTGGATATGGGTAAAGTTGATTGTTAGAAAAGGTTTCTTTAACTTGTCCTTGTTTTAACTTGGTTACATTTTTTTTTTAATAAAAATGACTGTAATCGTGAAGAACAGAGATTTTTTCCCCCCATTAGATCATGTTTACGCATATAATGTTAACATCTTAGGCTATACTTTTGAAACTGTGTGTATTTTAATGTTTATAGAATGGTCCAATTCAATTACATTTACATTTAGTACTTTAGCAGATGTAATTATTTTAACAAAACTGACCTGTACCTAACAGTAGCGCTCATGAAGTATTAAATTACATTATGTTGAGAAGTGATATGGACACATTTGATAACAAAGCTTACTGTATCTGATAATGTATGCAGACTTATGCATCATCTAGATTTATCTTGAACTTGGAGTAGATACATTTGGATTTCTAACTACTATGGGATCCTTCCCCTTATAAACAACTTTAGAATTGCTATGTGTTGTTATATTGACAGAGAAAATCCTCAGCAGACAAATCAATTGTCATCTCAAGAATATCTACAACCATAGGTGGAACCGGCAGAGTAATAGACCATCAGTGAAGTTCTGGAGAAAATATGGAGAACTTCTCAAAGCAGTCTGGACAATAGCAAAATTTGGAGCAGCATGACAGGAACAGATTTTAATGTCTGACTACCAAACCGAATATGCAGTTCCAGTGACATAGAATTGAATTACATTTTTTCAATTCCAAATCATAAGCTCAACTATGAACTCTCCTCCTTAACTGATGATGATGCTTTTGAGTGTGTAAAATGTGATGTTCTCACAAAAAAGCATTCCTAGTTGTTTTGTCTCAAGAAAAAAATTCCCATTAATTTGAGTAGATTAGTTAAACAGATTTGTATACATCCCCTGGTTCTATAAGATTTTACTCTAACAGAGGTGTTCAACATCTCCTCCCTTTAGTTACACACCGTAGACAGTGAATACTAAGACCTATCCATAATCCCCTCCTGGACCCACCTATACAGGTGAATATAAAGTCCAGGTCCAGCCGCTCACAGACACGAAACCTCAGTACAAGAGCATCCTGATCATCTCTACAAACTGAGGCAACATGGACCCAAGAGCTTCCTTTTCCATTCTGCTGCTGCTGGTTGGCGTCGTCCAGGCATCTCCTCTCATGGTAAGACCCTGTCTAGTTTCTCTCAGCACTTCAATGATCGGCTTTCCTCAAATAAGTCACTTCAAACATTTGTATTTTCATTGCCAGGAGCAGAGGGTTGAAGATGGGATTTTTACAGAGCCTGGAGCTATGGACATCACTACAAAGATTTTGGAGTCCAACAATGGTCAGTCAGCTAAAGCCAACAATAACTTTGACAGAATAGAGGCATATTTCTAAAATGTATTTAAATTCACATCAAGATTTATATTGTGTTACTGAAAATGTATTTTCCTTTAAACACAGGATCTTCTGAACTCTTGATTGAAGGAGACCTGGTGTTTCCCAAAACCAGAAATGCTCTCTTCTGCTTCAACAATAACTGTTTCTGGAAGAAAAACGCACAAAACTTAGTGGAGGTTCCTTACATAGTGAGCAACGAATTCTGTAAGTGAATGCACTTTATTTATGCAACATAGTTAAGATTCATGTACATGTGATTTTGAACCTTTGGTTCTTTTTCTTATCTTTTGTTTTGGTTTGCAGCCGTTTATGACAAGTCAGTTATTCAGAGTGCCATGTCGACCTTCCACACCAAAACCTGCATCCGCTTTGTGCCCAGAACATCTCAGACCGACTACCTCAGTATTGAGAACAAAGATGGGTGAGGACAATCATACAATATCAACAAGACGCATTTGAACTCTTTCACAACATGTCCTTTAACATGAACTCCTCTTTTTTACCTTCTCAGGTGCTACTCTTCTCTTGGTAGAATTGGAGGCAAACAGGTGGTCTCCCTCAACAGATTAGGCTGTGTGTATCGTGGCATCGCTCAGCATGAGCTCAACCATGCCCTGGGCTTCTACCACGAGCAAACCAGGAGCGACCGTGACCAGTACGTTAGGATCAACTGGGAGAACATCTCTCCTGACATGGCCTACAACTTTCAAAAACAGAACACCAACAATCAAAACACTCCATACGACTACAGCTCCATCATGCACTATGGAAGAACGGCCTTCGCCACCCAGCCCGGGATGGAAACCATTACTCCCATTCCTGATGCAACGGTGCAAATCGGACAGAGGCAGGATCTGTCCAACACCGACATCCTGAGAATCAACAAGCTGTATGGATGCTAAAGTTGACGACAATGTACATGTGGGGTTACATAAATATGTGTACTGTTTAGATGAATAATGGGATGAGGTGATGTTCTTCATCTTTTCATGGTGGTGAATTTCTGTAATAAGTGATTGTGAAGGGGAAAATAAAGTTTATTACACTGCAAGAATATTTGGATCTTGTTTGGTTTGATATACAATGTCTTCAATCAAAAACAAAAATTCAAAGTATTCCAAATGTCCTTCATTTTGGCATGAGCTTCTGGTTGATATGAACAAAATAGGTCAAAACATTTCCACTGGAACTAAAAGGATTCCATCAGAGTATTGAGGTTGTCTTGTTGCATTCCGAAATGCACACGGGTGTACATTAGGATAACTTGACCTGATAAAGTATATGACAATAGTTAAATCCATTAGGCTTTTATTTCTAGGGAAAACTGTCATAAAAAAATTAATAAATGAAAAAATTATTGATGTTCATTAATTATTTGAGATTTATTTTAATTCACTTCTAGTATAATGGGAAAAGAATGATGTTCCTGATTTTCATCAATATTAAAGGGCTTCAGTATGCTTAAATACTCTGAAGTCAATTACACCAACATCATGTTGCAACAAGAACGATAGATCGATAGATAGAGAAAGAGAGAAACTTAAAGCAGATTAAAGACCTTGTGTTGATTTGTTTACAATTACATTTTTTGACTGTTGTATTTAGATTAGTCTTGGCACATTTGAAAATTCAGTCAATGTAAGTTTGTGTGATTTTTCTGGTTTTTGAGTGTCTGCTGTTCAACAACCGTAAGTCCTTTAAGTTAGAAAGGTCATAGCACACTATTCCAGAACAGTTTCATGGTCTATACCATGTTTGGTGGATGAAGCTTAAAAGCACTAGGAGGAGTTTGAATAGTTTAGATAAAAAAAATAAAAATAAACCAAAATAGTTTGATACAGTATGTTGGCTTTGTCAGGTTAACACAATTAAACTGATTCAACTTTCAAGAAACAAAAGTGAAAGAAGTCTCTGATCAGTAATATCTTGGGCTACGGTATATGTTTGAAAATGGTGTTTTCGCTTTTGAAACATTCTCAATCCACACTGCTGTTTTCAACTGTTTTCCAAATGGTGCTTGTCCACACTGAAACATATGAAAACTCTTAAATCCCCTTACTGCACATGCGAAAAATCGCCGTTCTATGTACGAACTGAAATGCAATTGTCCTCAAATCCATTGCTGGACAGCAATTCTAAGTAAACTTCCTGTCCCCTTTGAAGCAGTGAAGTGTGAAGGTTGTACAAAGTAACATTTATCTTTAATAAGACTATCAATGTGAATAGCAGGCACAACAACTCCTCTACAACATGGGCCGCCATCTCGATGGTTGTGGGTTGATTGGATCACATGATGCGTCACATGACATCAAATAAATCATCGTTTTTTATGACATCTCCATTTGCCCTGTCCACACTACAATGTGAAGACCGCATTTCAAATATATCCATTTGAAAGAGAGTTTTCATAAAGTACATTTTTCACTCTCAAAAACGCTGTCTCAGTGTGGACGGAAGGCCGAAAAGTAGAGAAAAATAAGCCTTTTCAAATGTAAGCGTATTAGTGTGGACATGGCCTAAAAGTAAGCATGGTAAAGTTAGTAGGACAATACATGAAAATATTTAGTGTTAAAGGAATGGTCTGCGTTTAGTATAACTTAAGCTAAATAGAGAGCATACTTGGCATACCCTTACAAAAAATATAAACTTGCCGCAAATTTGACGCTTGATATTTTTTACATGAAAATTTGCTTTTGATTCACAGCAAAAGTTTGCCAGAAGTTTGCGGCTCTTCAGCGGAAGTGGTGAACCTCTGGCAAACCTTTGACAACAATGAACAATTTACAGCAAGTTTGATGCAAAGCTAATTTGCATGTGAAAATGATCAGTGGCGAATTTGCGGCAAGTTTGCTGCAAAAATTGGATATGGGTAAAGTTGATTGTTAGAAAAGGTTTCTTTAACTTGTCCTTGTTTTAACTTGGTTACATTTTTTTTTTAATAAAAATGACTGTAATCGTGAAGAACAGAGATTTTTTCCCCCCATTAGATCATGTTTACGCATATAATGTTAACATCTTAGGCTATACTTTTGAAACTGTGTATATTTTAATGTTTATAGAATGGTCCAATTCAATTACATTTACATTTAGTACTTTAGCAGATGTAATTATTTTAACAAAACTGACCTGTACCTAACAGTAGCGCTCATGAAGTATTAAATTACATTATGTTGAGAAGTGATATGGACACATTTGATAACAAAGCTTACTGTATCTGATAATGTATGCAGACTTATGCATCATCTAGATTTATCTTGAACTTGGAGTAGATATATTTGGATTTCTAACTACTATGGATCCTTCCCCTTATAAACAACTTTAGAATTGCTATGTGTTGTTATATTGACAGAGAAAATCCTCAGCAGACAAATCAATTGTCATCTCAAGAATATCTACAACCATAGGTGGAACCGGCAGAGTAATAAACCATCAATGAAGTTCTGGAGAAAATATGGAGAACTTCTCAAAGCAGTCTGGACAATAGCTACATTTGGAGCAGCATGACAGGAACAGATTTTAATGTCTGACTACCAAACCGAATATGCAGTTCCAGTGACATAGAATTGAATTACATTTTTTCAATTCCAAATCATAAGCTCAACTATGAACTCTCCTCCTTAACTGATGATGCTTTTGAGTGTGTCAAATGTGATGTTCTCACAAAAAGCATTCCTAGTTGTTTTGTCTCAAGAAAAAATTCCCATTAATTTGAGTAGATTAGTTAAACAGATTTGTATACATCCCCTGGTTCTATAAGATTTTACACTAACAGAGGTGTTCAACATCTCCTCCCTTTAGTTACACACCGTAGACAGTGAATACTAAGACCTATCCATAATCCCCTCCTGGACCCACCTATACAGGTGAATATAAAGTCCAGGTCCAGCCGCTCACAGACACGAAACCTCAGTACAAGAGCATCCTGATCATCTCTACAAACTGAGGCAACATGGACCCAAGAGCTTCCTTTTCCATTCTGCTGCTGCTGGTTGGCGTCGTCCAGGCATCTCCTCTCATGGTAAGACCCTGTCTAGTTTCTCTCTGCACTTCAATGATCGGCTTTCCTCAAATAAGTCACTTCAAACATTTTTGTTTTCCTCGCCAGGAGCAGAGGGTTGAAGATGGGATTTTTACAGAGCCAGGAGCTATGGACATCACTACAAAGATTTTGGAGTCCAACAATGGTCAGTCAGCTAAAGCCAACAATAACTTTGACAGAATAGAGGCATATTTCTAAAATGTATTTAAATTCACATCAAGATTTATATTGTGTTACTGAAAATGTATTTTCCTTTAAACACAGGATCTTCTGAACTCTTGATTGAAGGAGACCTGGTGTTTCCCAAAACCAGAAATGCTCTCTTCTGCTTCAACAATAACTGTTTCTGGAAGAAAAACGCACAAAACTTAGTGGAGGTTCCTTACATAGTGAGCAACGAATTCTGTAAGTGAATGCACTTTATTTATGCAACATAGTTAAGATTCATGTACATGTGATTTTGAACCTTTGGTTCTTTTTCTTATCTTTTGTTTTGTTTTGCAGCCTTTTATGACAAGTCAGTTATTCAGAGTGCCATGTCGACCTTCCACACCAAAACCTGCATCCGCTTTGTGCCCAGAACATCTCAGACCGACTACCTCAGTATTGAGAACAAAGATGGGTGAGGACAATCATACAATATCAACAAGACGCATTTGAACTCTTCCACAACATGTCCTTTAACATGAACTCCTCTTTTTACCTTCTCAGGTGCTACTCTTCTCTTGGTAGAATTGGAGGCAAACAGGTGGTCTCCCTCAACAGATTAGGCTGTGTGTATCGTGGCATCGCTCAGCATGAGCTCAACCATGCCCTGGGCTTCTACCACGAGCAAACAAGGAGCGACCGTGACCAGTACGTTAGGATCAACTGGGAGAACATCTCTCCTGACATGGCCTACAACTTCCAAAAACAGAACACCAACAATCAAAACACTCCATACGACTACAGCTCCATCATGCACTATGGAAGAACGGCCTTCGCCACCCAGCCCGGGATGGAAACCATTACTCCCATTCCTGATGCAACGGTGCAAATCGGACAGAGGCAGGATCTGTCCAACACCGACATCCTGAGAATCAACAAGCTGTATGGATGCTAAAGTTGACGACAATGTACATGTGGGGTTACATAATTATGTGTACTGTTTAGATGAATAATGGGATGAGGTGATGTTCTTCATCTTTTGATGGTAGCGAATTTCTGTAATAAGTGATTGTGAAGGGGAAAATAAAGTTTATTACACTGCAAGAATATTTGGATCTTGTTTGGTTTGATATACAATGTCTTCAATCAAAAAAAAAAATTCAAAGCATTCCAAATGTCCTTCATTTTGGCATGAGCTTCTGGTTGATATGAACAAAATAGGTCAAAACATTTCCACTGGAACAAAAAGGATGCCATCAGAGTATTGAGGTTGTCTTGTTGCATTCCGAAATGCACACGGGTGTACATTAGGATAACTTGACCTGATAAAGTATATGACAATAGTTAAATCCATTAGGCTTTTATTTCTAGGGAAAACTGTCATAAAAAAATTAATAAATGAAAAAATTATTGATGTTCATTAATTATTTGAGATTTATTTTAATTCACTTCTAGTATAATAGGAACATAATCATTTGCCTGATGTTCATCAGTTTTAAAGGGCTTCAGTATGCTTAAATACTCTGAAGTCAATTACACCAACATCATGTTGCAACAAGAACGATAGATCGATAGATAGAGAAAGAGAGAAACTTAAAGCAGATTAAAGACCTTGTGTTGATTTGTTTACAATGACATTTTTTGACTGTTGTATTTAGATTAGTCTTGGCACATTTGAAAATTCAGTCAATGTAAGTTTGTGTGATTTTTCTGGTTTTTGAGTGTCTGCTGTTCAACAACCGTAAGTCCTTTAAGTTAGAAAGGTCATACCACACTATTCCAGAACAGTTTCATGGTCTATACCATGTTTGGTGGATGAAGCTTAAAAGCACTAGGAGGAGTTTGAATGGTTTAGATAAAAAAATAAAAATAAAAATAAACCAAAATAGTTTGATACAGTATGTTGGCTTTGTCAGGTTAACACAATTAAACTGATTCAACTTTCAAGAAACAAAAGTGAAAGAAGTCTCTGATCAGTAATATCTTGGGCTACGGTATATGTTTGAAAATGGTGTTTTCGCTTTCGAAACGCTCTCAATCCACACTGCTGTTTTCAACTGTTTTCCAAATGCTGCTTGTCCACACTGAAACATATGAAAACTCTTAAATCCCCTTACTGCACATAAGAAAAATCGCCGTTCTATGTACGACCTGAAATGCAATTGTCCTCAAATCCATTGCTGGACAGCAATTCTAAGTAAACTTCCTGTCCCCTTTGAAGCATTGAAGTGTGAAGGTTGTACAAAGTAACATTTATCTTTAATAAGACTATCAATGTGAATAGCAGGCACAACAACTCCTCTATAACATGGGCCGCCATCTCGATGGTTGTGGGTTGATTGGATCACATGATGCGTCACATGACATCAAATAAATCATCGTTTTTTATGACATCTCCGTTTGCCCTGTCCACACTACAATGTGAAGACCTCATTTCAAATATATCCATTTGAAAGAGAGTTTTCATAAAGTACATTTTTCACTCTCAAAAACGCTGTCTCAGTGTGGACGGAAGCCCGAAAAGTAGAGAAAAATAAGCCTTTTCAAATGTAAGCGTATTAGTGTGGACATGGCCTAAAAGTAAGCATGGTAAAGTTAGTAGGACAATACATGAAAATATTTAGTGTTAAAGGAATGGTCTGCGTTTAGTATAACTTAAGCTAAATAGAGAGCATACTTGGCATACCCTTACAAAAAATATAAACTTGCCGCAAATTTGACGCTTGATATTTTTTACATGAAAATTTGCTTTTGATTCACAGCAAAAGTTTGCCAGAAGTTTGCGGCTCTTCAGCGGTAGTGGTGAACCTCTGGCAAACCTTTGACAACAATGAACAATTTATAGCAAGTTTGACGCAAAGCTAATTTGCATGTGAAAATGATCAGTGGTGAATTTGCGGCAAGTTTGCTGCAAAAATTGGATATGGGTAAAGTTGATTGTTAGAAAAGGTTTCTTTAACTTGTCCTTGTTTTAACTTGGTTAAACAGTTTTATAATAAAAATGACTGTAATCGTGAAGAACAGAGATTTATTTCCCCCATTAGATCATGTTTACACATATAATGTTAACATCTTAGGCTATACTTTTGAAACTGTGTGTATTTTAATGTTTATAGAATGGTCCAATTCAATTACATTTACATTTAGTACTTTAGCAGATGTAATTATTTTAACAAAACTGATCTGTACCTAACAGTAGCGCTCATGAAGTATTAAATTACATTATGTTGAAAAGTGATATGGACACATTTGATAACAAAGCTTACTGTATCTGATAATGTATGCAGACTTATGCATCATCTAGATTTATCTTGAACTTGGAGTAGATATATTTGGATATCTAACTACTATGGAATCCTTCCCCTTATAAACAACTTTAGAATTGCTATGTGTTGTTATATTGACAGAGAAAATCCTCAGCAGACAAATCAATTGTCATCTCAAGAATATCTACAACCATAGGTGGAACCGGCAGAGTAATAGACCATCAGTGAAGTTCTGGAGAAAATATGGAGAACTTCTCAACGAAGTCTGGACAATAGCTAAATTTGGAGCAGCATGACAGGAACAGATTTTAATGTCTGACTACCAAACCGAATATGCAGTTCCAGTGACATAGAATTGAATTACATTTTTCAATTCCAAATCATAAGCTCAACTATGAACTCTCCTCCTTAACTGATGATGCTTTTGAGTGTGTCAAATGTGATGTTCTCACAAAAAAGCATTCCTAGTTGTTTTGTCTCAAGAAAAAAATTCCCATTAATTTGAGTAGATTAGTTAAACAGATTTGTATACATCCTCTGGTTCTATAAGATTTTACACTAACAGAGGTGTTCAACATCTCCTCCCTTTAGTTACACACCGTAGACAGTGAATACTAAGACCTATCCATAATCCCCTCCTGGACTCACCTATACAGGTGAATATAAAGTCCAGGTCCAGCCGCTCACAGACACGGAACCTCAGTACAAGAGCATCCTGATCATCTCTACAAACTGAGGCAACATGGACCCAAGAGCTTCCTTTTCCATTCTGCTCCTGCTGATTGGCGTCGTCCAGGCATCTCCTCTCATGGTAAGACCCTGTCTAGTTTCTCTCTGCACTTTAGTGATCGGCTTTCCTCAAATAAGTCACTTCAAACATTTTTGTTTTCCTCACCAGGAGCAGAGGGTTGAAGATGGGATTTTTACAGAGCCAGGAGCTATGGACATCACTACAAAGATTTTGGAGTCCAACAATGGTCAGTCAGCTAAAGCCAACAATAACTTTGACAGAATAGAGGCATATTTCTAAAATGTATTTAAATTCACATCAAGAATTATATTGTGTTACTGAAAATGTATTTTCCTTTAAACACAGGATCTTCTGAACTCTTGATTGAAGGAGACCTGGTGTTTCCCAAAACCAGAAATGCTCTCTTCTGCTTCAACAATAACTGTTTCTGGAAGAAAAATGCACAAAACTTAGTGGAGGTTCCTTACATAGTGAGCAACGAATTCTGTAAGTGAATGCACTTTATTTATGCAACATAGTTAAGATTCATGTACATGTGATTTTGAACCTTTGGTTCTTTTTCTTATCTTTTGTTTTGTTTTGCAGCCTTTTATGACAAGTCAGTTATTCAGAGTGCCATGTCGACCTTCCACACCAAAACCTGCATCCGCTTTGTGCCCAGAACATCTCAGACCGACTACCTCAGTATTGAGAACAAAGATGGGTGAGGACAATCATACAATATCAACAAGACGCATTTGAACACTTCCACAACATGTCCTTTAACATGAACTCCTCTTTTTACCTTCTCAGGTGCTACTCTTCTCTTGGTAGAATTGGAGGCAAACAGGTGGTCTCCCTCAACAGATTAGGCTGTGTGTATCGTGGCATCGCTCAGCATGAGCTCAACCATGCCCTGGGCTTCTACCACGAGCAAACCAGGAGCGACCGTGACCAGTACGTTAGGATCAACTGGGAGAACATCTCTCCTGACATGGCCTACAACTTCCAAAAACAGAACACCAACAATCAAAACACTCCATACGACTACAGCTCCATCATGCACTATGGAAGAACGGCCTTCGCCACCCAGCCCGGGATGGAAACCATTACTCCCATTCCTGATGCAACGGTGCAAATCGGACAGAGGCAGGATCTGTCCAACACCGACATCCTGAGAATCAACAAGCTGTATGGATGCTAAAGTTGACGACAATGTACATGTGGGGTTACATAAATATGTGTACTGTTTAGATGAATAATGGGATGAGGTGATGTTCTTCATCTTTTGATGGTAGCGAATTTCTGTAATAAGTGATTGTGAAGGGGAAAATAAAGTTTATTACACTGCAAGAATATTTGGATCTTGTTTGGTTTGATATACAATGTCTTCAATCAAAAACAAAAATTCAAAGTATTCCAAATGTCCTTCATTTTGGCATGAGCTTCTGGTTGATATGAACAAAATAGGTCAAAACATTTCCACTGGAACAAAAAGGATGCCATCAGAGTATTGAGGTTGTCTTGTTGCATTCCGAAATGCACACGGGTGTACATTAGGATAACATGACCTGATAAAGTATATGACAATAGTTAAATCCATTAGGCTTTTATTTCTAGGGAAAACTGTCATGAAAAAAATTAATAAATGAAAAAATTATTGATGTTCATTAATTATTTGAGATTTATTTTAATTCACTTCTAGTATAATGGGAAAAGAATGATGTTCCTGATTTTCATCAATATTAAAGGACTTCAGTATGCTTAAATACTCTGTAGTCAATTACACCAACATCATGTAGCAACAGGAATGATAGATCGATAGATAGAGAAAGAGATAAACTTATAGCAGATTAAAGGACTTGTGTGGGTTTGTTTACATTAAAAAAATTTGACTGTTGTATTTCGAATAGTCTTGGCACGTTTGAAAATTCAGTCAATGTAAGTCTGTTGGATTTTTTCTGGTTTTTGATTGTCTGCTGTTCAACAAACCGTAAATCCTTTAAATTAGAAAGGTCATAGCACACTATTCCAGAACAGTTTCATGGTCTGTACCATGTTTGGTGGATGTAGCTTGAAAGCACTAGGAGGAGTTTGCATGGTTTAGATAAAAAAAATAAATAAAAAAAATAAAAAAAAACCTAAACCAAAATGGCTTGGTCAGGTTAACACAATTAAACTGATTCAACCTTCAAGAAAAGAAATTGAAAGAAGTCTCTGATCAGTAATATCTTGGGCTACGGTATATGTTTGAAAATGGTGTTTTCGCTTTCGAAACGCTCTCAATCCACACTGCTGTTTTCAAATGTTTTCCAAATGCTGCTTGTCCACACTGAAACATATGAAAACTCTTAAATCCCCTTACTGCACATGCGAAAAATCGCCACTCTATGTACGACCTGAAATGCAATTGTCCTCGAATCCATTGCTGGACAGCAATTCTAAGTAAACTTCCTGTCCCCTTTGAAGCATTGAAGTGTGAAGGTTGTACAAAGTAACATTTATCTTTAATAAGACTATCAATGTGAATAGCAGGCACAACAACTCCTCTACAACATGGGCCGCCATCTCGATGGTTGTGGGTTGATTGGATCACATGATGCGTCACATGACATCAAATAAATCATCGTTTTTTATGACATCTCCATTTGCCCTGTCCACAATACAATGTGAAGACAGCATTTCAAATATATCCATTTAAAAGAGAGTTTTCATAAAGTACATTTTTTACTCTCAAAAACGCTGTCTCAGTGTGGACGGAAATCCGAAAAGTAGAGAAAAATAAGCCTTTTCAAATATAAGCGTATTAGTGTGGACATGGCCTAAAAGTAAGCATGGTAAAGTTAGTAGGACAATACATGAAAATATTTAGTGTTAAAGGAATGGTCTGTGTTTAGTATAACTTAAGCTAAATAGAGAGCATACTTGGCATACCCTTACAAAAAATATAAACTTGCCGCAAATTTGACGCTTGATATTTTTTACATGAAAATTTGCTTTTGATTCACAATAAAAGTTTGCCAGAAGTTTGCGGCTCTTCAGCGGTAGTGGTGAACCTCTGGCAAACCTTTGACAACAATGAACAATTTACAGCAAGTTTGACGCAAAGCTAATTTGCATGTGAAAATGATCAGTGGTGAATTTGCGGCAAGTTTGCTGCAAAAATTGGATATGGGTAAAGTTGATTGTTAGAAAAGGTTTCTTTAACTTGTCCTTGTTTTAACTTGGTTAAATTGTTTTTTAATAAAAATGACTGTAATTGTGAAGAACAGAGATTTTTTTCCCCCATTAGATCATGTTTACACATATAATGTTAACATCTTAGGCTATACTTTTGAAACTGTGTGTATTTTAATGTTTATAGAATGGTCCAATTCAATTACATTTACATTTAGTACTTTAGCAGAAGTAATTATTTTAACAAAACTGACCTGTACCTAACAGTAGCGCTCATGAAGTATTAAATTACATTATGTTGAGAAGTGATATGGACACATTTGATAACAAAGCTTACTGTATCTGATAATGTATGCAGACTTATGCATCATCTAGATTTATCTTGAACTTGGAGTAGATACATTTGGATTTCTAACTACTATGGATCCTTCCCTTATAAACAACTTTAGAATTGCTATGTGTTGTTATATTGACAGAGAAAATCCTCAGCAGACAAATCAATTGTCATCTCAAGAATATCTACAACCATAGGTGGAACCGGCAGAGTAATAGACCATCAGTGAAGTTCTGGAGAAAATATGGAGAACTTCTCAAAGCAGTCTGGACAATAGCTACATTTGGAGCAGCATGACAGGAACAGATTTTAATGTCTGACTACCAAACCGAATATGCAGTTCCAGTGACATAGAATTGAATTACATTTTTTCAATTCCAAATCATAAGCTCAACTATGAACTCTCCTCCTTAACTGATGATGCTTTTGAGTGTGTCAAATGTGATGTTCTCACAAAAAAGCATTCCTAGTTGTTTTGTCTCAAGAAAGAAATTCCCATTAATTTGAGTAGATTAGTTAAACAGATTTGTATACATCCCCTGGTTCTATAAGATTTTACTCTAACAGAGGTGTTCAACATCTCCTCCCTTTAGTTACACACCATAGACAGTGAATACTAAGACCGATCCATAATCCCCTACTGCACCCACCTATACAGGTGAATATAAAGTCCAGGTCCAGCCGCTCACAGACACGAAACCTCAGTACAGGAGCATCCTGATCATCTCTACAAACTGAGGCAACATGGACCCAAGAGCTTCCTTTTCCATTCTGCTCCTGCTGGTTGGCGTCGTCCAGGCATCTCCTCTCATGGTAAGACCCTGTCTAGTTTCTCTCTGCACTTCAATGATCGGCTTTCCTCAAATAAGTCACTTCAAACATTTGTATTTTCATTGCCAGGAGCAGAGGGTTGAAGATGGGATTTTTACAGAGCCAGGAGCTATGGACATCACTACAAAGATTTTGGAGTCCAACAATGGTCAGTCAGCTAAAGCCAACAATAACTTTGACAGAATAGAGGCATATTTCTAAAATGTATTTAAATTCACATCAAGATTTATATTGTGTTACTGAAAATGTATTTTCCTTTAAACACAGGATCTTCTGAACTCTTGATTGAAGGAGACCTGGTGTTTCCCAAAACCAGAAATGCTCTCTTCTGCTTCAACAATAACTGTTTCTGGAAGAAAAACGCACAAAACTTAGTGGAGGTTCCTTACATAGTGAGCAACGAATTCTGTAAGTGAATGCACTTTATTTATGCAACATAGTTAAGATTCATGTACATGTGATTTTGAACCTTTGGTTCTTTTTCTTATCTTTTGTTTTGTTTTGCAGCCTTTTATGACAAGTCAGTTATTCAGAGTGCCATGTCGACCTTCCACACCAAAACCTGCATCCGCTTTGTGCCCAGAACATCTCAGACCGACTACCTCAGTATTGAGAACAAAGATGGGTGAGGACAATCATACAATATCAACAAGACGCATTTGAACTCTTCCACAACATGTCCTTTAACATGAACTCCTCTTTTTTACCTTCTCAGGTGCTACTCTTCTCTTGGTAGAATTGGAGGCAAACAGGTGGTCTCCCTCAACAGATTAGGCTGTGTGTATCGTGGCATCGCTCAGCATGAGCTCAACCATGCCCTGGGCTTCTACCACGAGCAAACAAGGAGCGACCGTGACCAGTACGTTAGGATCAACTGGGAGAACATCTCTCCTGACATGGCCTACAACTTCCAAAAACAGAACACCAACAATCAAAACACTCCATACGACTACAGCTCCATCATGCACTATGGAAGAACGGCCTTCGCCACCCAGCCCGGGATGGAAACCATTACTCCCATTCCTGATGCAACGGTGCAAATCGGACAGAGGCAGGATCTGTCCAACACCGACATCCTGAGAATCAACAAGCTGTATGGATGCTAAAGTTGACGACAATGTACATGTGGGGTTACATAAATATGTGTACTGTTTAGATGAATAATGGGATGAGGTGATGTTCTTCATCTTTTGATGGTAGCGAATTTCTGTAATAAGTGATTGTGAAGGGAAAATAAAGTTTATTACACTGCAAGAATATTTGGATCTTGTTTGGTTTGATATACAATGTCTTCAATCAAAAAAAAAATTCAAAGTATTCCAAATGTCCTTCATTTTGGCATGAGCTTCTGGTTGATATGAACAAAATAGGTCAAAACATTTCCACTGGAACAAAAAGGATGCCATCAGAGTATTGAGGTTGTCTTGTTGCATTCCGAAATGCACACGGGTGTACATTAGGATAACTTGACCTGATAAAGTATATGACAATAGTTAAATCCATTAGGCTTTTATTTCTAGGGAAAACTGTCATAAAAAAATTAATAAATGAAAAAATTATTGATGTTCATTAATTATTTGAGATTTATTTTAATTCACTTCTAGTATAATAGGAACATAATCATTTGCCTGATGTTCATCAGTTTTAAAGGGCTTCAGTATGCTTAAATACTCTGAAGTCAATTACACCAACATCATGTTGCAACAAGAACGATAGATCGATAGATAGAGAAAGAGAGAAACTTAAAGCAGATTAAAGACCTTGTGTTGATTTGTTTACAATGACATTTTTTGACTGTTGTATTTAGATTAGTCTTGGCACATTTGAAAATTCAGTCAATGTAAGTTTGTGTGATTTTTCTGGTTTTTGAGTGTCTGCTGTTCAACAACCGTAAGTCCTTTAAGTTAGAAAGGTCATAACACACTATTCCAGAACAGTTTCATGGTCTATACCATGTTTGGTGGATGAAGCTTAAAAGCACTAGGAGGAGTTTGAATGGTTTAGATAAAAAAATAAAAATAAAAATAAACCAAAATAGTTTGATACAGTATGTTGGCTTTGTCAGGTTAACACAATTAAACTGATTCAACTTTCAAGAAACAAAAGTGAAAGAAGTCTCTGATCAGTAATATCTTGGGCTACGGTATATGTTTGAAAATGGTGTTTTCGCTTTCGAAACGCTCTCAATCCACACTGCTGTTTTCAACTGTTTTCCAAATGCTGCTTGTCCACACTGAAACATATGAAAACTCTTAAATCCCCTTACTGCACATGCGAAAAATCGCCACTCTATGTACGACCTGAAATGCAATTGTCCTCAAATCCATTGCTGGACAGCAATTCTAAGTAAACTTCCTGTCCCCTTTGAAGCATTGAAGTGTGAAGGTTGTACAAAGTAACATTTATCTTTAATAAGACTATCAATGTGAATAGCAGGCACAACAACTCCTCTACAACATGGGCCGCCATCTCGATGGTTGTGGGTTGATTGGATCACATGATGCGTCACATGACATCAAATAAATCATCGTTTTTTATGACATCTCCATTTGCCCTGTCCACACTACAATGTGAAGACCGCATTTCAAATATATCCATTTGAAAGAGAGTTTTCATAAAGTACATTTTTCACTCTCAAAAACGCTGTCTCAGTGTGGACGGAAGGCCGAAAAGTAGAGAAAAATAAGCCTTTTCAAATGTAAGCGTATTAGTGTGGACATGGCCTAAAAGTAAGCATGGTAAAGTTAGTAGGACAATACATGAAAATATTTAGTGTTAAAGGAATGGTCTGCGTTTAGTATAACTTAAGCTAAATAGAGAGCATACTTGGCATACCCTTACAAAAAATATAAACTTGCCGCAAATTTGACGCTTGATATTTTTTAAATGAAAATTTGCTTTTGATTCACAGCAAAAGTTTTCCAGAAGTTTGCGGCTCTTCAGCGGTAGTGGTGAACCTCTGGCAAACCTTTGACAACAATGAACAATTTACAGCAAGTTTGACGCAAAGCTAATTTGCATGTGAAAATGATCAGTGGTGAATTTACGGCAAGTTTGCTGCAAAAATTGGATATGGGTAAAGTTGATTGTTAGAAAAGGTTTCTTTAACTTGTCCTTGTTTTAACTTGGTTAAATTGTTTTTTAATAAAAATGACTGTAATCGTGAAGAACAGAGATTTTTTCCCCCATTAGATCATGTTTACACATATAATGTTAACATCTTAGGCTATACTTTTGAAACTGTGTGTATTTTAATGTTTATAGAATGGTCCAATTCAATTACATTTACATTTAGTACTTTAGCAGAAGTAATTATTTTAACAAAACTGACCTGTACCTAACAGTAGCGCTCATGAAGTATTAAATTACATTATGTTGAGAAGTGATATGGACACATTTGATAACAAAGCTTACTGTATCTGATAATGTATGCAGACTTATGCATCATCTAGATTTATCTTGAACTTGGAGTAGATATATTTGGATATCTAACTACTATGGGATCCTTCCCATTATAAACAACTTTAGAATTGCTATGTGTTGTTATATTGACAGAGAAAATCCTCAGCAGACAAATCAATTGTCATCTCAAGAATATCTACAACCATAGGTGGAACCGGCAGAGTAATAGACCATCAGTGAAGTTCTGGAGAAAATATGGAGAACTTCTCAAAGCAGTCTGGACAATAGCTACATTTGGAGCAGCATGACAGGAACAGATTTTAATGTCTGACTACCAAACCGAATATGCAGTTCCAGTGACATAGAATTGAATTACATTTTTTCAATTCCAAATCATAAGCTCAACTATGAACTCTCCTCCTTAACTGATGATGCTTTTGAGTGTGTCAAATGTGATGTTCTCACAAAAAAGCATTCCTAGTTGTTTTGTCTCAAGAAAGAAATTCCCATTAATTTGAGTAGATTAGTTAAACAGATTTGTATACATCCCCTGGTTCTATAAGATTTTACACTAACAGAGGTGTTCAACATCTCCTCCCTTTAGTTACACACCGTAGACAGTGAATACTAAGACCTATCCATAATCCCCTCCTGGACCCACCTATACAGGTGAATATAAAGTCCAGGTCCAGCCGCTCACAGACACGAAACCTCAGTACAAGAGCATCCTGATCATCTCTACAAACTGAGGCAACATGGACCCAAGAGCTTCCTTTTCCATTCTGCTGCTGCTGGTTGGCGTCGTCCAGGCATCTCCTCTCATGGTAAGACCCTGTCTAGTTTCTCTCTGCACTTCAATGATCGGCTTTCCTCAAATAAGTCACTTCAAACATTTTTGTTTTCCTCGCCAGGAGCAGAGGGTTGAAGATGGGATTTTTACAGAGCCAGGAGCTATGGACATCACTACAAAGATTTTGGAGTCCAACAATGGTCAGTCAGCTAAAGCCAACAATAACTTTGACAGAATAGAGGCATATTTCTAAAATGTATTTAAATTCACATCAAGATTTATATTGTGTTACTGAAAATGTATTTTCCTTTAAACACAGGATCTTCTGAACTCTTGATTGAAGGAGACCTGGTGTTTCCCAAAACCAGAAATGCTCTCTTCTGCTTCAACAATAACTGTTTCTGGAAGAAAAACGCACAAAACTTAGTGGAGGTTCCTTACATAGTGAGCAACGAATTCTGTAAGTGAATGCACTTTATTTATGCAACATAGTTAAGATTCATGTACATGTGATTTTGAACCTTTGGTTCTTTTTCTTATCTTTTGTTTTGTTTTGCAGCCTTTTATGACAAGTCAGTTATTCAGAGTGCCATGTCGACCTTCCACACCAAAACCTGCATCCGCTTTGTGCCCAGAACATCTCAGACCGACTACCTCAGTATTGAGAACAAAGATGGGTGAGGACAATCATACAATATCAACAAGACGCATTTGAACTCTTCCACAACATGTCCTTTAACATGAACTCCTCTTTTTACCTTCTCAGGTGCTACTCTTCTCTTGGTAGAATTGGAGGCAAACAGGTGGTCTCCCTCAACAGATTAGGCTGTGTGTATCGTGGCATCGCTCAGCATGAGCTCAACCATGCCCTGGGCTTCTACCACGAGCAAACCAGGAGCGACCGTGACCAGTACGTTAGGATCAACTGGGAGAACATCTCTCCTGACATGGCCTACAACTTCCAAAAACAGAACACCAACAATCAAAACACTCCATACGACTACAGCTCCATCATGCACTATGGAAGAACGGCCTTCGCCACCCAGCCCGGGATGGAAACCATTACTCCCATTCCTGATGCAACGGTGCAAATCGGACAGAGGCAGGATCTGTCCAACACCGACATCCTGAGAATCAACAAGCTGTATGGATGCTAAAGTTGACGACAATGTACATGTGGGGTTACATAAATATGTGTACTGTTTAGATGAATAATGGGATGAGGTGATGTTCTTCATCTTTTGATGGTAGCGAATTTCTGTAATAAGTGATTGTGAAGGGAAAATAAAGTTTATTACACTGCAAGAATATTTGGATCTTGTTTGGTTTGATATACAATGTCTTCAATCAAAAAAAAAATTCAAAGTATTCCAAATGTCCTTCATTTTGGCATGAGCTTCTGGTTGATATGAACAAAATAGGTCAAAACATTTCCACTGGAACAAAAAGGATGCCATCAGAGTATTGAGGTTGTCTTGTTGCATTCCGAAATGCACACGGGTGTACATTAGGATAACTTGACCTGATAAAGTATATGACAATAGTTAAATCCATTAGGCTTTTATTTCTAGGGAAAACTGTCATAAAAAAATTAATAAATGAAAAAATTATTGATGTTCATTAATTATTTGAGATTTATTTTAATTCACTTCTAGTATAATAGGAACATAATCATGTTGCCTGATGTTCATCAGTTTTAAAGGGCTTCAGTATGCTTAAATACTCTGAAGTCAATTACACCAACATCATGTTGCAACAAGAACGATAGATCGATAGATAGAGAAAGAGAGAAACTTAAAGCAGATTAAAGACCTTGTGTTGATTTGTTTACAATGACATTTTTTGACTGTTGTATTTAGATTAGTCTTGGCACATTTGAAAATTCAGTCAATGTAAGTTTGTGTGATTTTTCTGGTTTTTGAGTGTCTGCTGTTCAACAACCGTAAGTCCTTTAAGTTAGAAAGGTCATAGCACACTATTCCAGAACAGTTTCATGGTCTATACCATGTTTGGTGGATGAAGCTTAAAAGCACTAGGAGGAGTTTGAATGGTTTAGATAAAAAAAATAAAAATAAAAATAAACCAAAATAGTTTGATACAGTATGTTGGCTTTGTCAGGTTAACACAATTAAACTGATTCAACTTTCAAGAAACAAAAGTGAAAGAAGTCTCTGATCAGTAATATCTTGGGCTACGGTATATGTTTGAAAATGGTGTTTTCGCTTTCGAAACGCTCTCAATCCACACTGCTGTTTTCAACTGTTTTCCAAATGCTGCTTGTCCACACTGAAACATATGAAAACTCTTAAATCCCCTTACTGCACATGCGAAAAATCGCCACTCTATGTACGACCTGAAATGCAATTGTCCTCAAATCCATTGCTGGACAGCAATTCTAAGTAAACTTCCTGTCCCCTTTGAAGCATTGAAGTGTGAAGGTTGTACAAAGTAACATTTATCTTTAATAAGACTATCAATGTGAATAGCAGGCACAACAACTCCTCTACAACATGGGCCGCCATCTCGATGGTTGTGGGTTGATTGGATCACATGATGCGTCACATGACATCAAATAAATCATCGTTTTTTATGACATCTCCATTTGCCCTGTCCACACTACAATGTGAAGACCGCATTTCAAATATATCCATTTGAAAGAGAGTTTTCATAAAGTACATTTTTCACTCTCAAAAACGCTGTCTCAGTGTGGACGGAAGGCCGAAAAGTAGAGAAAAATAAGCCTTTTCAAATGTAAGCGTATTAGTGTGGACATGGCCTAAAAGTAAGCATGGTAAAGTTAGTAGGACAATACATGAAAATATTTAGTGTTAAAGGAATGGTCTGCGTTTAGTATAACTTAAGCTAAATAGAGAGCATACTTGGCATACCCTTACAAAAAATATAAACTTGCCGCAAATTTGACGCTTGATATTTTTTACATGAAAATTTGCTTTTGATTCACAGCAAAAGTTTGCCAGAAGTTTGCGGCTCTTCAGCGGTAGTGGTGAACCTCTGGCAAACCTTTGACAACAATGAACAATTTACAGCAAGTTTGACGCAAAGCTAATTTGCATGTGAAAATGATCAGTGGTGAATTTGCGGCAAGTTTGCTGCAAAAATTGGATATGGGTAAAGTTGATTGTTAGAAAAGGTTTCTTTAACTTGTCCTTGTTTTAACTTGGTTAAATTGTTTTTTAATAAAAATGACTGTAATCGTGAAGAACAGAGATTTTTTCCCCTCATTAGATCATGTTTACACATATAATGTTAACATCTTAGGCTATACTTTTGAAACTGTGTGTATTTTAATGTTTATAGAATGGTCCAATTCAATTACATTTACATTTAGTACTTTAGCAGAAGTAATTATTTTAACAAAACTGACCTGTACCTAACAGTAGCGCTCATGAAGTATTAAATTACATTATGTTGAGAAGTGATATGGACACATTTGATAACAAAGCTTACTGTATCTGATAATGTATGCAGACTTATGCATCATCTAGATTTATCTTGAACTTGGAGTAGATATATTTGGATTTCTAACTACTATGGATCCTTCCCCTTATAAACAACTTTAGAATTGCTATGTGTTGTTATATTGACAGAGAAAATCCTCAGCAGACAAATCAATTGTCATCTCAAGAATATCTACAACCATAGGTGGAACCGGCAGAGTAATAGACCATCAGTGAAGTTCTGGAGAAAATATGGAGAACTTCTCAAAGCAGTCTGGACAATAGCTACATTTGGAGCAGCATGACAGGAACAGATTTTAATGTCTGACTACCAAACCGAATATGCAGTTCCAGTGACATAGAATTGAATTACATTTTTTCAATTCCAAATCATAAGCTCAACTATGAACTCTCCTCCTTAACTGATGATGCTTTTGAGTGTGTCAAATGTGATGTTCTCACAAAAAAGCATTCCTAGTTGTTTTGTCTCAAGAAAGAAATTCCCATTAATTTGAGTAGATTAGTTAAACAGATTTGTATACATCCCCTGGTTCTATAAGATTTTACACTAACAGAGGTGTTCAACATCTCCTCCCTTTAGTTACACACCGTAGACAGTGAATACTAAGACCTATCCATAATCCCCTCCTGGACCCACCTATACAGGTGAATATAAAGTCCAGGTCCAGCCGCTCACAGACACGAAACCTCAGTACAAGAGCATCCTGATCATCTCTACAAACTGAGGCAACATGGACCCAAGAGCTTCCTTTTCCATTCTGCTGCTGCTGGTTGGCGTCGTCCAGGCATCTCCTCTCATGGTAAGACCCTGTCTAGTTTCTCTCTGCACTTCAATGATCGGCTTTCCTCAAATAAGTCACTTCAAACATTTTTGTTTTCCTCGCCAGGAGCAGAGGGTTGAAGATGGGATTTTTACAGAGCCAGGAGCTATGGACATCACTACAAAGATTTTGGAGTCCAACAATGGTCAGTCAGCTAAAGCCAACAATAACTTTGACAGAATAGAGGCATATTTCTAAAATGTATTTAAATTCACATCAAGATTTATATTGTGTTACTGAAAATGTATTTTCCTTTAAACACAGGATCTTCTGAACTCTTGATTGAAGGAGACCTGGTGTTTCCCAAAACCAGAAATGCTCTCTTCTGCTTCAACAATAACTGTTTCTGGAAGAAAAACGCACAAAACTTAGTGGAGGTTCCTTACATAGTGAGCAACGAATTCTGTAAGTGAATGCACTTTATTTATGCAACATAGTTAAGATTCATGTACATGTGATTTTGAACCTTTGGTTCTTTTTCTTATCTTTTGTTTTGTTTTGCAGCCTTTTATGACAAGTCAGTTATTCAGAGTGCCATGTCGACCTTCCACACCAAAACCTGCATCCGCTTTGTGCCCAGAACATCTCAGACCGACTACCTCAGTATTGAGAACAAAGATGGGTGAGGACAATCATACAATATCAACAAGACGCATTTGAACTCTTCCACAACATGTCCTTTAACATGAACTCCTCTTTTTACCTTCTCAGGTGCTACTCTTCTCTTGGTAGAATTGGAGGCAAACAGGTGGTCTCCCTCAACAGATTAGGCTGTGTGTATCGTGGCATCGCTCAGCATGAGCTCAACCATGCCCTGGGCTTCTACCACGAGCAAACCAGGAGCGACCGTGACCAGTACGTTAGGATCAACTGGGAGAACATCTCTCCTGACATGGCCTACAACTTCCAAAAACAGAACACCAACAATCAAAACACTCCATACGACTACAGCTCCATCATGCACTATGGAAGAACGGCCTTCGCCACCCAGCCCGGGATGGAAACCATTACTCCCATTCCTGATGCAACGGTGCAAATCGGACAGAGGCAGGATCTGTCCAACACCGACATCCTGAGAATCAACAAGCTGTATGGATGCTAAAGTTGACGACAATGTACATGTGGGGTTACATAAATATGTGTACTGTTTAGATGAATAATGGGATGAGGTGATGTTCTTCATCTTTTGATGGTAGCGAATTTCTGTAATAAGTGATTGTGAAGGGGAAAATAAAGTTTATTACACTGCAAGAATATTTGGATCTTGTTTGGTTTGATATACAATGTCTTCAATCAAAAAAAAAATTCAAAGTATTCCAAATGTCCTTCATTTTGGCATGAGCTTCTGGTTGATATGAACAAAATAGGTCAAAACATTTCCACTGGAACAAAAAGGATGCCATCAGAGTATTGAGGTTGTCTTGTTGCATTCCGAAATGCACACGGGTGTACATTAGGATAACTTGACCTGATAAAGTATATGACAATAGTTAAATCCATTAGGCTTTTATTTCTAGGGAAAACTGTCATAAAAAAATTAATAAATGAAAAAATTATTGATGTTCATTAATTATTTGAGATTTATTTTAATTCACTTCTAGTATAATAGGAACATAATCATTTGCCTGATGTTCATCAGTTTTAAAGGGCTTCAGTATGCTTAAATACTCTGAAGTCAATTACACCAACATCATGTTGCAACAAGAACGATAGATCGATAGATAGAGAAAGAGAGAAACTTAAAGCAGATTAAAGACCTTGTGTTGATTTGTTTACAATGACATTTTTTGACTGTTGTATTTAGATTAGTCTTGGCACATTTGAAAATTCAGTCAATGTAAGTTTGTGTGATTTTTCTGGTTTTTGAGTGTCTGCTGTTCAACAACCGTAAGTCCTTTAAGTTAGAAAGGTCATAGCACACTATTCCAGAACAGTTTCATGGTCTATACCATGTTTGGTGGATGAAGCTTAAAAGCACTAGGAGGAGTTTGAATGGTTTAGATAAAAAAATAAAAATAAAAATAAACCAAAATAGTTTGATACAGTATGTTGGCTTTGTCAGGTTAACACAATTAAACTGATTCAACTTTCAAGAAACAAAAGTGAAAGAAGTCTCTGATCAGTAATATCTTGGGCTACGGTATATGTTTGAAAATGGTGTTTTCGCTTTCGAAACGCTCTCAATCCACACTGCTGTTTTCAACTGTTTTCCAAATGCTGCTTGTCCACACTGAAACATATGAAAACTCTTAAATCCCCTTACTGCACATGCGAAAAATCGCCGTTCTATGTACGACCTGAAATGCAATTGTCCTCAAATCCATTGCTGGACAGCAATTCTAAGTAAACTTCCTGTCCCCTTTGAAGCATTGAAGTGTGAAGGTTGTACAAAGTAACATTTATCTTTAATAAGACTATCAATGTGAATAGCAGGCACAACAACTCCTCTACAACATGGGCCGCCATCTCGATGGTTGTGGGTTGATTGGATCACATGATGCGTCACATGACATCAAATAAATCATCGTTTTTTTATGACATCTCCATTTGCCCTGTCCACACTACAATGTGAAGACCGCATTTCAAATATATCCATTTGAAAGAGAGTTTTCATAAAGTACATTTTTCACTCTCAAAAACGCTGTCTCAGTGTGGACGGAAGGCCGAAAAGTAGAGAAAAATAAGCCTTTTCAAATGTAAGCGTATTAGTGTGGACATGGCCTAAAAGTAAGCATGGTAAAGTTAGTAGGACAATACATGAAAATATTTAGTGTTAAAGGAATGGTCTGCGTTTAGTATAACTTAAGCTAAATAGAGAGCATACTTGGCATACCCTTACAAAAAATATAAACTTGCCGCAAATTTGACGCTTGATATTTTTTACATGAAAATTTGCTTTTGATTCACAGCAAAAGTTTGCCAGAAGTTTGCGGCTCTTCAGCGGTAGTGGTGAACCTCTGGCAAACCTTTGACAACAATGAACAATTTACAGCAAGTTTGACGCAAAGCTAATTTGCATGTGAAAATGATCAGTGGTGAATTTAGTGCAAGTTTGCTGCAAAAATTGGATATGGGTAAAGTTGATTGTTAGAAAAGGTTTCTTTAACTTGTCCTTGTTTTAACTTGGTTAAATTGTTTTTTAATAAAAATGACTGTAATCGTGAAGAACAGAGATTTTTTCCCCCATTAGATCATGTTTACACATATAATGTTAACATCTTAGGCTATACTTTTGAAACTGTGTGTATTTT